>NW_004797336.1:34314-99384 GCF_000002075.1 Aplysia californica | reverse complement strand
CCCCAAGAAAATAAAAGAGATGTTACAAGAGAGTAAACAAACACAAAATGAATTAGAGATAAGGGTGATAGGTATTTGATAGGAAAGAAGGAACAAACCACATCAGAGCACCCGCCAACCACCCACTGTGGAGAGGCTACGGAAGGCCGCCGAACGAGTAGATCTAGATGAAGTCTGACGCTAAGCGTAAAAAGAGAGGAGACCTCAACAATCGCTCTTCCTCATCCTAAGGTTCCAACATGGCCCCATAGTGGGTTGAAAACATAACCCTATACATTTAGTATAGCAGCATCGCAAAAGAGATGAATTAGTTGAAGGATGGTGCCTTTTTAAAAAAAGAACAGAATTTCGAATACCTTGAGTATTTTCTTGTCTTCGAGGGAGAGTGACTTGACCAGTAAAATCAGTCGGAAAGAGTAAATCAAAGATCATATTTTTTGTATGATAATCCCAGACACTGGGAGTCATTAACCAAGATAATTCATTTTATCAGCAACAGGAATATATACAAATGTATACATTTGTATATCTTTCTTGTTCGTTAAATATACACGTATGTATTTGGGCATTTCTTTCTACTACTATATACAAATGTATACATTTGTATATCTTTCTTGTTCGTTAAATATACACGTATGTATTTGGGCATTTCTTTCTACTACTATATACAAATGTATACATTTGTATATCTTTCTTGTTCGTTAAATATACATATGTATTTGGGCATTTCTTTCTACTACTATATACAAATGTATACATTTGTATATCTTTCTTGTTCGTTAAATATACGTATGTATTTGGGCATTTCTTTCTACTACTATATACAAATGTATACATTTGTATATCTTTCTTGTTCGTTAAATATACGTATGTATTTGGGCATTTCTTTCTACTACTATATACAAATGTATACATTTGTATATCTTTCTTGTTCGTTAAATATACGTATGTATTTGGGCATTTCTTTCTACTACTACTACTACGGTCAGTTTTTGAAAGGGTCACGGGAAGTGTCATGTGAAAATATGAGGACAAGAATACATGTAGAATGAGGCGGCATGAAGAAAGTGTGCCGCGATTTTTACAACGCAAGCCTCATGACTGGCTCAATTTATTTTTAAAAAACAACAACCAAATAAAACCTGATGTTAGAAAAGCTCCAACCTATCTTGCAAAATTGAAATGTCTTGCTGACTTTTCAAAGCAAATTATGTTCAGTAGTTCTGATCAGATTCCTACATGTGTCAACTTCCAGTTTTTATTACCCTCTTTTGAGAGATTACGTTACCATGCTATGAGATGCTCTGGTGGTCCACTTCTTCGCTTTGCAATTTTGCAATCTAGAGGACAGGGGTTTCATTCCCCAAAAAGCTGTCATGGGAAAGATTTTCAGAACACTGTCTTTGAACTCGTCCAAGGTGAGGATGGGGTACCCAATCATAAAAACCAGCAATACTCTTGCTTCTACTGCTATAAATATTATAAAGAGAATGATCGCACAATGACCGTATTTGGGACAAGCACCATTGACATAAACAACCTGAACAAACAGCACAGCAAAAGAGAACCCTTCACTCATACAAACAATTTAGATCCTAACCACAAGTTGGGACACAATGTTTCTTTAAACAGTAGGATCTGAAGCGAACCAGGATCGTAAGCTCTTTAGTTTTAGTGACAATTTTACGGCACTTGCAACACAATAAGGTCATATTATAAGAGGTGTTACAAAAGAATAACAACCACAAAAAAGGAGGGGAGATAGAGATATTTATTTTTTTTATAAGAAAGAAGGAGCAAACCACAACAGAGCACCCGCCAATCACCCACGATCGTAAACTGTGGGATCTTAGGTGGAGACTACTGTACTATGTAATTTCCTTGCTCCCAAACACTGGGATCTCAGGCAGAGACTCCAGTACATGGTAGGCCTCTATATATTTGATTCCGAGGAACTTGAGAGAGGGTACATAAACTGAGACAGACTGAACTCGGTTCAAATCCAAGTTTACCAAAGCATGTTCCAGGAATAAATGGCATCATTTTTCTTATTTCTTTTTCATCCCTAACTAGATGAATACAGAATCAAAAACTTATTTATTGTTCTTAGATACTTAGAAAAAAATAGGCCTAGCTGGTAGTAAATAACAGCAGAGCGCACCCTCCCCATCCCCCTATACACACACACATCCCCAAACCTTGGGTTTTTGCTTTAGTTTTAGTGAGGTTTTACGGCGCTCACAATTCCATAAGGTCATATATGAGCGCCAAGGGGTGGATATCAACAGAGAAGCCCAAACGCAGAATCAGGCTTACTCTGCTTTCTAGCACAAAAAGTCTGCTTCGACTATCAAGGCACCCTGGAAATAGCAATTCACAAGAGAGTGAAAAGAAGTAGATCTAGAGGAAATGATGACAGTAATAAGGATGAGGAAAGAAAAAGCAGCAGTTCCCAATAACAAATTTAACAGACAGTGAGTTGGTGATTGTACTTCACTTTCCAGTCTTTTATTCAAACTTTATCACCATCATTGTTCTGTCCACTGCCATTCATCAATGCAGATAAGTATTAGAAGGAAAAAGCAAATCAAAGACAGAGGCCCTGTATGCAAAACAGAGGACAGAGCAGCACCAATAACATACCATGTACACACACACACAAATATAAATATAATATATACAATGCATTAGATTCTATTAGACAGCACGGACAAAGAATGAATAACAAAATTTCAATCAAATCTAATTTGATAACAATAGTGCTACATGATAGAAACCTCAGCAATAGATCCATAAAGAGAATGGGGCTTATCAAATGCAATGACAATTTAAGTGAAAACTTGAAAACAAAATAGTACAACAGGGCCAAAAGTTTCAAACCTTGGGAAAAGACAAAAAAAATTAAAGGCCTACTCATACAGCAGGCATGGGCAAGCATGTCCAAGACCCGGGCCAGATAAAACAATTCTGAATATCTCAGGGGCTAGCTAATGCAGGAGAAAATTTCGAGACATCCGTTGAAATACCAAAGCCCTCAACACTGAAATTAAAACCAATGCTATAGCAATACATCACTCAAGAGTATTTCAGAAGATATTAGAGATATATATCTCATTTTTCCAACTATGACAGAAACCATAGATTTTAATTCTCAAGACACGCAGTTAAAAAAATAATCATTAACGCATCGCGGGCCACATTCGTATTTACAAACAATGGGTCAACTCACTGTCCAGACTGAAACTGCTCTCTAGCCGGATCTGGTCCATGGGCCATATTTGCCCATGCCTGTCTAACAATAGCATTAACAAGGATTGCCATCATTGAGGCTGTCCATGTCTGTGGCTGACAAAATGTGAACAAAATGACTTGAGGTAAATACAGCTACTACAATCCCCATCACATTACTATAGACCACAAAGTGGTCAACAATATCACATGATGACACTTGGCAACGGAAAATGAGAAATTTTAAATACATCAGTTCTAAAACATACAATAACAGTAGGACTACTACCGGTACTTTTCTCTTTCACTCACTCGTTAAACAATGCCACACAAATGTTTACACATGATATCACATTTACTCTAAAACTTGCCCAGTTAACTTGAGTTGACCAAGGTATTGACCTACAACTTCACCACAAGTCCAGAAAGTAGAACTCAAAGGACATCAAAATCATTAATCAAGGCAAAAGACTGGTGAATAAATGAATTGTCCAACCTGTGACTGTGCACCAAAATAAAGAGACTGACAGTCACAAGAAAAGAAAAGGGGAAAGAGACATCACACTTGTTTCAAACATATGGATGTCAGAGAGTATTGAGTGTCAAGCAACAAAGGGCATTTCTCAATCCCCAGTAGCCCATATATTCTTTTCGGGCTGGTATTTTAGAAAAAGAGTATAACAAGCCCGGATTCATACTGAGTTAACATTATATCAGTATGTGTAGTGTAAGGGCATGTAGAAGATTCCTCTTGCAGACAGTTCATAGAAAACAGACTTTAGAACCAAACAAAAAAGACTATATTTTTTTAAGAAACAAAACTTGACTTGGATGAAGAACCAATGTGATGAAATGCTGTTGTGCTACGGTAACAGTAGCAATAAAATGAAGTTAATCATTTGTTTACTAAACAATGTACATTTCAAAATGAACAAAAATACACATTTAATAAATGAATCACCCTCAACTAAAGCTCTGGCAATTTAAGTAGGTAATCATCCAATACACTGAACTACAGAAACCTACTTTTCCTTCCAAAAACATTTTAAAAAGCCAATGAATTTCTGTTGGCCTACATAAGATGTCACAATAAATCTATTCCAAGCAAAATAATACATTCAGCTGAAGAGTGAGCAAAATAAACCAGCGAAAAGCACAATCACATAACAATGATGAAGAGTCGAAAGACAACACCACTTGCATCACGTTTTTGTTCGATTCTTTCCCCTGAAATGCATATTTTACACCTATGACCGAAAAATGAAAATCCAATTATAGAACGAGAAGATTCCATTCCTGAACACAGGAAAGAGAGAAAAAAAATCTAACACCGCTCTCCTAACATTCTCTTGTGAAGCGAAGATTGCAAGAGAATATTCTAATTGTCTCTGCATACTCGTACACATTTTAAAAAACAACATTGTCGAAATAATTCTTGTGAAATCGATTCTCTATACACTATACAACTGGTACTCATATGTAAGTATAATTAAAGGAACTGTCCCTTTTCTCAAATACTTTATGTAAACAGTGGAGTCTGCTTAAACCGAATACAATTCATCAGCAAACAGGTAAACCAAAAGAAGAAAAAAAAACTTGTTCGTTTCTTATTAATCTATTCTAGCACCCTCTATAGTCTCTTTCTTATAACCCAAACCCAGCTAAACCTGAGGAAATCAGGAAGCTCCGCAGATTTCTGTTTAAGTGGACTCCGCTGTCTTACTTAATTCTGTAAAATCAGTTGGAATTAAAAAATTAAGAAATAAATCCTAAAAGAGTCAACTCAGTCGTGTAACATCACAATAAAAACAGCTGGATATTTGAGTACACTAAATCCTTTCCAAACATTTCATCCCTCATAAATAACAATTATTATTGATACAATTGTGAGGTATCGTTGTGAAATCCGGCGCTCTTCAAAATAAAGAAATCATTTCTGTGTGGACATTATTGAAAAAAATTGATTAAAGGCACAAAAAATGTAAATTTTCAGTTTCCAAGGACTCTAAGTCTAAGGCTATGGAAGTTACCAAACTTTGGCGGCCATTTTCTAGCTGATTTTACCTCTGAAACCAGGCGACCCTGACCTCCTTCAATGACATTTATTTCAATATTTCTATTTAAGATTTTATGACATATTTATAATATTTTATGGATTTTTTTCCCCCCATAAGGAACACAAATTAACAGGCTTTAGAATACCAATAAACCCATATGTGCCAAAACATTGACGAGTGCCTGATTCCACCATGTCGTGACACACTTGTTAACAGATAATAATAACACGCACACACACATATATATATATGATAAATACTACTGTGCAGCACTGTACATTGTGGCAGAGGCCACTGTACCCAATACGTAGCCATCTCTTATGTTATCTTGCCTCTGAACACGCTCTCTCAATTTTAAATGAAAACTATGACAACTTCGAGAACCATACACCCAGCATTCCATTTGCGACAAACACTCTCAAGAAAGGAAAACCCACCAGGCAGACTTAGATTTTACACACTGCTTTAAGTCAAAATTGACTTGTTTAATTTAAGAAAAACAACAAAAGTTCTCTGTTGACGTTAGCAAATTAATTAACTGGTACAGCGGTTCTTAGTTGCCCATAAAAGGTTTGGACAATAGCCTTTATGAAAACACATAATTCTGAACTAGCTTGAATTTCCATTGCAACTCAATGAAATTGTGATAAAACTAAAACTATGTGTACTTTTGAATATTCTAATGACTTTAACAACAGTCACAAAAAAAGGTCAATTAGAAGTTGCGTTGCTTGGTCCAGGGACAATAGTAGTACTTACACAGGAAAAGAAAAAAAACCCTAATTTTTTATGTGTGACACAGATAAATAGGTATGTACGTGATTCCATCATGTAAAACAATGCAGAATCTCCCACTAATGTACAAAGGATTCACACTTTGTCTTACCCACCAACAGACACATAACTTTCAGTAATAACTACAGTAGTCTCCGCCTAAATACACGGTGCTCGGGAGGGCTCCATAGCGTGCGTTTACATGAACCTTAGCAAAAGGGAGGAAGGGACGCAGTCATCTCAATGCCTTGATATACTAGTTACCTCCCTTTGGGGTGGGGGTCACTTTGGCCGATAATGTGACAAGTGACTGTTTTGTAAAAGATTCCCTGACTGCGGTTAAGAAAACAAAAGCGTTGAATGGGTGTGTGTGTGTGTGGGGGGGGCAGAAAGACAGACTTGATGTAATGAAGGAACAATAAGATGTCAGGAACCAATAGCCTGAAAAGAAATTGTTGGTGATAGTCATAGAGATGACAGCCCAGCCACATGGCTTTCCAAGCGACCACCCCCGACCGTAATTTCATGAACGAGCATTCATGCGTGTTGCGCATCATAGGCTTAGGTCTAACTAAACATTAACCAACATGCAGTCACTCAAACACCAGTCATAAACCTTCTCTCAAAAGAGATGCATTTCCAGTGACCAATCAAATAACGTTTCAGTCTCCCAACCCCCCAACATTTCACCGACAAGTCTAAGAGAGTCCTAGACCTATGTGTCTGTGGAAAGTAGGGTGGGAAAACGCTGTCCATCACTCTTTGTTCGACGTAAGGGGCAGTCTCGCCAAATATCCGGTTTTCTAGGCTTGTTGTACATAGTGAAAATTTCCCTTAGTCAAGCTTTACCTGTCGGCGTGTTTCGAAGATCGGAGCCAGCGTTTAGAGAGAGTGGTCATGCGTTTGTACGTCCAAATTATATAGTCAAAAACATGTCAGATGACGAAAACGAGCGTATGAGCGGAGTGTGCTTTTGTATGGCGTGCATTTAGGTGGAGACTACTGTATGATAATCTCTCACACTATATCAGCTAAATCATCAAATCTTTTTAAAAAATAGAAATTAACATGAAACATGAATCAAGAACCTTTATCTAGTAAAAAATAACCTATGACAAGTTGAGAAGATGAATTGAAACACTTGTTACACTGTGAAAGAATCTCATTACAGTCCAGGGCCAACATTTTGTTCCCATTGGACAATAAATAACTTTTCGCTTCAAAGTTTCTATCAAATTTAATACGAGACTGACATGGTAGCGTAACTATCCAAAAGGGTGAATAAAAAGTAAGGCATTCCTATTTAAAATTGTCACACACCTGCCCATTTCCAGCAAATTTACAATTGTTTTGTGAAGAAAAAAATACAACATGCAGCCAAGGCATGTTGTCTTGGATCATCTGACCTACAAAAAAATAGACATAAAACGGAAGCAAATGGACACAAATCATGTACACTGTAAGGACGTTACGAGTACTTTTCAATACACAAGCCTTTTCCTGAAAGTATGATTCGTAATTTAAAAATAAGCACACTGTGCTCTATGGATGGTAGACTTTATTAATCTCCTTATAAAAATTTGCATCTCTCAGTGCAGGTTTCTGCTACTGAACGCACACTTCATTTTCCAAACCTACCAAGAGCAAAGGCAAGATGCAGCAAAAGTTGTTGTATCCCACAAAGACAGCTCTTGACCTGCTTGCACAGTAATACTAGTACTAGTCCGACAAAACTGAGATTACATAAAATAGGTCTTTTGTACTTTGCAAGAAAGGTGGTTTGAGAAAAGCAAAGATCACAAAAGGTGACAAAAAATTCCTGCAGATGGGCAGGCTTTATATCATGAGAAAAATATAGTTGAATAGACAGAACTCTAATACAGCTATGTCAGGTAAGAGTAAGGCAGTGACATTTACAACAATGTGACAAACATGCATGTCATTGTCTCCCGTCACATACAAAACTTAATAATTAATACAATCATCAAATTTGGCAATAATTTCATCACATGATGAAAAGGGCCTCCAGAAACATACAGGGCCAAGACTACACACTTTATTTTTAACGTCTCTTCAATCAAGACGGTTGAAATCGACACTCGTTTGTCTCGCACACAAGAATTACAGTTGTCTCCGCCTAAACGCACAGGGCTCGGGAGGGTTCCTTAGCGTGTGTTTATACTGAGCGTGCGTTTACATGAACCTTTGCAAAGGGAGAAAGGGACGCATTCATCTTATTGCCTTGATATTTTAGTGACCCCCCTATGGGATGGGGTCACTGGCCGATAATGTGACGACTCGTGACTCTTTCGTGACGGATTCCACGACTGCGGTTAAGAATACAGCTATTGAATGGGTGGGGGGTAAGAAAGACAGATTCAATGCAATGAATGCACCATAAAATGTCGGGAACAAATAGCCTAAAAGAAAACTGTTGGTGATAGTCATAGAGACAACGGCCCAGCCACATGGCTTTCCAAGCGACCGCCCTCACTCGTAAATTCATGGACGACATCAGAATCATAGATCTCTACATTCAGTGAAACTTTCCTATTGTGATTCGTTGAACAAGATGAGTTCTTCGAAAGCAGCTGATTAGGCTACTTGACTATCTTTAATCCTTCTAGGCTCTCTAGTGTATTACAGTATTCACGTGCGTTGCACATCATAGGCCTACGTCTAGGCCTAACTAAACATTACATGCAGTCACCCACACAACAGTCAGAAACCTTCTCTCAAAGATTAATTTCCAGTGACCAATCAAAAACATTTCAGTCCCCCAACATTTCACCGACCAGTCCTACACCTATGTGTCGGTGGAAAGTCGGGTGTGAAAACGCTATCCACACCTGCTCTTTGTTCGGTGTGAGGGGCAGTCTCGTGAAATATCCAGTTTTCTAGACTTGTCTTATAATGCAAGCTGTGCAGGTTGTAGTGAGAATTTCCCCCTGTCAAGTTTTACCTGTCGGTGTGTTCCGCGGATCAGAGTGTGCGTTTAGAAGGAGTGAACGTGCATTTAAACGTCTTAATTATAAAGTAAAATACCCATCTGTCAAAAGCGTGCGTTCGAGCGGAGAGTGCGTTTATGTGGAGAATACTGTACTTGTGAGCCACCGGGTTGATGACCAAAACCATTACAACTATTATAGTTAAAGTAATTTATGATTTCACACACACAATATTTAATTTGAAAAGTGTAGTCCACTTAAAGTATGAGTCAGACAGTCATGTGCAGACATTATATTCAACACCCCAACCCCTTTGAAGCATATGTACACACACAGAATACTCATTTAAATTTAACCACACAACAAAACATTTTTAAAGCTAGTAGAAAACAAAAATGGGGGTTAGTGAAAAAAGGTGAGAGATTGAAATCTGAAAATTCTACCGTATTCAAATTAAGCGACCCCTGATTCCTCATCATATACATTCAGTCTTTCTTCAAGCACAACCCTATTTTTATAAGAAGAAGTGAACATGGTAGCCTAAACTATCTGTTCTATTGAAGAGTGCAACGGCAACAAAAATTAAAAATGACATTATAATATAAATTCTCAAACAAAAACAGTTCATAGAACAAAAAAAACAAACAACCCAAAAACAACAACCCAGCCCAGTAATTTCAACTCAATTCTTTCACATTAGCCGCTTTCATGACTAAAAAAAGGAGTGACAAATTCTCCACAGCTAATGGAACTGGTGTTTTTGTGAAATTGAAAAGAAAAGAAAAAATTATGACATTTCTTGTCCCAAGTGAGAGAGCTGTTTCAAAAATTGAGCAGCATTCACAAGGTCACTACAACCGTACACAATCTTCTTCTGCATTGTTGGTGTGGCCTTTGAGCGAACATAATCCATTAGATTCTGAAATTCAATATAGTTTCCTCCACCAACAACAAAAACATAGGCTTCCTGGAAAGGAGATTTGTTGCGAGGTGTAGACGAAGCATCTGCTCGAAGCAGTTTCGGGTCAAAGTACAGGTAATCTTCAACATCAGGCAAAGATTTCAACTCCATCAGAGCATCGACGATTCGAGTGGTGGGCAGATTGTGACCTTTCACAACTAAATTTTTCACACCTTCCATGACAAACTGAGAACCTTTAGAGAGAAGTCCTGAGAACATGCTAGTCGAGCTGATGCCGCCACCCGTGTACTGGCTGGCAGGGGCCTGAAGTTTCGAGTATGACTTCCAACGACGGACGTACTGGACAGATGATATGTCACAGTTTGCCGCTTGAAGGGCTACGCAGTACTGATCAATTTCTGCCTCAGACATGGGTGGTCCACAGATCATAGCAATGATGAACAAACGAACTTTGTCTTCTGGTTTACCAGCTTCAGGATCAGATATCATGTCCATCAAGGATTTGTTCAGAGTAGCTTTACTCATCATTTTCTCCTCTGTTTCAAAGTACGAATCTAATTTCCGTGCTTTAATCTGATCAAGGAGAGCAGTGGCAATATTCATGTGCATATCAATCAGGCGCTTTTTTTCTAACAGTTCTGGAAGAGAAGTGACAGCAGACGTAAGACGAGCAGTATTGTCAGACAGCATGCTTATAGCTGCATCATCTTCACCTTTAAGGCCTAAAGCAGCTTTCAGTTTCTTAACCTCCCCCTCTTCCTGTCTGTAAGCATTTAACTCTTCCTGCACTGCCTCAGCCACTTCGGGGAAAGGGTTGCCCTTCTGACTTACCCAAAACTTGTCTTTAGATGAAAGATCGTAAGTCTTTTTCTTTGTCCTAGGTTTTCTTGTTGGAGAATTTGCACTTGGTCCCTCATCAATTATTTCTTCAATCTCCACACGATTCAATTTTAAATCTAAAACATCATGACTCAGCGCCTGATAAGTCCATGTATGATGAAGCATGGTTGCCAAATCTATGTTCCTATCTAAAATGACAAGAAGTGGTCTTTGGAAGCTGAATTGTCCAGGGACACCATCAGATGCAAACAGGCTGTTTCTGGTATCTATCAGATTTTTTCGAAGCTTTTTATCTAATTTTTCTGCAACCATTTCAGCAGCATTGCCTCTTGGGCAACGAATAATTGGCACTACACTTAGTGTCACAAAAACTGAAAACAAGCTATCCACAATGCTATCCATGATCGCTTCCATTTCAGTGTCCTTAACATCCCCTTTGCTGATGGCATAGTATGAAATTGAGTCTCTGTCTTGGTGGCGTAGAGTAAACAGTTCATCTTCAAGCGAAATGAAATTCAAATTCTGATCAAAAACTTTTGAGACTTGTTGAACTGCATTTGCTTGCAACGCAGCCTGGGCAATGTCCTCCAGTTTTTGCCTTGAAATTGCAGAAATGAAGTTGAGATAGTATGACTCGTAAAGTTGGTTCTGAAAGTCTCTACAAATGCGCTGGATATTATCATCGGTGGGCATCACAAAGTAAATAGCAGGAACGTCTGGTATCGGATCTCGATCCGAGTGAAGCGTCAAATGCAACGTTACACCCATATCTCGCAATTCTTTCACAGTCAGAAGAGGCGAAATGATGTCTTGCCCAAACCTGTCGTAAATTAGAACCTTCCATTGTGGTTCGGCGTTTGTGGCTTTAGTTTGTGGTAAATTGAAGTTGAGCATACGCTTTAGGGCTGCTATTTGCTTTTCCAACAAGGTGGCCGCCATCTTTACTACTGTTTGATGACAGCGACACACGTGGCACTTCCGTTACCCTGGTGAAGGGACACAACTTGCTCGAATTGACCCAGTGGTGACCCCGAAACAAAAACAAACACTGAATTTCGTTGCATGGCTTCATCGAGTAGGGCAGTGTGTTTGATTCTGCTTTTCTCTTTTTACTAAGCCTATACTGGGGTTTCATAATTACCTTTATTTGTTAATCTTCACAACTTCTTCCATGCCCCCCCCCCAAAAAAACCCAAAAAAATCCCTCCCCTTTCCCACGTTCGTTTTGAAATAACACCATACTGTTATACTTATCGTAGTAGTAATAATTAATTGTCAACACTACAGCAAACAGTGTTAGATCTACGTGTTATTACTGGCAACTGTTTACTTTCTCACGTTTAATTCCGGCCGCACCTAGATCTAGATTCTAGAAGAAATCTAGATCAAGACGAAACTCTATGCATCCTCGACTAGAGATATTCAAAACTTTGCACTGGTAATTAACCCCCGCCCCCTTCGAATCTTGACTAGACCTACTCAGAGTACCAGGAAGGCCAATCTAACTATTTCCAGGTGTTGGCAATTTAAGTACATGTACATTGATATAATATTAATACATAATACATCGTCATGCTACGGTCACGACACGTGCAGGTCTGCTCTTTTTCTCTTTTTAAACAATCACAAAGGACTGCACAAATTACACAAAAAGTCCTATGAAAAATAATTAATTTCCATACAAGGCCCATATCGGGGCCCACTGTAAGGCTCCCATGTTTAATAAAGTTAAGCATAATTCCAACAACAATCAGATTCGAACTCAAAATTTGCTTGTAACTGGGAACACCTGCTACTAGTCCCTCAAACGAATTCTGATAATCCAACGATGACTAAAAAAAAAAAAAAAAAAGAATGTTTGCCTATATGACGTAAAATCTAAATGCTGCTACGTCCTACGTTTCTGTTTTCTGGTGTCTCGATCATTGTGGAGTGGATCTATCGGCCAGATCGTGTCTTTCACTTTGAAAACCGTTCCCTTATAAATATCTAGATCTAGCTTATTTATTCTATTTTGAGGAGTCTAGGCCGATGGGCCTACGACATTTTGCATCATCATCACAGTATTCTACATGATGTATAATTGTTTTGTATTGGCCACGAACACTTTCACCTAATTTCTTCCCTTTCCTGCACTAGCAGCTTCTTGGTTATTATTCAATGGAGAGAGAGAAAGAGAGAGAGAGAGAGAGAAAGAGAGAGAGAGAGAGAGAGAGAGAGAGAGAGAGAGAGAGAGAGAGAGAGAGAGAGAGAGAGAGAGAGAGTCGACACTGCAAATAAAATTATTATCATCTACATTTACCAAACCCTGGACAAAGTAAGCGGTAATTCTGGTGACATAAACCCGTCGAGAGTGGACTCCAACGGACTACAAGTATAACTTGTTGCTACATAGCAGTTCTATAGAGGAGCTACTTCCCCAGCCTAAACAGGCTTACCTTCCGATCGATCATTCCAGAAATTAGTCAATAATACTACGGACGTGATCGGCCGATCGGGCCGATCGCCCGACTCGATCGCCTCAAAAACAAACGTGTTTGTTTTCAGTTTCAGGCGATCGAGTCGGGCGATGGGCCCGATCCAGCTGTAGTGGGCACAGGCCGTACGTAAGCTTACAGGATGCAAATGCGTCCAAGACTACCATTCATTGTCGAGAAGAAAAGTGGACACCTTAGTACATTATTGTAGATGAGTGGTCCTCTTGAAAATATCCTATAATGTGTGTATGAAGAATGCAAGGGGGAAGGTGAAGTAATTGTTGTTTGTACAGGTGATTGCCTTGGATATAATTAATAATAATAAAAAGTAATATATGGTCTTTAAAACAAGTCGGCACTCGGCACAAAGCATGCTATGAAGCATGGATGCACAATGTAAATATAAATGCAATTATTAAAAAATTTATAAACCATTAGAATTAGATAAGAGAGAGTGCTTAAAAATTGGTGGATGCTAGAACCACGTCATGGAAAACATCTTTGGAACAAGTAAGTGGAATTGATCACTTACATTGATATAAAATGAAATCTAAATAGGCCTATCTATATCATGACTACAGGGAATAAGGTTAGAAAGTGATTAGACAATCTTACCATGGTTAGATCGACTTTGGAGTTGCGCTATTTATTTTGTTTTAGTCATGATAGCTTGCAGGGTATACCAGTTTACCCTATAAATTAATAAGGTTTGGCGCTTAATGTACCGGTAACAATAAAAGAAGAGATGTGCGAAAATATAATAGGCTTATTATTGTAAGTAACTTGCTTTGTGTGTGCACCCCCCCCCCCCCCCACCCCCACGGTCATAGGTGCGGGTGTCATGTCATAGATAGCTCTTAGGCGAGCAAAGAATTATAACAGGATTTGAAGGACTAAAGATACCATGTTCAGCACAAAGAAGGGTTTTTAAAACTCATGTAACGTCAGCCTTGTTAGATCTATACAATGTATTAAAGTGCCATGGAACAATTTGAGACTTGCGTAATAAAGATGATCCAAGTTTTCATCAACGTGCGTCTGTCTGAGAAAATTACTCAGAAACACATGGCCAGAGTCACCAACGGAGACGTATTAGGAAAACAAGACAGAGCTCAGTCTGATAAAGAGGAAAGAAGGCCGTGGCGATGGATTGAACATACCGTACTCTCAGGATCAGGAAGTCGGGCAGCTGCAGACATATGTGACAAAGAACGTGATTGGAATCTACAGGGTAACAGATCAAGAGGAGGGCCACGTGGAGCATGAGGAAGAGTCACAGTCACAGAGAATGGTGTACAGAAAAGGGGATAGAAAAGGAATAATGTTAATACTAAGAAGTTAGCCTAACTATCTATAGGCAAAAGTGGAAGGTGTTTGTCGGTGGACTATCTATGGTGGTAATGAGCGTTGCGTACAGACAGATGACTTTTTTGTATTTTTTTAATAAAACCAGGACAAAGATAATAAGCACAACGGCTCAGCTTCTTGTTGGTCCACACCGGGTGTTCACGAGGCAGATACTTTCTTGTACGGTACAGTAAAATCTCGATACATATAACCTGCTCCCTGCGCCTGTATTTAGCGGTTATAAAGGCGCTTAGCAGATGCGTGCAGAAAATTGAGTTTGATTTTCGAGAGGGCAAAATTTTTATCGAGAGCCTCCGTCTTTGTGCTGGGACATTGCGTCCCTTTCAGCCCGGGTTGGTCCTGACAGGCAGGATTGAAGCAGCTTGCCTCCTAAATAATCTAAGGTGTGACGAGGGGGGGGGGGGTAAAACTTCTAGAAATTCAGGTATGCTCACGCTAAGTGCACAGTCACAGCAGGCCTACAGGATGTTGAATCAATGATGTGTGCCCTGTTGTACACCTACACTTGAAGAAGTAAAGTTGAAATCGAAAAAAAATTTCACTATGACACCTCCAGAATTGCGGGTTTTATTATTCAAAATTCGTGTAAAAGGGTGAATCCCCGAACACAATAGGTCTTCTCAAGAAAAGGGTTGATCTTAATTTTTTCTCAGCTGGTTGAGTTAGTCTTCCAAAGAGAAAGAAAGGTGTACAGTACTTCTTTTTTCGATTTTTCGTAGTTTTTTTCCCTTGTAGATTATGTCCTTCATCACACCCTTTCTACCCAGAAGACCCACTGCCACTAGATCTATTATAAGTATTAGATAAAATTAATTACATTGTGCGTGCAGTTATCAATCAACAGTTGTGATAAACTGAGGGCCATACATTGTATAGTTGTAAATGTAACTTGTGGTACAAGTACACACGCGTACTTGAGGGAGATGTTTTCAGTACGTCATACACGCAGGGGCGAAGGCTGACTTGTTTGACAGGGTAATCAAAGTGAGATGGGATAGGATAGGGGCTGGAGATATCACACTCACACAAGTCACAAGAATCTTACTGGCACTGGAGACTGGAGGCGGCAACTCTTGAGTTGCGAACGAAAACAAATCCTGAATTCATGTTGTATGCATTATATTCAACCGCTAAAATAATCGGGAAAGTATTTTATTAAATATTTATTCTAACTAACCTTAAATTAAACTTTAGATTATAACACACGAACACCAATGAAAGAAGCAGAGATGCACTACAGTGGCAGACAGCCGAAACACTTTGGTAGAGCATGCCAATTTTTTTATTTTATTTCACATTTGGCTGTTTTTTGTCTAGCTTTTCACGGCCAGGAGCTGGTGTCATAATCGAGGTCACGATCTGATTATAGGACGTTAAAAAGTCGAGGATAAAAAACAAGCACGCGCAGCAGTCAAGATAATATTAGTATTAGGAGTTAGTTCCCCTCACATCTGTAGGTAGACTCACAGAATTCTACACTTAGTGTAGCATTCTGTGGGTAGACACGACCAGTGTAATAGTTAGCTTACATCGGGTGTGGGTGCTTATAACTGTGGCTCGAAAGGGAATCTCCTTGGGTGAACAGGGTATATGCGGCAAATGAAACAGTTTTGACTGCTATGCAAATGTTCCCTTCAACTCTATTGGTAGATTCTTCCAGCCTCACTTTAACTCATTAAGCTTACTAATCAAAGCTTGCGACTGCTTATGGAGTGGCCCGATAGGGTCGAACAAGTTATTTCTGTGGCAATTAAACGGTTTTGAACGTCTCTTTACTTTTAATTTATGAGGTTTATCTATGGGTGAATTTGACTGCGACAATGTTTCAAAATTAGGAAGGTAAGCAGTGATTATTTGATTATATAGACGCTTCGCCTCTGCGTGTACGTATGCAGGTTCCTTAAAACGACTCACACTTAACTGTTAAGTATAAGAGCATGGGCATAGTCTACAGGTTCCGATATTGTTACTGTACATCATGAACTTACTTGTACCGGTAAGCCTGTTTTACAACGCAACCATTAAAAAAATCTAGATATTTTAGAAGGTAAGTTGATTCGACCCTGAATGTCAGTGGATGGTCAGGGACAACTTGGGCAAAATCAGTCAAGTGGGATAAAATATAAAGTGTAAAGAGAGATAGGCCTACATGCATGATATTTTTACATGTACTCTTTTTTTGGAAGGGGGGGTGGGGGGGGGGGGGGTAAGTGTCTTACGGCGCTCGCAACTGCATTAAGTGTAGAATTCTGTGATTAGGTCACATGAGAGCGCGGGACACATTAAAATTAAACATTTTCAGTTGGCGGGAAATTTTGAATTATGCCCGGGTGACGGCCGAAGCCTACTCTTATCGATTTTAGACCACCAAAGGGATCTTTAACTTTAACGTGCCCAACTTATTGCACACGGGACCTCCGAGATTTGTCACCCTTGTCCGGGAAGTTAGGTGCAGATCTTTCCTACAATAAGGCCAGGGGTGTGGTGGAAAGACAGCAGTTAAGAAGGAGCCAAAGAGTAGCAGTCGAAAGACTGCAGAACGAGTTAGGAACCCAGAGGAGGGAGCAAAGGAGGCGAGGGGGTGGGAGCAGAAAGTGGAGACGAAAGCAGACGACAGAACATTGCTAGAGAGTAGGAAAGAAGGCGAAAGGAAACAATTTTAGAGAAAAATTTTTTCGGCCGCTACCCGGATTCGAACCTGGGACCTTTGAATGAGAGGCTAACACCTTAACCTCTTGGCCATGAGAGCCCCCTACTGTACTAAAAAAAAAAAGGGTGAACATCCCTAACCGTTAAATGAACCACATAATATCCTGGGCATGTACCAATCGAACTGAGAAACTCGCTGCACAACATGAGTACACCGAAGTAAACCGGGAGGTAAAGAATTCCATCAAGAAGGACAAGAATACCTACCTGAATGGCCTGGCCGAAAAGGCAGAGAAAGCAGCAACAAACGGGAACTTGAGGATTGTACACCAGACTACAAGAACTCTTTCAGGTAGGTTCAGCAAGCCCACTCTACCAGTGAAAGACAAAGAAGGAAAGACTATCTTCAACCCAGAGGGGCAACTTAACCGATGGAGAGAACACTTTGATCTACTACTGAACAGACCACCTCCAGAAAACCAACCAGAAATTCTTCCAGCCAGAAATGACCTCCCAATAGACACGGAACCACCTTCAAGAGAGGAAATTGCAGCCGCTATAAAAACACTGAAGTCCCACAAGGTAGCTGGTCCCGACCATATACCACCGGAAGCCCTTAAGGCAGAGAACGATACGTTTGTGGAAATTCTATATGCTCTATTTGAAAAAGTTTGGCAAAAGGAGGAAATACCATCAGATTGGAAGGAAGGCCACCTAATCAAGCTGCCAAAGAAAGGAGACATCAGCAACTGTAACAACTACAGAGACATTACACTCCTTTCCATACCCGGGAAAGTCTTCAACAGGATACTCCTTGAGAGAATCAAGCTGGCAACGGATGAGAAGCTTCGAGGAAACCAGGCAGGATTCCGCAAAAACCGATCATGTGTGGACCAGATCGCTACTCTACGTATCATTGTTGAGCAATCGCTTGAATGGAATTCACCACTCGTGGTCAATTTCATTGACTATGAAAAGGCGTTTGACAGCGTGGACAGGGAAACTCTGTGGAAACTCATGGGGCATTTTGGAATGCCTGAGAAAATCTTCAAGCTTGTGAAGCCCACCTATGATGGAACAAGCTGCCAGGTCTTCCACGAAGGACAACTCTCAGAACCATTCCGGGTACAGACAGGAGTGCGACAAGGATGCTTGCTCTCACCTTTTCTCTTCATACTGGCAATTGACTGGGTCATGAAAGAAGCCACCAGAGGCAAACGTAATGGAATACAATGGATCCGTTGGCAGCAGCTGGACGACTTGGACTTCGCTGATGGCCTTGCACTGCTCTCTCACACACATGCTCAGATGCAAGAAAAGACCAAGGAACTCAACAGCCTATCAAGGAGTGTTGGACTACGTATACATCCAGGCAAGTCAAAAGTAGTGAAGCTAGGAAAAGTTTCAAACCTTGCTGTGACAGTGGAAGACACTCCCCTTGAAGAAGTGGACTCCTTTACCTACCTTGGAAGTGTCATCGATGGTAAAGGTGGAACCGAGGCAGATGTTAAAGCAAGAACCGCCAAGGCAAGGTCAGCCTTCAAGCAATTATCAAAAGTCTGGAAAGCAAACAACATCTCACTACGCACCAAGATTCGACTCTTTAACTCCAACGTCAAGTCTGTGCTCCTCCACGGCTGCGAAACTTGGAAGACAACGAAGACAGTACTGAATAAGGTCCAGACTTTCATCAACAGATGTATGAGGAGTATTTTAAGAATTAAGTGGCAAGATAGAATAAGAAATGAAGAGCTGTGGGAAAGGACAGGACAAAAGGATATAGAAGTAGAAATAGGACTAAGAAAGTGGCGATGGATGGGACACACCTTAAGAAAGCCCAGCGGAAACAGCACAAGACAGTCACTGCAGTGGAACCCCCAGGGAGCACGAGGCAGGGGTAGGCCACGGGAAACATGGAGGAGATACGTGGAAAGGGACGAGAGAAATGAAGCTTACTTGGAACGAGCTTGGAAGGATGGCTCAGGACAGAGATAAATGGAAGGAGCTTGTATGTGGCCTATACCCTGCCAGGGGTGAAAGGCATTGATGATGATGATGATGTACCAATCATTACCATCACCATATAGTGCCTGAATTGAAACAGACATGTACATGATCGATGATCATTTTACGTCTTTCATTCAGGTTTGCTTGGACTTGGCAGCTCTCCAAAAAACGTACACTCTGTCCTTTCACATCACCCATCTTTCCAGGTTCTCAGCTAGTATCGTATTACAAGGAACAAACAACATGATGTGTCAGGTAATGTAATTAGCCTGTGACTGCGACAAGACTTTTGCTGTTTAGGGACAGCTATTGTGTGTCAACAACAGGACAGCAGTTTCCTCCTCAACTCAATACGTCTACACCGTGGCTGTGTTACTAATTGACCTGACATAGATCTAAACATCAGGGTGCCAGTGTGTTCTATAACATTATGTATTATCAACAACCCATCGAGCTCCCCCCCCCCTTCCCAAAAAAACAACAAGACCAACAACCACACACACTCTCTGGTCGCAATCAGCACTGTAAAGTTATTTATCAGGGGGGAACTTACGAATTCAATGTACGACTCCAAAGGACCCAGCCAAATGTGTGGGGAAAGAGCTTTGTAAACTCCCCTATACAACCCAAGTTCAGAACACCCGGCTGGGACTTCAAACAAACAACGGCCAGGCCATCCGCTCTGAAGTCCAGCATTATAATACCATCTCAGCCAACAGTGCGCCCATACCATACAACCTAGGCCAGAACAATAAACCTCAAGTGCTTTAGGTAGCCTACTTTATTTTTCAGTTCAAGAAGATAAAATAAAAACAGAGATCATCATTGTTAATACATGATGAAAATATGATGGTACTGTACGGTGTACGGGTCGCCCCTTTCAATACAAAGAGCAATGTACCAGTAATGAAAAGATGTTTGACCCTATCCGTACATCGTGTTTTACTATCGTATCCATACGACATGGGAAACTCTGTGCCACCACTTTCCAAAGAGGAAATTTACTCGTTAATCCGATTCGTGCGCTTTGCAGAGTAGTCTGTCAAAATGAATTTTTGAGAAATACTGAAATCTTCAAAGAGATCTTCGTACTGGAAGTATTCTAAAATGTGAAGAATACAACCCGGGGGTAAAAAATAACCCCAGGGCATATGGATAGGGTTAAGATCGTCAATGCAGGACTTCAAATTTCACTTCCATCTCTGACACTCTGATACTGACAGACAAATCGCTACCTTAGAACACGAAGTTCTATCTTTGACATTTTTGGCCGTTTCAAAAATTTTCATTTTAGATCTAAGTAAGATTTTACGGCGTTCGTAACTGCATAAAAGGTCATATGAGTGCCAAGGGGTGGATGTCAACAGAGAAGTCTAAAGGGGGAATCAGGCTTAGATTACCAGAGAGCTACAGACTCTCTGGATCTACTCTGCTCACCTCTCTAGCCTCAACAGACTACATGTATCAAGTCAAGGCACCCCGGAAATAGCAGTTCACAAGACAGTGACAAACATGTATACAAAAGAAGAGAAAAAATGATGACAGTGACTGTGAGGAAGAGGAAAGAAAAAGCAGCAGTTCCCTTTATTTGGCTGTTTTCAGTTTGAGTTACAAAGGCCATGTATGAAGTCAGAAAACAATTTCTAGATCCCTCTATCAAAATCGTTAATTCCGAGCTATTAAGATTTTATTCAGATTTTCCAAAAATTGCATTAGAAAAAACTAGATATGATGTGAAACTCAACATTTTTCACGTTAAATTTCTCTGAACTCGAGGGGATGGATCTAGAACTTTGTAATTCTAGGGTAGTGACATACCCAAGCAGACAGAGAGCCAGAAATTTTATCACTCAATTCAAATTCAGGAAGTCCTGTTTCGGATTCAAACCAGGATCATCTGCATTGCAGCCCAGTATCATTGTTCTCGTAAAAGACTTTAAAGGAAGTCACGTGATTAAGTACAAGTAATGACAGATCTCTCAGTAAAGTCAAAGAAAAGGAAAAGTTATTTGCCCAATTGTGAATTTGTAGCTCTGTAGCCCTCAACCATAACTACTGGCTATTGTCTCTGTAGCAAAAACTATTGATGAACTAAGTCTAAATTGTGTTGATGGAGGAGAAAAACCCCCCACAACGTATAGGCTACATGAATAAAAAAAAAAAGGCTATGAATTCCCACTGAGTCAGAGATGAATTCTATTTATTATAAATGAATAATTAATAAATGCACCAAACAACAATTAAGTGAAGAGAGAGAGAGAAGGAAGAGAAAAATCCTGCATGGAGTACAGTAAAATGGAATAATAAAAAAAATAATATGAAAATACTTTTTAATATTCCACACTTTTTTTTATTTCGTATGAAATAAGAAAATAACATTAAACAATGTAAGTACAACAATTTCTCAAAATGACCAGGATTTCATTAACCAAAATCAATGCACTGAGATCGACTTTTTCTTTTTTTCTTGTTTCAACGATTCTAAACATGACTCACAAACAAGCAAAAACTTACATGAACCCTACCCGTATGTCACAGCATACTGACAACCATACATGATAAAAAACACCACCACCAGTTTCACAATCTCAGCTATTAACTTAAAAAGAAAGCACAGAATTAATAATGTTCACAACGTTCAATGTTCTATTGTGCTGGCTCAGACTGGAATGTACCACATCAGGAGTCATCCAAGGTGGTCTACACTCTTGTCAACCTCACCCAGCAACCTCTGAAGTTCTGAGACGCTCCAAAGCTGCTGTCGGTGAGAAATCAGTCGTTTGTCTTTACTCCTAGTCCATTATATTCCATCGTATGTCAACAAATAATCACCATCGTTGCACAAAGGAACAGAGGTGCCTGAAACAAAGATAAAAAAAAAAATTGTAATTATGTACCATGTTAGAACTTAGATCAAGGTCTAGAACAAAACATTATATGGGTATAATAACAACAGTACAGTATTAGATCTGATAGTAAGCATGTATCATCGCACGCTGCCCCCCCCCCCCCCCCCCCGCAATACTCTGGACGTATTCAACACTAATCTCTTCCATTTCAAATGTCAGAAGGAATGAGATAACCTCTGTTCATATTTTTGAAGGCATGTAATTTCAAGGCTTAAATTCCTCTTGCCTGATCACGGTTCACTGCAGTAAAAAGAAAACTGACACTTGATAACAGACAAACAAAGGTCTTCAGGCTTCTGGCACTCTTTGAAATGGAATGGGACTGCCTCTCCGAATAGCCTACCAAACTTGATTGTAAATTTATGTTTTACACCCCTCAAAAACAATTTACATCATGAGGCAGGCTGCCGTATATTGTAAGTCATTGCCAAACCTGGCGTATGGGATATCATTTTCCAATAGAAGGATGGAGATCAAAACAAAATATTCTTCCAAGGTGTAACGCGATCTGCATCTTCTGCATGCAAGGTGAAAAGCCCTCAACTGCTACACCATAAAGACATCAATGAGAGACTCAGAACATTCACATCACAAACAAACATCTGGTAAATGAGAAATCCTGAGTAATACCAATACACACATGAGAACATTATACCGCTTAGAGTGTAAGACTCCAC
Organism: Aplysia californica; assembly: GCF_000002075.1. Taxonomy (NCBI): domain Eukaryota; kingdom Metazoa; phylum Mollusca; class Gastropoda; order Aplysiida; family Aplysiidae; genus Aplysia; species Aplysia californica. Next base: position 76,528 of record NW_004797336.1, on the reverse strand, counting down.
CATACACGTCATTTTGAAAAGTGAAGAAGGCCTATAATGGAATCTCACACCGAGCAGTTGATTTGTCACAATTTGTGGGAACACAGAGAGATGGGTTGAAGAGGGGAAGAGAGTACAGCCAAAAGGAATTTTTACCGCAAAACTTTGGATGAGTATGAAGTTGATATAGTGGGGCTGGCAGTATACAGGATTGTAATACTGCCCTCTGCTTTTTTTATAGTGCTGACTGACCAATATGTCAAGGGAAATTATTCTGTCGTGACTAGATGAAGGGTAATATTATATTGTGAGTTATTTCCCTTCACCCAAACGTATGTTTGACTTCAATGATCACTAGCTCTCGGAGTTGAATGTGGGAGACTTGGAGGTTATCGTTGGTAAGCAAACTTACATTAATTAATTAAATAAAGACCATTCAACTCAAGACAGTTTTGGCAGATGGTGGTTTAAAGAGGCAAATAGCATGATCAAATCTCTGTTCTTTTTTAAGCATTGATTGGAAAAAACCTGGTGGAATAATGTGGGTGGGGGGGAAAGGTGCGCACTGTAGGGACAGAGCTAATATTAGCACCAGCTTAAGGAATTACATTTCCAATCAGACTGATGACTTAACAGAAAAATATGTCAGAAAAAAAGTGCAAAAATGGTGAACTATTCAGTTCCTTGATCTTCCAGCCGTGCACACTTACAGCATAACACGGATAAGTCGAACACAGAAGACTCAAAATCACCCATCAGTCCACCTGTGCCTGTGGTTCAGTTTTTTTTCTTTATCTTTGTAAAATATCCCCCAAACAATCAAGGCCCATCCCGATGAATTCAAGCTATCCGTGATTACCGGTACACTTTTGGCTTTGCCGAACAATGAAAACCAAAGAAAAAAAAAAAAATACAATAGAGCACAGACTTAATCTTGAAAATTTCGGGGATTGACAAACTTGTATGATGCATCTATTCGAGTAAACCACGATAATGAAAAATAAGAGGGAAGGAGTTCCGCAGAGGGCCGGCCAACCAACAACACCTAACCCTAACCTTAACTCTTGTATAGAAGTTTGTTCAGAGAACCTTGTCACGGTGAGTCCCGGCCCTCTGAGGAACTCCTCTCATATGAGAATTTATATTTTTACAAAAATTATAGAAAGTAACAGTAATAGATCTAGATTCTAGATATCTCTAGTATTATCAGTAGCAAAATAAATAAATCACTACCATCATGACCGCTGGTATTGATAATAAGATGGAAAGTTGGATTAGAATGGAACGTTTACCTTGTCCAGTGTCAAAGCAAGAGTAATATAATGAGAGTTGAGCCTTTCCACACAAAAAATTGCTCTTTTAAGCCAGATCTGAGATCACAATCCTGACAATATAACCGATACTGGGCAGAATCAGAGAAAAACATTAATTTTGTCTTCCTCAACTTGCAGTTGAGATCTTCTTTCTTTAACTTGAGAGAGAGAGAGAGAGAGAGAGAGAGGGGGGTGGGGCAATGATGTCAGCAGTAACAAATCTTTCAATAAGAAAGATCAATATATCATATTATTATCTGGGGCCAGGTAACAGGAGGCCAGGAGCAGATAACCTAGGCTATTCTCTACAAAGTTTAGTCAGCTAGAACTTGCAACAAAAACATTTTATAGTAGACCCCTTACGTCTTGAATAAGAACTTACTTTTCAGATGCTCCATGAAGTCAGTTAGCTTTCTTTTTATTTTCATCTGCTTGCTTGTGCGCGTTGTTTACCAACTTTTGAACATCCTTCCTCGTGTGACCACTTGGGTCTTCGTGATGATGTTGTTCTGCTTCCTTTTTCGACCGGCCCTTGCCACTGTGGGCATGGTTCTCGTACTTGCCCTGCTCGATGTTGTATTTGTCAAATTCATCAAGATACTTATCGTCTCCACTAGAAGCCATGATTGATGATTCAAAACTATTACAGTACTTCTTGGAGATACTAAAATCACAACACTGCAGTGTACAGGTTACAATGAGAATTAGAATTTCCAAAAATATGGCCACGTATTCGCTTCAGAGACAAGATGCACAAGATTAGATTCTGTTTTCGTAGCCACAACACAAAATGGGTCAAATAGGCCTAGGCCTAGGCCTAGCAGTCCATGAACTACGTGGTGGGGTTCTGTTTTGCTTTTCACGCACTTTGATTGGCCATATCATGACATTTTGGGTCACGGTCAAAGGTGAACCACCACGTTGTCCGGAAGAAGGATAATTCCAGATTTTTTGGGGTCGTAATGCCTCCTGAAGTACATAAAACCACGTAGGGTCTTTAGTCGATTTTACAGTTGCCATTATTTCTTACCTAGTCTATGACTTAATAGTATGTATCAGTCTGGTATATTGGCACTTGTTAAGGTTCTAGATTAAATAAAGAGATTTCTTTAAAAACACGTAAATGATCTTCTTGGACTTTGAAGAAAAGCACGACATATTTTGTAGAAGAAATAGGTATCTGGGTTAACCACAGAATTCTGTGGGGTTAACAGATGTTATGTTACTATCTTTGACAGTTAAGAAATGACATCGATTACATGTATCGCTATTGCTGGGCTCGATTATGAAAGGACTTTTCGGCCTTTGAATGTATACACCCAGTTTTAGAACTCTTTTAATTTTGTTTATCTCAAACTTTTAAATTTCCTCCATCATTACCACCGAACAAGTGAACAACATGAGAACTATTGAGAACAATAGGCACCCAAGTCAACCATCTAAATGTAAAATTGAATAGTGAATAGCTACATCATGTAGATCAATAATACTATTATACACTGTATTAGTATTATATTGAGCTGTATTATGTAATATGTATTATTTCCTGAAACAGTAGCAGGGCATTCCCGTTATAATACCATCTTGATTTAACTCTCTGGAATACTTTTTGATGATGCACAGTAACATTTTGAAGAAACTTCGCAATCGTACCCAGGCTCTCAAATTCGGAGTTATCAGCCAGCTCTTCTACTCTTACTTATTCATTCTTTTTACTTTTTTCAAAGAAAATAATTATATTAACACTACAGATGGGAATTAGATGATCTAGCTTTTTTCTTATTGTAAGCAAGAAATATAATATGTTTACACTTGAGCCATATGGCTTATTGTTCAGCTTATTTATTATTTTTTAAAGGGATTCTGGGGAGTGTAGACAGTAACAAAGATACAGACCCCAGGCTACCCGGTATCCGCGGCGGGAACAAAGTCACGAAGTCTAGATCTATATGACCTAGATCTAGGTCTAGATCTAGACAGTATTGTTAGTAGGCTAGACAGACAGACATAAATCATAGCTACTTTGGAGGCCTAGGTCTAGTTCTAGATCTAGATCTATATGAAGATTGCGGATGTCTTTTCGATGAACGATCGTTTTTCCTGCGTTTTGGATTTGGAGGAATCAATAAGACAAAGACAATTTGAAAAAAAGAACAATTAATATATGTCATAATTTCAATCGAGCTGTCACCCTCTCTATTTCGCTGTCTCTCTCTCTCTATTTCGCTGTCTCTCTCTCTCTATTTCGCTGTCTCTCTAGTATCTCTCCTCTCTCTTGATCTCTCTAATCTCTCTCTCTCTCTCTCTCTCTCTCTCTCTCTCTAATCTCTCTCTCTTTCTCTCTCACTGCATCGCTCGCCTTCTCTTTCTCTTTGTTTGTCCCTGTCCCCTGTCTTTCTTTCTCCCCACCTATTTTCCCACTCATCTTTATCCTAATATCGATACCATGTTAAACGTATCAAAACAAAAAATGTTATTCACAAGTATAGACAAATAAAGATTTGGCTTGTGAATATTGTAATACTGTGAGTGATGGTTTATTTGCAGATCTATAAATCAAAGAAAATGTGAGATGTTAGGCTACTGTTTGATGATTTTCATTTCTAGGTATTCTCTTTGATTTAAGTGAAAGTTGGGAAAATTGCAAACCACAGTCAATTGTCTACATAGCAATCTCATATTATTTCTTGACCGTCCTAACTGATGAGTAAACACAAACAGATCAAAATCTCCCTTGGCGTAGAGGCCTATTTTTAAACTGCTCGTCTTTGATGCGGGGATGAGGTGAAGGACATTGTGGAATGATGGTCTATTTCACTCAAGTTGGCAATGGCGGAGCTCTCGGCGTTCTCGAGGACTTTGGCCTAGTGTTTCCCCCATCTACTCTTGACAATGTCGACAATTTGATTTTGTGTGTTCCTCATGATGTTCTTCGTTTGGCCTTTCCAGACCATAGAATGATGATTGTGAGTACTCAAATTTATGATCTAAGCTAATCTAGATCTAGATCTATAATCTAGATCTAAGACTAGAAATCTACCACTACCAGGCCAGGTCTTTCACCAGACGAGCTCATCTGGAATCTAGATATAAAATCTAGATCTATATCTAGATCTAGATCTAGATCTAGATCTATATAGATTTCTAGATCTAGATAGATCTATCTAGATCTAGATCTAGACTAGATTCTATCTAGATCTAGATCTAGACTAGATTCTAGATCTAGATCTAGACTAGATTCTAGATCTAGCTAGATCTAGTCTAGATTCTAGATCTCTAGTCTAGATTACTAGATATGTTAGATTAGATATTTTAGATCTATCTAGATCTATCTAGATTCTGGGTCTAGGCGTTCAATGTCTGAATTCCTGGAGTGATATAATGATGCCTTTCCAAATAATTTACTGAACAATAACCCTCTTTTATAATAGAGGTTGTTGTCCCTGTAACCTAACCTAAGGCTGACTTAGCCTAAGGATTAAAGATACTTTTCTTGATTGCATCTTTCTTATTGGCCTGTTGTCATGGTGCTGTGAACTGTCTGCATGCAAGACCTAGTAGATCTAGATCACGAGCTTTGCAAATCTCAAGTCAGATAAGATTATAATGTTATAAATATCTAGACTAATCTAGATCTAGATTCTATCTAGTTATCTAGATCTAGATTGTAAAATCTAGATCTAGAATAGATCTATCGCTAGCCGCGTGATTCAACCACCCAAGTGACAAATTTTTCGAAAATCACTTTTTAATCCCTTTATTTTAATGTAGTACTGCCTTTGATACACCTTTTGTTAAAACCTTGAGTTTGAAAGATTAAATTGCCTAGCCTCACACTAGTCCCCAATTTCCATGTGATTCAACCGGCCAACGTGCCAGTTTTGCAGCCTCATGGTGGCGAAAGGGTGGATGAATCTCGCAGATTCAGCGGCTTGTTGAGGTGTTCCCCTGTCGCATAGGCAGAGTGATCCACACGACTGTGGCCTTTGTCAAACAGACCGGAGGGTAATAACATCAAAACAAAGAGCTGCCTTTGTTAACTTTGACTCAGATCAAACCCTATCGATAGCCAGAAGATTTTGTCAAGGCAATTTGTGTAATCCATGAACAGTAGGTTTGGTAGTGTACTTATGAAAGGACAAGATGGCATCAAAGAATCTGACTTGACCAAGTCAGTAAATTGTGGCAAAAGCTACTGACGAATGAATTTTAAAAAAAGTCTATAATGATCAGCTAAGGGGCGCTTCACATCCGGTACAACTAATATTAGAAAATATTTTTTATTTCGACTTTTTACGCTTCTTAATTTACTTTAAGTGTGTGCCCCTTGCGGTGTCTGTCCTGTACCATTCTTGAATCACTGAGATGAAAGTTAATCAGTGCCGGGTAGATGATACTTAATTTGTCAAATATATAAAGTGAAGGAAAAGCAACTCATAACACTTTCGCCCCCGAAAATTCTCTCTTCAACAAACCTTCAACTTCAACTCCTCAGCTCTACATTTCAATTTGAAACAAATCTCATACATTCTACCTATATTCAAAACAATGAGTTTGTATTCAACCTGAGAGGATTTACATAACAGATGTCACTCGTGGCGCGCTCCATAACAACAATGCATTGTTTTGCGCATCGCCCCGCACGGGGTCAGAAAACAATTACGCGCGGTAGTTGCTGCCACGTCACGGTGATGCTCAGGGATGCTGTCATGTCATGAGAAAATGTAGTACCGTCTGTTTCACTGGGTTACAAGGCCTTTAAAACAAAGTAGGAGGAAGCCTGTGATTTCTGTCACATATTTTAGGCTACTCCCCTGCCTCCCTTGGCCATAAACTGTAAGACTTTGGCTTAAGTTAACATAATTCTAATAAACAAGTAGACGCAGAGATACATTACTTCGTCACTATAGATCTGAAAAAAAAAATAATATCACCGTATAATTAAAGGAATAATGGGTTTAATTTTCACCAAAACTACTCATTCTCCAGTTTCCCTCTGTCCTCTCTCTCCCTCTCTGTCTGTCTGTCTATCTGTTTGTGTCTGTCTGTCTGTCTGTCTGTCTGTCTGTCTGTCTGTCTGTCTGTCTGTCTCTCTTACTCCCTCTCTTTTATGTAAGAAAGCTATTTTTAAAAAAATGTTAGTTACAGACCATCGTCCTACATCATATTATATCATATATCTGAATTTTAGATTCATAGATACCAAAATAAAGAAATAAAAGTTTTTTGCTTCTCCTGAAAAATTTGTCTCTTGGCACTTAGTCGGTTGAATCACGCGGCTAGGCTAGTGATATATAGATCTAGATCTCTTTCTATAGAATCTAGATATGTCTATAATATATATATTATATTGTATTGCGAGGTATTGTGGTGAAATCAGGCGCTCGTCAAAATAATTAAATCAAAGAAATCGGCATTTTTTACCGATGGGAAATTTTTTTCCATTTTTTAAAATAAATGGCTCAACACCTTTTATATTACTGTATATAAATTTAAAAAGACGTTTTTGTGTGGATTTTACAGAAAAAACATTGATTAAAGGCACAAAATATGTAAATTTTCAGTTTCCAAGGACTCTCAGGCTATGAAAGTTACACAACTTTGGCGGCCATTTTTTTGCTAATTTTACCTCTGAAACCAGGCAACCCTGACCTCCTTCAATCGCAAATATTTTGAATTCTAATCTGCATAAATGGTTATTTTCTTCACCAAACAGTACGCAAATGAACAACCTTTAAGATTATACCAGGGGGCTGTCGTGGCCTAGAAGTTAAGGTGTTGTTGGCCTCTCATTCAAAGGTCCCGGGTTCGAATCCGGGTAGCGACTGAAAAATTTTCTTCTCTAAAATTGTCTCCTTTCACCTCCTTTCCTGCTCTCTAGCAATATTCTGTCTTCTGCTTTCATCTCCTCTTTCTGCCCCCACCCTTTCACCTCCTTTGCCCCCTCCTCTGGACTCCTGACTCATTCTGCAGCCTTTTTACTGCTACTCCTTGACTCCTAACAGCTGTCTTTCTGCCACACCCCTGATCTTCTGGTAGGAAAGATTTACACCTAGCCTTCTGGGACAAGGGCGAAAAATCTCGGAGGGCCCATGTGCAAGTTGCGCATGTTAAAGATCCCCTGGTGGTCTAAAATTGATAAGAGTAGGCTTCGGCCACCACCCAGGCAAAATTCAAAATTTCCTACCAAATAAAAGTATTAGGTGTGTCCCGCGTGCTCATATGACCTTATGCAGTTGCGAGCGCCGTAAAACCCTCTACTATAAAAAAAAAAGATTATACCAATAACAGAATAACCCCATATGCCCAAAAATTAACGAGCGCCTGATTCCATCTCGCCGTGACTCATATTGGCCTATATAATTTCTTTCATTAGGGAAAAATTCTGCAATATATTGGCTTGGCTCCTATAGATGTTTTGCTTGATAAAAATGAGTCCTGCTGCTAAAGCTTATCGCCCACTATACACATCATCATCGTTCAGGGCCAGATCTGCGACATACCTCAGCGATCATGGTTCTCCTTTCATTCCTTTGCTTGGATGCTCTCAAAAAAGCTATATTTCCCTACCACTATACATGCTTAGGCTTATATTATAGTTTTAACTCTCGGGCTAGCTGCTAGCTGCCATAGATTTGTCTTTGATGTACCCTGCAAACCTGCCTGCTATTTCAGTACATTTTCCAAACGATCACTGTGACAAAACTAACTGACACATATATATATATATATATATATATATATATATATATATATATAGAGTGATGAAACATGCAATGTTTTATTGTGTAACACAACAAACAATGGGATTTTCTTCTTTAAAAATATTTTTTTTTTAGAAAACAAACAAAAATAGGTCCTGAAATTGGCACAAGAACAATGATTGGACCATTAGTTGGAAAACTTATCAAATGTGAATTGTAGTGTGTATGCAACTTCCTATAATATTGTTTGTGGCACATTCCCATAGAAAACACAAAAAAGGACCAACGATGGCAACAGTCTGTCCATTTGTCCCAGTTTGTAACAGGCAGTAACCCTCCATCGTGTGATAAACACGCAAATAGTGTCCTCTTTGCACAGCGCGGCACTTGGCACTCAGAGCACTAGGTGCGTTTCTACACTTTTCTTGCTATTTCAGTATGGATGTGGTCATAGTTTCTGAAAGCAGTATCCACGCAGCATTATATGCTGCAGTAATAACATGAAGAAACCCCCTCTGAACTCAAAATCCTCAGGGGCTGTGGTAAAGGTAGTCAGCAGAAACTGTACTATGACTGCACCATATGCGGCAGGGGTAGCCATGAGTTAAGCCACAAACCTTGATTTCCACACATTTGCACAATGATTTGAAATGATCACATGTCAATGAAAAGTGCAATGAGACATGATGGCAGATTCTTTGTTTTTGTTCTTGCAGTGTTGAAAAGTGTTCTGATTGCTTTTATTTTATATGGAATGTATCAAAGTTGGATTGAGTGTATAGAGCCTATATTGTACTTTGAATTGTGTTTTCTTTGATTATTTCAGATAAAGATTACGCACATGATTCAACTGGAATTGTAACCTAAATTTGCCTGGATGGTCCCGCGCCTACAATGGAGTGCGATGGGGAAGATCCAAGCTCTCTTCTTTCTCTGCGGGAGACACTACTGCCGCCTGATACTTCATCGTCGTCCTCCTCTCAGGTTCTTGGGCATGGTCAGTTGCACAACTGGACAGCTTCCATTGGTCAGTCGGTTGACATCTCTGGCCAGTTCTCCCCAGTATCCCCTGCAGATGGTTTTAGTAATGGTCAGAATCATGGAGAGGGAGCCATGCGTTTCTATGGATATCATAGAGCCTCAGCACAAGACGGCAGCAGGAATGGGGAGTTGAGTGTGCAGGGACAGTTTCCTGTACAAAACCGGGCTGTGAATAACGGTAATCTGAGCAATAGCCTGGGAGGGTTTGTGTCCAGCTCAAGCCACACTACGACCAATAGTTGCTCCACTCTTTACTACACTGAGCCAGATTTCAGACCTGATGGGGACCTCTACAGCAATAAGGATGGTAGTAGACACAATTCTGTCAACGGTGGGTCTGACCCATGCAGTCATCGAGTTGCAATATCCCAGACGTCAATGCGACCTCCTGTCTCTCATGTGTCACAACCTTTCTCCCAGACTCTTGAGTACACTCTAAATGCTGAGATGCCTGATCCTAACAAGGCAGGGAGCCGCAGTGTAGATCTAGACCAGGTGAGTTGAGTCCGATAACTGACCTCTTTGGTCAAATTTTTGCTTCTCTGACTGCTCAAATGAGGGAATTGAATTCTAGTTTACGTTCTGTTTTTTAATGTCTGCCTTTGATACAGCAGTGAGGGTGTCAGAGGAACGTAAAGTGAAGATTATAATGTATCACTCTCTGACTGATTTAACCTTCTTAGTCATTTTTAGGGAAAGGTGCTTGACAGACCTTTAATTGCCCTATGTGGTACTATCTTTGCAGGTTAATTTACTACTTTTCTCGGAACACACATACAGGGGTGAATGCTGTGAGTTTGACTTGTCAGGTTGGGAACTGTATGATTCCTGCTAACTTTGACCTGGATGGAGAGTGGCATGGCTGTAGTTAGTTGTTTTTTTTTCTTTTTAGAGTGGGGTGGGGGCATATATGGATAAACTTCTTCTTATCTGTTTGTAAGCTGTAGTTGAAGAGCGTTATTAATACACGACCTAGATTGTGTTACTTTCTGTTCATTTTGTTCCCACTGATGAGAACATTAAGATCTGGTGTCTTTCTTGTTTTGGGAAAACACTTTTATTAGTTTTGCCATCTTTTGATATTTTAATATATATATATATATTATATATTTTTTTAAAAACTTCTATATGAAGATGCTGATCATGTATGCTCAGTCCACGATTTTGACTGACATTAGTCTTACCTCAGGTCGAAATGGCAAAATATTTTTGTATAGTCCTGGCTCGCTTTAGATGTAATTTTTAATAAGGTGTAACACATTTTTTTTCCTGGTCAATGTACACTCTTGGAATCATTCTGTTCTTCTATGTTGCTTTTCAGAGTTTTTTTGACTCTCGGATGAAAGCAGGAGACTTCCCTAAGGAGATGGAGAACATGTATGATGCCTCAACGAGTAAGCAGAGCTCCAAGGCCATGGCTGGTCAGGACTCATCTCTCACCTTCGACCGTAGGCAGATGGACATCTCCAACTTTGATACAGATTTCGATTTTGCTACTCCATCCCGCGACTATGGAACTTCAGCGGGTCGCGTTGACCTGTCTTCGTTGCATCGAGGGGCTCAACAACTTGCCTACCACCAGAGCATGGCAAGCATGGATTCTTCCTCTCATGTAACTATACCCCAAAAGTACTCCAATACCGTCCCAATGTCAGATTCTAATCAGCAATACACTGGTGTGTCTCTGCCTGTTGACTCCTCCAGCCCACAGCAACCCAGTGATGAACTGAAAAGGGTTCATATGGCATATCCCTCTTTCAGCTTTGGAGATAATTCTGATTTTGAAAGTTTGAGATTGGCTGAGGCTGTACAAAAAAAACCTTCCTTGAGCCAGCATTTTGGGAGTATTTCTTCTGATTTAGACCCAGTGTTCCATGCTACTCCAGCTGATGTATCTAGTCACCACAAATACAAGTTCGATATGGGGAAAACTGCAACAAGCGATGAATTTAGAGAAACTGTGAGAAATCCACGCAGCAGTGTGAAGGAAACAGATGAGACTGGCAGAGATGCTGGGAAGTGGAATGGTCGGCCACGGGCCCACCGCAAGATGGCGAGGCTTCTGGGTGGTGGAGGGTTAAAGATGAGACATGGAGCAGTTGAAGTAGCCAGTACAAGTGTCGGTGCTGCCTTACACGCTGGTGTTGAGGAAGGAGGTTATGAGACGATGAAGGACCAGCATGCATTGCGAACGGAAGTCCAAGGCAAAGTGGCTTATCACGGCGGTGAAAACCAACGAGATGTGACCAATAATTCTAGGACTTTCCTGACCATGGAAGAAGAACTGGAGTTGAGAGCCTCAGAGCATGAACAGAGAAGGTTGACTAGCCGTAGCAGGGCGGATGATGCAGATCGGCAGTTTGCTCTCCCTAAAGAATCAGGTCTTCTCAGCTCTCATGGCCTTACTTTGGACCCTGTCTCATTTTCTATGCCTGTAATGCACAAGGACTCCTCCTTACTCACTGATCATCAGTTTCTGTCAGGTCCCCAGCTGGACTTGGATTTACAACACTCTCTGACAACTTCATCTCAGAGGGAGCTGGATATGAATCAACAGTTGGCGCTGCAGGTTCACAAAGATTTTGACATGGACGCTGGGCATGCCGCCGCTGGCCCTGATGACCTGTCGTTTGATTCCCCGATGGACCCTGCACATACCGGTGAAGCAGAGCTAGCCTTTTCGGACATGAACATCGGTGGGCATGGACAGCAGGACCTCCCTCTCGAAGCATATTTTGGGACGGGTGTGGATAGAGATATTACCTTTTCCAGGAAAATACAGACTCAGCTGATCCGAGACATTGGTTGTATGACTGGCTCTGCTGACAACGATTTTAATTTTGAGGAGTACATGAACAGCCAGCCACAACGTGATCTGAGTCAGCCATACTTTGATCGCACTGATATTCCCCAAGATATGACCTTGTATCAGAAATCGCCGTCAGAAAAAATGACTGTGCTACCAGATACTTCTTCCATTTTCAAAGAACGGGAGAAGAATGATGGGTCAGATCTGAACAGTATGAAGCAGATGAGAGAGGTTTCAGAACTTCAAAAAGAGTTAACAAAGACTTCGGCCAAAGAGAGTATGAAAGGTATTCGCACACCTAGAGACCTGACGCGGGCTTTGGAGAGTCTTCAGGAAAATGAAAAAGAAGAGGCAAGGCTCAAAGAACAACAACAACAGCAACAGCAACAACATCAACAGAGAGAGCAGCTTGAGTCTCAACAGCAGCTTCACCAACAGCAACATCCACAGCAGCCAGTTAGCAGTCTTGTCTCTAGCCCTAAGAAGACTTTTCAGACCAAGCACCAGTTAGAGAGTATGGCTCTTGCTGATCAGCACTTTCTTGGGTCGACGTCAGGCTTCATGGATGAAGCTCCGGTCCCAGGGCTGTTGGATTCCCCGTCTCTCAGCCTCAGCAACCAGCATAATTCAGCACCAGAAAACCCACCCATGATGTCGCACTACCAGGCTTTCCCGTTCCTTCCTCCTCCACCAGGCGAGATAGAGATGGATCCGTCCATTGGAGGAGGCAACAAGCGAGAGACAAGTATCGGCCATTCAGTCAATTCTGAACTGGATAATCACATCCTCAAGCGGCTAGCATTGTCGTCCGTCTCACATGATACCGCTAGTGGCCCCCCCTCACTTCCTTTCCCCTCCCATTCAGCGAGTATGGAATCTGTGCTTCTGGAAACGGACTCAACTGCAACTGTTGATTCAGACGTCTCCTTCCAGCTTCCTGTCATGTCTGGCTTCCACAATGAGCAAACTACCTCAGAAACCATGACCGACAAATTTATTCCGCCTGGCAATACTGCAACGGACACGACAAGACCCAGGCAAGAAATGGCACCTATGATAGAGTTTGCCGTTAGGCAGTTATTGACCTCTGACCGGATGCATACCTTAACTGCTGGCAGTGATCACCGCTCTGATAATATGTCAACCATGACTCAGTCGGGATTATCAATGGCGAAGAGAGAATCTGAAATATTGTCTTCATCTCGTCAGAATCTCTACTCCATGATGAAGCAAGAGCAGTTTTGTGATGCGGTACTCTCCACTCCAAACATCTCCATCAAAGTGAGTTTTCAATTTGCAAAATCTCTTTGAATTTTTAAGAAGCCTCTGAACTAGATAAATTGTTCTCTGAAGGATAAAATTATTTTGTTTTCTTGGCAAATAGATCTAGAGAGGTAACTTACATTTACAGAAACATTCATAAGAAAATTCAAAATCATATTTTCTGATAAAGACTCAGGGATGAATGTCAGGGGAAAAAATATGAAAAGCACTGACTATAAAATTATTTCTTTACTGTTTGAAAAAAAAACCCCTCATAGGTCAATTGAGGTAAAAAAAACATCATATTTAATTTGTCCCTTTGCTAAAGATGATGAATTGATTTTATAATTAACGTTTCATCCCCTTGCCAGAATACATATATTTTTATAGGGGCTCCAAAATTAGTTAAAAAACAGCCGTTTATTTTTTTTACAAACACTTTCAGTGTCTTTTATTCCATGGCCTCTTATAGTGTATTAAGTCAATGTACAAATGTTGAATTATAATTTTAAGAGGGGTCACATACATTCGATGATTTATGTAGCTTTCACTTTAATCTCTATAGGTTCAATTAATAAGTGGAAGTTGGATGGATGGGAACTGTTTTATTCTTTTCACAAGGGGTAGGTTATAGGGTTAAACTTTGTATTGTTTGCTCCGCAATGATAACTGGTGGCATCATGGGCAGAGGGTCCTATTTTATTCTATGAGCGTTAGAATTTGTTGTTGATAAATTTATACTAAACAGTACTTTTGTATGTTGGTAGGGGCTCCATTACATTACTTTGCCAAGGGACCTGTATTGCTGTTGAGGTGGCTGTGGAGATAAGTTGCATAATTCTTTAGCCTGTTTGACAGCCACTTTTGCTGGTAACTTTGTCATTTGTAATTTCTTGTCAATGCTTGTTAATTCATTATTCCTTGGTATGTTAAGGTTTCATTAATAATTTTTTTTTTTTACTTTTTCAGTTTTTCATTCAGTTTTTCTTTCATTCTTTAGGTGCACCAAGTTGTGCTGTGTTCCCTTAGCCAGGAGCTGACCGCCTTGCTGCACACGATGCGACCACCGGAGCCAAGCCAGGGGTCCTCTCCGTCTGTCATGCTGGTGGTCAACTGTGACAGCATTAAGTCCAGCTCCCTTTCCACCTTCCTCAGCCTTGTCTACGTGGGTCATGGTCCGCTGACCCACACTAATGTGCTGGATGTGTATGTTCTGGCGTCCAGTCTCCGCATGCCATCTGTGCAAAAGTTATGCCGTGACGTGATGACTCATATGAGGATCTCGAGCAGTCAAGTTAAAAAACCGCAGCTTGTAGTCTCTACACCAGTGCTTAAGAAAAGGGATAAGAGTTGTTCCACTGACGCAACTGCAGCTGCTGGGGGGAAGGTGTATGAGGAACGGGCGGTCAATACTGGTCGCTGGGACTGGTCGATGGATGCTTCCACTCAGACTGACCGCTCGACCAGCGAGGCCGGAGAACGTGGACAGGAGGAGTGGGTCATGCTGAAGAAGACGAAGCAGAAGACTGTGTCACCGTCCAAGAGTAGAGTGTTAGGAGTTAAAGTCGGTGTGTCCAGTGACAACAATCCTGCCTCCTCTCAGACTGCTTTGAAAGTTGGGAAAAAAGGCTGCTTGTCTCCCAAGCAAACATGTACATCAGATGCTCTGATGGAATCTGTGAGTGTCAGTGGCTCTGGTGCTGGGGAAATTCTTCAGTTGAGTAGTTCTGCAACGGTATGTCCTTCAGGGAAAGGGAAAGATAGCTGTGTTGGAATTGAGTCAAAATCTGATTCAAACTCAAGGCTGGAGGAGAGCAGAATTCCCTGTGTCAGGGACAGAAAACCAAATGTTGATGATGTTATCGTGGAGAGGAGCACTACCTCTTCGTCGTCGTCTAGGGCAGATGGAGAGAGGAAAAAGTCCTGTTTTGTATCCTCTCCATCAGTAGAACCCAAGACTGCACGCACGACAGTGGAGATTGCAGAAGCTGCTGCAGCCGCAAAACTCTCTGCTCACAGTTACGGGACACGCTGGGCCCGAGGTGGCAACAGAAACTTTGTGTCGTATGCCGCACTGGCTTCGGGGCTTGATCGGAAGAAAGTGTCTACCGGCCAGAGAGAAAAACCTTCATCTTTGTCAAAAAAGAAGGAGTTTATCAAATCAGCTGCCAGAAATGAGATGGCTGTTTGTGGCTCTGAACTGTCGACCCCTGTCAGAAGTGGCAGTGGTCACAGTAAGATTGAGAATGTGCAGAATTTGGAAGTGTTGAACTCTGCAGAAGGCAAAGATCCTGTGAGTATTCAGTTTGGGAAATCAGTAGGCGTGACGGAGGTAACTAAGGTGCCTGATGTTATGATGAAACACCCTGACTCTGCTATGGTCAGACAGTCTGCGAAGAGATCTTTCAAGAAGAGCATTGTTCACAGGTCATGCAGTGAGGAGGTTCTAAAGGATTCCATAGGGAAGGACAATCTGCAAACCAAATCAGTGACTGCAGAGAATGCAAGAGAGAGTGTTGGTGATTTGAAGAGCATTCGAAGTTCATCTTTTGGAATCCCTGACAGATCTAACGTAAGTGACTCAGAGATATGGGAAGGGGGTAGCAACTCTGTGAGTCATCTTCTGGAGTCAATTGTCAACAACATGGGTTCAGAGGATGCTGACCTCCAGAAGGTTATTCGCGATCTCGACTCGGAGCTGCGTACCTCCCCATCTTCTGCTAGTGGTCCACCAGCCTCCGCATCCACACTCTCTGTATCTTCACCTCTTAGATCTCTTCAGCCACCTGAGGTGAGCCCTCCCCCATCGAAGATCAAAATCACCTCGCAGTCTTCCACACCTCAAGGGTTTAGAAAAAGGCTTATCCAGCAGATGAATTCAGAGAAATCTGGAGCATCCTCATCAATGGCCAGCTCTCAGCAACCGCTGAGCCAGTCGATTGTCAATAATGCTGTACTCACCACATCATCAGAAAGCAACTTGCTCCCCGTCACTTTTGACAGTCTGATAGCAGCGTCATGCGACTCTGGGGTGTCGTCAGCTTGCGGCGTCACCTCAAGTGGCTTGTCTGTCAACGTATCTTCTGTCAGAGATGCCCTGATGACATCATGTATGAGTGTGACCAGTGGTCAAGCACCAGCAAAGAACTTTGAGGCTGCAACAACTGCCCCCTCAGGTCTCCAGACGCTGAATGTGTCCAGTGTGGGATTTGGTCGAAACCCGGGGACTGAGGAGAACAGCAGGCAGTTGGTACCCGCGACCTCCTCTATGGACGTGTCGCCTCTCTCCGACCCGTTGTCAGCTGCTACTGGTATGTGCAGTCACCCCTGTGGTGGTATAACATTTTCTCTCTACACTTTTTGATGTGTGCCGTATGCAGAGATTAAATTTTGGTGATGAGTGATATTGGCATTATATGTGGGGGTGTGGGGCAGCCGTATGTTGAAGGGACCTTTATGGCTCTTCCTTTTGGGCGTAACATCCGTTTTTAACGCAAGTCTAGTTTTTTCCCCCCCAGGGTTCTATCTTTTAATATAGATAGTGAAACCTTCAGTCTTATGGTCTTGAGACATTTTGTAATTTGCTTGAGATATTTTTGATCGACCCAACAAAGCATGAGAAATCATTTACAAATTTCGACTGGTAATGACATTTTTTTTTCTGTCTGGTAGAATAGAAGACAAGCTGAGATGATTTTTTTTCAGAAATAATAGGAGGTGAAATGTAATCATGGAAAAAGGAATCCTCCCCAGTTTTGCACAACTACATTTAATGCAGTGGGCAAGGTACAGTTGAACTTGTGTAAGACGGCCACCCATTGTCAAGGAGAAAAGTGGCCGTATAAGACGGGTGGCCGTCTTAAGCAGGACTGACCAAGATGAAGAAAACAAACCATTCCTTTCTGAGGTCCCAACTGAAGGCAGCCGCATTGTTGTTGTTGCTGTTATTGTTGTTGTTGTTGTTTTCGCTGTTTTTTTTCTTGTTTTTTTTCTTCTTTTGTTGCTGCTTTTGTGCAAGGGTGAAAATAAAACCAAATGTGTCAGACAAGGAGGACCGGGTGCTATGGTAAAACAAACACACGGGTCGCCTCCCCTCGGAGAACGAGCAACGCTTCTGTTACAAGTTCATGTTGACGTCCATTGCTACTTTGTTACAGACTGGGTAAACAGTGACCACACATCTCACTTACGATTTTTGTATGAGTTCTGGGCAGGGCTTATGGGTTATGGGGGGATCACACGCTTACCTCACCAGCAGCTGAAAATTTGTTACCTATTGGTCAACAGTAGGAGGGGCCTACGCGACATGATGGGTTGGAGGGACTACCTAACAACAAATGCAACAGGTGATTGGATTTGACGGCTCACCCACAACGGCAGGGGCCAACAATGCATGATTTTTAACAAAACGTAATGGAGTCACTAAGGTGGCCGTCTAAGACAGGTGTTATTGTTTAGTATGATAGGGGTTGTGTGTTAAAATATGGTGGCTGCGGCCGCATTAGATAGGTGCTCGTTTTACACAGTTAAATTATATAGAAAAAACGCCTGGAGGGAAATAGAAAGCGGCCGTTTGTACAGGTGGCCGTCTTATAGAGTTGGCCGTCAGGGCAGGATCGACTGTATTGTTCTTTATTAAACATCCCCATAGAAAAACAAAAAGGAAAGAAAGCTCCAAACACCACCCTCCAACCAACTACTCTCCAAATCCATTAGTTAACTGAAATAGAAATAACTTAAATAGTTTTAAGTGAGAATTAGATGAAAAAACCAGGCTATGTGAAAGTAATGAGAAACGTTTGGTTCTTTATCAGGCATCCTCCTATACATTCTGTATTGATATAAAGTAAAGTGGGTTTCTAATGATTTTTTCTCCTTATATCATCATTTAGGTATGCTTGTACATGTCTGCTGTGTTACCATTTTACTTAGTGGCATCGGTAGCCTTGTGGTTAGGCTACCAGACTCATAATCATGAGATTGCAGGTTCGGGGGTTCTGGCCTCAGCTCTGTCTGACATTGTGTCCTTGGGAAAGGCTCTTTACAGGAATTCACACTTGGCTCGGTCCTTTTGGAGATGGACATAGAACTCGGAAGTCGTGCCTCTTAAATAACCTAACAGGGTTCACCATTCTCCTCGGTACAGGATTACGCACCAGTAACAAGTCTCCTGTGTCAGGGAAGAGCGCGGCATCTGCTGACGGGTCAGACAGGGACCTGGCGTCGCGGGAAGAAGACTCGCACACTTTCCACCACAAAATCTTTAAGCGGAACCGCAGGACCAAAGTGAAGTAAGTCGTAAATGGTGTAAATGATGTTAATATAGGTGATTTTTTACGTCCTCATTAACACTAATTTAGATAATTTAGTTTTAATAAGAGTTTTACGGCACTTGCACCACAATAGGATAAATAAGTGCCGACGTGTTACAAGAGAGTAACAAACACAAAAAGAAGGAGAGGAGATAAGGATGATAGACTGTTGGAAAGGAAAGAAGGAGCATACCACACCAGAGCACCCGCCAACCACCCACTTAAATAATTTAGGAGGCAGACTTTGAATCTGCCTGTCAGGGCCAACCCAGGCTGAGACGGATACAACGTCTCTGCAGAAAGACTGAGATATGCTTTAAAAGTTCTCCCCTAAAAGGAATCAAATTTAGGCCTTCTACGTAGGACAATGAAACGCCTACCACGACATAATAGACGCCAGCTGTACTTTTTGCTATTTTCACATATCCTACCCCTTCCCCCCCCACCTCATTTCACCCCTGTAGATTTGGGTTATTTTCTTTTTTATGCTTATAAATAATATTTGTTCGTGTTGGCGGGCGCTCTGGTGTGGTTTGCTCCTTCTTTCCTGTCAAACATCTATCGTCCTTATCTATCCTCCTTCTTTTTTGTGTATGGTACTCTCTTGTAACACCTCTAATCTCCGGCACTTATATGACCTTATTGTGTTGCAAGTGCTGTAAAACTCTTACTAAAAAGCAAATAATTTTTGTGCTTGTGGGAGTGTGTTTTTGAGAGAATGTCTTTTCTCCTGACCCTTGTCATTTCTGTATGTTGTCCTCTCTTTTGCATTCTTTGTTGATCATGATTTTGTTGATATAATTTTTTTCTTACTACTCGGGATGAATCTGGAAATTTAGATTTCTGAAACTGTCTGCATTTTGCACTTGTATATAAAAATAGTCATGATACGAAATGACTCTGACAATTAGACAGTATGTGTCATGACACTGTGGAATCAGGCAATTGTCAATTAGTATCATCTTAAATCGTGTTCATTTGCCTTGCTCTTCATGACAAAATAAAAAATAACCATTTATCTTAAATAGAAGTCGAGATATTTGTGATTGAAGGAGGTGGGAGGTCGCCTGGTTACAGAGGTAAAATTAGCGAGAAAATTGCCGCCAAAGTTTGGCGAGTTCCATTATATTGGAAACTATAAAATTTACAATTTTTGTGCCTTTAATCAATGTTTTTAGTTAAATCCATACAGAAATATAGACACAAAAGATGTTGAGCCAAAAAGACAAAAATGGGAAAAAAATTGCCAGAGTGGCGGGAAAATGCTGATTTGTTCGATTTTATTGATTTAACAAGCCCCTGATTTCACTGCGACGCCTTGCTCATGATCTATACATTCTTGTCATCATTTCCAGGGGGTTTCAAAAGTTCGGGATTTTTAAAATAAACTAATTGGCACCCCTGTTGTAAACAAAGGAAGACTTTGTGTGAGTGCTAAGTATCTGCATGTTTATGTACTTATGTGCTTATGAATCCTATATTTCTGTTATAACTTCCACCTTTCTCATGTCATTCCAGAAAATCTTTGTTAGCAGAAGACGTTGGCCTGGGCAATGTGAAGGTGAAGGTCAAAAAGCTACATTTGTTGGAGATAGATGGAGGGCTGGGGCTGAGCAAGGTGCGACAGAGGAAACACACAGGAAGTGACACGGAGGGCGGGAGCAGCAGTGGCCGGAGCAAGCAGAAGAAATCTTTGTCTAGTGAGGTCGGGGGTTTTCTGTCCAAAGTGAGACCCCCGCCTAAGAAAAGGGCCAAAATGGAGCTGGAGTTTTTGCGAGCGTCAGGGCGGCCGTCTTCAGATGAAAGGCTAGAGTGTGATGGGAGTAATAAAAATGTGGTGGCTGACCAGCTCCCAGGAGCTGATGTGCACAACCCCATGGAGAAGTGCGAGAAACTTGGTAGAGACTCACCAGGTGACAATCTTGGTGTCCCAAAGGCGAGTGATTCTCTACAAAGCTGTTCTGTGGACCCCTGTATTGACAGTTCGCTCAGATCAGTAGTTACAAAAGATCCAAATTTGGAGAATGAGGCATCTGAAGCAGAGAGAAATACTGCGTCTTTGACAGCGGGAAAGAATACCTCCTCAAGTGTGAAAGGAAAACATGTCTCAGCTGTAGGAGGGAGTGGTGCCTCAAATGTAAGAGGAAAAAATACCCCAGCTGTAGGAGGAAATCATCTCACAAGTGTTAGAGGAAAAAATAACTCGACCTTTGGAGGAAACAGTGCCCCAAATGTAGAGGAATCTGATTCGGTGCTTGATGAGAATGAATCTGTCTGTGTCCTGAACAAGTCAAGTGACCCTCTCTCGGTCCAGTCTGATAGTGTTGAGGAGGAGGCATCCGCTAGATTTAAACAAAAAGACACTCTTGCAGAAGAAAGCTTTGGTTCCAGTTCTAAGAAAGCGGAAAGAGAAAGGATGGATGGTGTGGTCAGTGCAAAGGGCAAGAAGTCAGCTCCGTCCGGGCAGGTCAGGGAGCGAAGCGCAGTAACGGTGGGAACTGTCAAGTCCAGCTGGTTGAAAGGAGCTTCGACCAGGGCTGTCCCTCGGAAGTCTTTCTCCAAACCAATGAAAAGACCAACCATTGCAGAAAAATCTAAGGCGAAAGAGTCGACGGTGATGAAGAAACAGGTGAGCTTTATGACGGTATATGGAGTTTAAAATGCTCCGTGGACTTTCTCGTTCTTTCATTTTTCCCCCCTTGTGACGGTAGAAATAAGCACTGTTTAGTCATAGCAGATCATAGTGGTTGTCCTGCATAAGGCCTCACTACTTTCTGTCTTGTGAAACAACATAACGGAAGTATAAGTATAAGGCCATTGTTTGTCAAAGACTGCTGGTTGCAGTGAATGATTTTTCCCCCCTCTGTTATGTATAAGAAGGTAAAAATTAATGCGATACGGTACATATGGAAAAGTTTATAGTCATTTGTCCAGGTAATCCCTGTGTGTGTATTTGGTTAAGGCATGATGTTTCGTGCTGGTGATTTGTGAAATCTGTCTTTTAACCCACTACATCACGGCCCTCTTTTGGTGCGAAATAACGGGACATATACATCATTAAACTAGTAATTAAATCAAAATAAGTGAACCTTTTCTGATATTTTTTCATCTAATGAATGGACTGGTAAAAGAACTAATTTGAAGTCTAAAGTCGTTATAAAGGAGTCTGCCTGTGCTGCTCCCAGCGGCTTACCGGCGCAGTGATTCGGACAGCGAGCCGCTGGGGGGCGGCTTGCTGGGGATGAGTAGTCAAAGTACGTAGATAAATAAGGCTATAAACTGAATTTCCTGTGGGGAATAGGTCTAAATAAAGTTGACATTAACCTTGTTTGCTACTTACTACTTTTTAATTTTCTCAAACAGGAAGTTTTATGACGAACTGGTTCCTGCCTTCGCATTGAAAACATTTCTTTGTGTATAAGGTTTCTGATGTTGGGTCTTTTGCAGAAATCCAAAGAGAACAGCAGTAAATCCAGGAAAGTGGAGTCGGTGGTGTTGCCGAGCTCAGCAGACGTGAGGAATATTTCTGTGGAGACGGAGTTGACGCTGTTGCTTGAGCAGGTGGGGTTTAGTTCATTGTTTCGTTGTGTATGAGCCAAACGTAGTTTTGATCTTGTGGGGATATTGTTTTGATTGAAATTGATGGATGTTGGAAAATTGAGTGTCTTCTCTCTCTCTCTCTCTCTCTCTCTCTCTCTCTCTCTCTCTCTCTCCATCTCCCTCTCCCTCTCCCTCTCCCTCTCCCTTTCTCTCTCTTTCTCTCTCTCATACTACTGTGTGGCATTTCTATTTCTGTGTGTTCTTATTTTCCTGAAATACGTCATTTACGTATGTCAATGGGTGGATACGTGTGTTGTTCCATACTTACTTCTTTAATAATTGCTATTTATCCTAATACAAACTGATGACAAAACACGTCTTATGCATGTACGTATATGCATGTATATATGTATGATATGTACGGTATGTGTGTAGGTGTAGTATGTAGGCATGCATGTAAGTATGTGTGTATGTATGTGTGTGTGTGTGTGTGTGTGTGTGTGTGTGCGTGCGCGTGCGTGTGCATGTGTGTGTATGTGTGTGTGTGCTTGCGTGCAAGTGTGTGTGCATGCGTGTCCAATTTATGTTAAATATCCGATGTGCTGCATCATTGTATGTAATTGCTGAGCCATATGTTAAAATGTGTGGATGTATGGGCCAAAGGCCTTTCAAATCTATAAATCATTTTGAAATGTGGAAGAAAAAAAATTAAATCTCTCTCTCTCTCTCTCTCTCTCTCTCTCTCTCTCTCTCTCTCTCTCTCTCTCTCTCTCTCTCTCTCTCTGTGTTTGTGTGAGTGCGTGTGTGTCCAATGTGTGTTTATTAAAGTGAATGTGTACCAATGTGTAGGCATATATATGTGCATTCTGTAGGCCTGTCTCTGCGTTCGTGTGAGTGTGTGTTTGTGTGTGTTTCCATATGTGTCTCCTGAGAATTTTGGTATCATACTTTTACCTTTCAGTCAATGTTTAAGAGAATGTCAGCTGTTTCAATTCAGCATAATAATAAAATATTGCTGAAGTCGTTTACTGGCTGCAGCCCCATGTTTGACAGATAGTAAAAGAGTACCAAGTGCACCAAACATCTCTACATGAAAGAGTACATTCACTATAGCATAGAAATGAAGCCTAATATTTTTCAAGACTTTGAGATCATTACAAGTCAGTATTTTATTGCCTCAAACTCGATGATCTGTCGTTATTTCAATAAAAACACAGAGGGTTGTCTCGACTGGCGTCGCACCAGCTTCTTGGCGAGCCTTTCTGGCTCAATACTGTAGTATACTGAGTGCTCCCGGAAGTTTCGCAGGATTCATGCAAAATAATTCTAAGCCGATGACTTTATTCTAAAGGAAAAAAACTGTTCTTTCTATTGGTATCTTTTTTAGCCGGTATTTTACACATTTCGTGTTAAAGTTAGATGATCTTTGAAAACTTAGACCCTTTTTTTTCAAGGTTTTCTTTCTTAACTCCTAAGGCCAAAAATAATAACCACGGGAAACCAATTTCTGCAAAGCATTCGAATGCATGGGTGTCAATTTTAAACGGGGGACCTCGCATTCCGACCGCGAAGGGCTTCCTTTTCCACGGCAATTCTCCCGCTCCAAATACCCGGATATACAAACAACTTACAGTATTATAACGAAAAAAATCAGAACTTTTTCAAAAGTTTTCAGCATTTGGTGTTTTATAGCAAAAGAGCAAAGAAACAGAGATCTGAATTATCCCCATTTCGCCAAAATCTCACGCTCGGAAGGACGCAAGTCTGCTTACGTGCCGTTTTTACGCTACCTGATTATGCCTTTACAATTTCACCATAAACACTCGAGAGCACATACACAGACACACTCACACACAGACACACACACACACAGACACACACACACACACACACACACACGCACACGCACACGCACACACACATATACAAACACACCAACACAGATACTCACACATGCACATAGACCTCCTCGGTGGCCTCTTGGTTAGGAGTCCGCTCTGAGAGATCTAGAGGAAGGTTAATTAATCTTTTAAAAGCTGTAAAACTCAATTTAAAAAAAGTCAATCCAAGTGTAAAACTGAAAGATCAACAGGCAATAGCAGCTAGCAGAGCACACCCATACAGTCAGCTGTTTACGTAAACAAGCTTAAAGTGAGCTAGAAGTTCCCGTTTTTACTCTGTTTTACCAATCAGAGTTGTTTACATTTCAGACCATTCATGCTCGAAAAGGGGTCAAAATCTAAAAAAATAGTTACGAACGAAAAACATTGGAGCAAAGATTTTCCACTGGTGGAGAATCTTTGGTTGAAGCAAAGGTGGCCATGAGGTAATGGTTCTAAAAATAATTTCACAGCTACGCAATAGCAAGGTCCAAATTCCTTTATCTCGTCACCCAAGCTCACAACAAACCACACTCACCTCCAAAATAAATCAAAATAAAATATTTGTGGTAGATTATGGTTTATTTTTATCTTAATTGAAGAAGAAGACATTAAACTTTCAATATGTCCAAAAAACAAATATTTTCATGGAAAGTCACTTTTTTGCCTTTCGAGCCTCGTAGCAGATAATAGTTCAGTGCGTCTTACAACTGATATTGAGCGGGGCAGACAGATGTGTTTTAATTTTTTTCTTTTTTCTGAGAATGTTTGCAATCTGCTAATGAACGGCGAATAAATGCTGTTTTTGAATGTCGGCTCATTGCACAAGGCTAAGTAATTAATTGTTGATCTCCTAGTAAAAGTGCACATGATGTCTGTTGTCACCTTACTGTACTGTACAATCTGCATAGCTAGGCAGACCATTGAGAGTGGCAGGCTATTTTGTAAAGTATATTTGTTTTCATTCTGTTTACAAGACATTTGTGTGGTATATGCTACTAGTTTTCTAGTATTTGATCTAAATCTAGAAGTGGTGAAAAGTGAGAGTAACGTCACAAATTAAAATTGTTAAATGAATTATGTTTTCAGTAGGTTATGAAAAGAAAAGGAAATAAGTTTGATTTCCCAATATAGGGAAAGTATTTTGTCAAGTATTTCTTTTTTTTTTTTCAAGTGCCTTGGCAAGAATGATTGAAGGTGCCTGCCTTTTTAATGACTTAAACTTAATTGATGGTGGAGTCATCATCATCATCAATGCCTTTCACCCCTGGCAGCCACAAACAAGCTCCTTCCATTTATCTCTGTCCTGAGCCGTCCTTCCAAGCTGATGGTGGAGTAAAACACTGTTATTATCTTTCACAACTTAATACCATTGTGTTAAATTTATCTCTTTTCCTTTTTTGTTTGTTTTTTGTTTAAAGCGATCCAAGTCTGACAAGCCCCAGAGGAATCATTTCATCTGCAAGCTATGTCAGGCTGTGGTGAAGAGTGCGCGGCGCACCATCAAGCACGTGTTGAATCATGGCACAGAGCCAGACTGTGTGCTGGAGCAGGTGACAATAGGCCAAGGGAAGGATGTTTCTCAGGTGAAAATGACTGTTGTTGTAGTCCTGATCTGCGGTTGGTTGGCAGGTGCTCTAGTGTGGTTTGCTTCTTTCCTATCAGACATCTATTGTCCTTATCTCTCCTCCTTCTTTTTTTGTGTTTGTTACTCTCTTGTAACACCTCTAATCTTCGGCACTTATATGACCTAATTGTGTTGCAAGTGCCGTAAAACTCTTACTAAAGCTAAAGTCCTGATCTGGTGGGTTTTTTAGGGTGGATTGTTCAAGGTTCATGTAACATCTGTCTTCCCAGTAAATTTGTGTGGGATTAGGTGTCTTGCCCCCCTGTAGGCTCGGTGGGGGGAATAATTGTATTGCATCCACGTGTTGGCAGGTGCTCTGGTATGTTTTGCTCCTTCTTTCCTGTCGAACATCTATCGTCCTTATCTCTCCTCCTTTTTTGTGTTTGTTATCCTCTTGAAGTGCCTTTGCCCCCCGGGGCAGTGCCACTGACTGTAGTGTCTTTAGGCCATTCCCAAAGGAGAGACATTTCTCGTTCAAGCGCAGTAGAATTGTAAATGGGCTGATTCATCATGTCACGCTCATAACTATGCCTGAACTGCAACAGGGAACTGCTGCTTTTTCTTTCCTAATCCTTACTATTGTCATTTTCCTCTACGTCTTTTGTATGTTTGTCACTCTTTTGGGACCCACTATTTCCGGGGTGCCTTGATAGTTGAAGCAGACTTTGTGCTGATGAAGCTAGAGAGGTGAGCAGAGTAAATCTGATTCCCTGTAAGGACTTCTCTGTTGACATCCACCCCTTGGCTCTCGTATGACCTTATACAGTTGCAACTTGCAAGCGCTGTAAAACCTTTACTAAAACTCAAACGAAACTGCTGTTCCCCTTTCATTTAGAGTTGCGAACTGTGTGGCTACCACAGCACGGTAGGGAGGGCCTACTACCTGCACTACCACCGCTACTTCAAACACGGCATGCCGCTTCCTCCTGGCTGGAGCAGCAACCGCTGCGACATCTGTGACAAGGAATGCCACACCAAATTCATGCTCAAGGAACACCAGCGCACGCACCAGAGTCAGGAGTCGGGCTTCACGTGCCCGCACTGTGGACAGGTACTCTCTCGGTGGGACAAACTTACCAGAGGTGCCGAACTTCTGAATAAATCTGAAAACCCAGATTCCTGAGATTCTTTGGAATTTTTGCCTGATTTCAGGCTGATCATTGAGAAGTAGTTGCACTTTATATATAAAAGTAATCTTGATACGAGATGCATTTGGCAAAATGATCTATGAAATCTGAGTCCCCGTTTCCATGGGATCTGAAAAGTGTATGATTTTTTTGGGTGTATATCCAGTTAACACCTCTGAATTATGGACATTGTCAAGTGAGAACTCCACTGGCTTATAGGTCTTTTTATAGAGAGCCTGGCGTGTCTCTTGGTGTGTGTAATCAAATATGTCTGCCTGGCATGAGAAGGACACTGCCTACTTACCAGCAGGATAAAATTATACTGTAAGGTGAAGAACCTGCTATCGTCTATTTTAGATCTAACAGGGAAGTGCTCTAGCAGTAGTAGCAGAAACAGAAGAAGACGAAAAAAAGAAGAAGGAGGAGGAGGAGGAGGAGAAAAAGAAGAAGAAGAAGAGGAGGTCTAGCTGAATGCTGTGCTGCTGTTATTGATTACTGACACAGCATTGGACGCATTTTGGATGTACAGAAAAGTAGGAAAAGTGGGAAGACATGAAATAACACCAAGAGGCTAGCCCAGGATAGAGAAAGGTGGAAAGTGTTAGTTCGCGGCCTATATCCTGGTGGTGGGTGAGAAAGGCAATGATGATGATGATTAGACGCATTTGAATTTTTTTCGATTTGTTATGTGAATACATATTATTATTCACACTGGGATTGTATAATTGCGTACAGAATAAGTGAAGTGTAGTTAACTCATTTTCCATGAGATAAATGGCGTGAGCTGTCCTTTTCTTTCTGACAGGCTTTTCAGAACCGTAACAGTTTCAACAACCACATCTTTCACAAGCACTCGAAAGACCGCAAGCATCAGTGCAAGGTTTGTGAGAAGAGCTTCAAGACCTGGACACAGCTCAAGGTCCACTTCCGGTCACACACAGGTCAGTTGTTAGTCTTTGGGTGAATACAATCTTTGTGTGATGTGTGGGTTTGTGTCTGCGATAGTATGATTATGTATGTGTGGCAACATGGTGAAATCAGGCGCTCATCAAAATAATGAAATAGAAGAAACCAACATGTTTTTTTTACCTGTTGGGTTATTTTGATCAATTTGTTTTGGGCCATGGGCTCATGACCGTTCTGTTTCTGTGTGGATTTACTGAAAAATGTTGATCAAAGGGCATCACCAAACTTTAGTTAATTTTACCACTGATACCAAGTAACCCCCTGACTCTTTCAATCTCAAATATTTCTATTTCTGTTCAAGATAAAGCTGTCTGCCCGCTAATCGCTACCCCTGTTCCTGGCCAGTCATATGCGAAGGCAGCCTGGCCAGTCATGAAGTCAGCCAGTACCTCTACTGCTGACTTCCCAGAGCCCGCGATCAAGAGGCGATTTTGTGCACAAAAGAAAAAGGTCCCTTCTAGCTCTGTGGCATCCACCTTTGAAGTGCCACTGTCTAACTGATTTGGGGTTCTAGGGGAGGATGGAGTGGACTCTTCCTCCACCCTCTCTTCTTCCCCTCCCTCCTCTTCTATCCCTTCTTTGTCTTCTTCCTCCCCTACCCCGGCCACTCCTCCCCCAAATCACCCACTAGGCCGCCGCCCAATCCAGGGCGGCAGTCTAGAAAACACTCTGCCTCCCCCGCAAGGAAGAATCAGAGTGTTTCTTCGAAGCCAGGGTCTATGTGCTCCAAAGTAAAAAATCCTTCATAATAACAGTCCTGCAATGGAATGCTGGTTGACTCCAACCTTCCAATGAAGAATTGCAACACTTACAGGCCACACTATGCCCACTTGTATACAAAGTTCGCCCCAGGTACAACCACAGACTTAAAAGGATTTACTGTGTATCATCATATTCACACGGAGAACCAGATTAGATTGCTTCCGGTTGAACCTCCTTCTACACCGACAACAAGGCACTTCAAAGACAAGTTCGTCTTAAGCAGACCCTCCAGGCTCTTGCCGTACAGGTCACCCTGCACAAACCAATCATGATCTGCTCCCTTTGTATCCCACCAAATTACCCCCTCAAAATAAGTCCACTAAATGATTTAAAGCTCCACCTCCCAAAACCCTTTATTTTGCTAGGTGACTTTAATGCCCACAGCCCCCTTTGGGAAGACAAACCCACACACCATAAAAGGAAAATTAATACAAGATTTTTTCGTTTCATAATATTTTCCTCTTAAATGACAGGTCTCCCCACTTACAGAAACAGATTCACTTTTGGCACTTCATCCTTTGACCTCACCTTTTGTACCCCTGACCTAGTCCCAGAACTTGAGGGGTCTGTGCTGGATGACCGTACAGACCATTTCCCAATTCTTTTAAAAAACAATAGCCCTAAAATGATCCGATCCCAGAACGCTTCAATTAAAACAAAAACACTCTGGGACGGGTTCACCATTGAATGTCCCCAGATTTTGAACCCCACTTTTGACCTCACAACAAATTCCATGAAACGCTTCTAGAAATATGTCACAAATACATACCATAAACATCTTCCAAACAAGATCTGGTTCTCTGAGGAGTGTTATGATGCAGTAATGAACAAGAAGGCAGCATATCGGAGAGCCATCGACAACACCACCACAGAAAATAAAATAAATTATTTAAAAGCTTGGGCTGAGGCACGTAGATGCCTCAGGGAGAGCAAAAGACAATTGTTAAGAAAATACATCTCCAAAATCAACAGTCAGACACTACTCAACCTAATTTTTAAAATCGCTAAAAAAGTTTTGGGTATACGCTCAGACACCATCTGGCACGTCCAGAGGCCGGATGGAACCACAGCGAAACACAGGCAGACATCGCAAACACAATAGCGACTTCTCTCTCCAAAAACTTATCCAAAGCAAACTACAACACCATCTTTCAAAACATCAAAACTAACAGGACAACAACACCTAAACCTACAATGCAGACTTCTCATTAGACGAACTAACATCGTGCATCTTGGACCTGGGAAATACAGCCCTAGGTCCAGATGACATCCACAACCAGATCATTAAGCATTTACCCACAGAAACACTTAACACTCCTACTAGATTTATACTCTGACATGTGGCAGTCGCACTCGTTTCCAGAGTCTTGTTGTCTCGCTACTGTCATTCCAATACTTAAACTTAACAAAGAACACACACACCTATCCAATTACAGACCAATAGCACTGACGAGCTGTCTATGCAAACTTATAGAAAAAGTGATTCCCAGGCGACTCAGGTGGTTTCTTGAGATGACGGGTTGGCTGAGTGGTCTCCAGTGCAGATTCAGGAAAACTCGATCCACTCTGGATCATCTGGTCCACACGGAGACCTTCATACACTAGACGTTTGCAGAAGGAGGCCACATGATCGCCATTGAAAAAGCCTTCGACACAACCTGGAAGTACGGCATTCTCAGAGACCTGCATGCTCTCGGCATACGCGATCACCTCCTTGCCTTCATTGGAAACTTCCTGAAGAACCGTTCCTTCCAGGTTCATGTCGGATCCTCCCTTTCAAAAAATCCCGACCAACAGGAGGAAGGTGTACCCCAGGGAAGCATCCTTTCTCCTCTCCTATTCAAGATTAAAATAGTCCGTCGTTAAGACCCTTCAAAATGGCATAGGCAGCTCGTTAAACATTGACGAGTTTCTGATATGTTGCTGTTAGAAAAATCCTCAACTAAGATCTATGGAACGCAGCTGCACAAACTTGAAAAATGGGCAAATAATAACGGTTTCAAGTTTTCCCTGTATAAGACGGTTGCAGTACACTTCTGTCGATCAGGCAGATGTGTACTGCAGGCTGGATTTGACATTATATGGGGAAAGGATTCCCGTCCAGGACCAGGCTCGTTTTCTCTACATTATATTTGACAAAAAATTCACATTCATTCCACTCATAAAAGACCTCCGTGTGAAGTGCCAGAAAGCTTTAAGCGCTTTGAAAATTTTATCGCATCCGGAGTGGGGTGGGGACTCAGAACACCTTCTCCACTTATACATTTCCCTTGTCCGATCCAGGTTTGACTATCGCTGTTGACAAAACGCCATGACCTAAACATGCTAGACCCAATACAAAACCAATGACTCTGCCTCACCATGGGGGCTTTCCGCACTTCTCCAGTGGGGAGCCTGCAGGCCATGGCAAGCATACCATCACTAACACTCAGACGCCCACAACTCTCACTACAATACGCAATTAAACAGAGTTCAACACCAGAGAACCCAGCACATGACTGCATTTTCAAAACAAACCTAGACACTATAAACAAATTCAAAAACATCAAAAAACTCATCAAACCATTCGGCCTCCGAGTCCTTGAGGACCTAAAAAACATACACTTTTCCAAACAAGACATTCAACAATTTCTTTTCCCCAACCTCCCTCCATGATACCTCACCAAGGCAAAAGTTGACTTACAGCTGACTACAAGCAACAAAACATTTAAAGCAGAATACAAAAAACTTATAGAAAAAATACCCTGGTGCGGAGCTAATCTTCACCGATGGCTCACTTTAAATCAGACTATCCTGTGATGGCTGCTGCCCTATCTTCAAACAGTACACACCAGAGGAGACTTCATCTTGAAGCCTCCATTTTCTGTGCGGAGGACACTGTCATTGACATGGCAGATTGGCACTGGACTCTGTAGAAAATTCCCCCAACAAATCTTTCCTTATCCTATCTGACTCTCTGTCTTGCATCACCTCACTTACAAACTACACACTCTTACACCCAAAAATAGTAAGGTTACAACAAAAAATACATGCTTTGACTGAAACTGGGAAAAGTATCATGTTCACATGGCTTCCTAGCCATGTGGGCACCCAAGGAAATGAGCAGGTGGATCTCCTGGCAAAGGAATCCTTGTTCCTTCGTTTGGGATCAACGACAAACACTCTTCCCACAGACTGACTTTAAAAATAAAGTCAAACACTACACTTCCAGTCTGTGGGAGACCCATTGGAAGAACCAAACCAACAACAAACTACACAACATTAAGCTCCAACTGGGTCCATGAAAACCTTCGGGCCTCTCTAGAAGAGCCGAAGTCATTTTTATTCGATTACGCATCGGACACACGTCCCTGACACATAAATACCTCCTTCAGGGAGATGAGAAGCAGTTTTGTGTTGGATGTGACACAGATTTTACCATTAGACACATTTTAACAGAACATTTAGGCTTAGGAGAGACGCAAAGGAAATATTTTAAGTGTAAAAATTTGCAACATCTGTTTTCCGTCGTTGATCCCGACAGAATCCTTAATTTTATAAAAGCCATTGGCCCTTACGGAAAGTTATGAAAAACCTTAAAAGTTTTAATGTTATGTAAAAAGTTATTTTAAATGAAAAAATTTATTTACTTAAAATTTTTAGCATTTTAAGATTTTAATTAGGGGGTTTCACGCTCGACTGGCGAGTGGGAATTTCTGCGAAAATCCCGTTTTTTTCCTCTTTCTCGGCTCATAACTTTATTAGTTCTAGCCTAGCATCATTAATCCAACATGAAACGAGAGGTATATATGTGGTTTTTGTTTCCATATTAGGTTCAATGGGGGGGAGAAATGTCTAATATTATACATTTTTTAGTTAAAACTACAGGGTCGGTACGCGTTCTGCCACAACACGTGTCACACAAATTTTTACAAATTTAGAGCGCAGCCCGTTTCTAGCGGTTTATTCGAGCTGAATTTTCCATCGCTAATTGTAGTAGGTGGCAGTAGAAATCACATGATTCTGTAGTAGAATTGGACGCTGGAGAGTTTACAACCCACCCGGAGTTTAAACGACGCTTGTGTAAAAAGTTATTATAAAATATATATTTTATCTTCTAAATTTTTTTTATTAACGATGGAAAACGCTCCCGGGGCAAGTTATACTGATAGATATATCATGTAGCTCTCTAGAAATGTCATTTTTGTTAAAAATGATTAGTTTTGTAGAAGAAAATCGAACTTCACTACACTACCCTAGTTCACTTCGTAAGGTAAAAAAAAAATTCACCCGCAGAGCCAGAAGTCAGGGTCAAATAACTGGATTTTTAATGTATCTGATGTAAACAAACAACTGCCATCAAAGGTATTACTAGTTCTGGTAGCACAAGGGTGACCAATATTATTATTAACGGCCAAAGATACTTTTGACGAAAGTTGAAACTAAAATGAAACTTTCAAAGGATATTGAAAAATGTGGTGGGCTTTGGTCCTCCTCCAATGTGATAAAAAGAGTGAATTCGTATCAATCCAAGAAGGAAAAGATTGGTTGAAGAAAGCGCAGGTCAGGTACTAGAAAATCTTGATCGATGGGCTGGAGGTTGGGGGCGGTCAGGTCAAAAGCGTATACTCAGACTGTGTGTGCATTTCACAGTAGTCATTGGGTGCAAAATTAAAGCGAAGTTGAAAAATCTTGAAGATAAGTTCACTTGGCAGCAAGGCAAGGTGAAATAGGTATTGAGCTCCTCAGAAGAAGGATATTATTATGATTGTTGCTCCTGCCAAGTTCAGTGGCTCAGAAGCCCATGTTACTTTGAATTTCAGTGGTGAAATGAAAAAATGGAACCTTGTTGACTGAGAATATTGCTGGTCTGGTAATTGGTAATATGGCATTGTATCGTAGGGAGTTTACTTATTATGCGCTTTGCCTACCTTTTGCAGTCTCTGTCAACTTTTATACTTATGGTGTCGAGGCGAGAAGCAAACATCTTTCTCTTGATTGTTATGTATGCTTATATTGTTTTTGTTTAATGTTTCTCCTAATGCTCCAGCAGTTGAAAACATCTCTGTGTTGTTGATTTATTATTGTTATAATTCTGCCTTTCGTGCCCTGCTTCTTGGTGTTTAAAAAAAAAATAAATTAAATGTAGGTTATTTTACACCCCTTTCCTGTCTGTTTGGGCCAACCTGGACTGAGAGAGATACAACTTCACAGTAGAAAGACAGAAATACTATACTGTTAAAAAATACTAGAAACGCATAAATTAACCATATGGGCCATCGTGTATAATCGTATATATAGCACTGAATAACTTTTGATATAAATGAAGGAAAGAAAATACATTTTGTAATTTTTTTCATTGCTGTTTATTGATTATCCTCAAAGCTGAATTGATTTTGAACAATCAATTGGATGCTCCAATCCGTCCATGCAAGGGCGGCCATTCTGTACCGGGTGTGGCCTCCTGCTGACTGGAGCACCGCTTGACATCTTCTAGGCATGGAGGCGATGAGATGACGAATGTTGGGGAGTGGTATTGCCCTCCGCTCTTCATCCAAGGCGGCAAACAGTTCATCTGGAGTGGCAGGGGCGACAACTCTGTTCCGGAGACGTCTGTCCAAAGCATCCCAAATGTGTTCTATAGCGTTCATATCCGGTGAATTTGAAGGCCATGGGAGTGTCTGGACATTGTTCCTAAAGTCTCTAGTTACTCTGGCAGCATGCGGTCTGGCATTGTCCTGCTGGAAGATTGCCCCTGGTTGTTGAAGCAATGGAAGGGCATGTTGTAGGAGGACGTTGTTTGATGTAGGCCTGGGCTGCCAGATTGCATTGTGCTCTCACCAGGTTGCTCCTGTCAGTGTGGCTGATTTCTCCCCACACCATCACACTGCCACCACCATACGATAAGGCCTGGGAGATGCATCCAGTAGCGAACCTCTCTTTTCGACGTCGGTCGTGTCGAGAGATGAGAAAATTTGATTCATCACTGAACCGTACGTGCCGCCAGTTCTGTAGCTTCCAGTTGATGTGCTGAGTGGCACATTGTCTCCGCTGTTGGCGATGCCGGTCCATCAACAATGTCCTTAAAACAGGTCGATATGCGCAGAGCCCTCTTTCTCGGAGTCGGTTGTGTACTGTCTGGTCGGAAATTCTGATGACATTCCAAAGCGCTTGGGCCGTTGAAAAGGCAGGCACAAAACCATCCCGCAGGTGATGAAGCTGAATAAAGCGATCTTGGGCTCGAGATGTTGCCCTTGGCCATCAACTTCTTGGTTGATCGACAGTGGAGTTGAACTGTTGAAACCTTGCAAAAAGTGGGCTGATGGTAGACTGACACGTTGAAATGTGTGGTAACCTTAGTTTAGCTTTCTCCGGCTTGCAAACGTCTAATAGCCTGGTTTCGCTCTTCTATTGTTAGTTGTGGAATGGTGTATCGCTGAACTGACAGGGATGAAACTGATTTTTTTGGGCCTTTTATATAGCCACTCTGTGAATGAACTCACTCGCCAAATTCCGTGCGGCTACTCACGAAATTAGACAATTTGTTAGCTTTTTAACTCTTAATTATCATGCAATTCAACAGCTCAGGCTGCGCCTACCTGTGATTAAAGGATGAAATTTGTTGTGAAAAGTTCAAGACAACAAGTCGCACATATGTGTGAAAAAAACTAGCATGCACAAAACCTCATATTTACATATTTTATTATCACGAAAACACATGCACTTGGTTATGCGTTTCTTTTTTTGAAGAGCAAAGATAACAATTTTCTCTCCTCTGGGGAATCAACACTAGGTCTCCTGCTTATGAAAGCGAAGCTCTTAACTGCTACACCACAGACGCTGGTTCTCTTCCTCTGTATCCATCTGATCTTTGGTTGTATGCTCTTTCATTGGATTCTTCACTTTTTGCTGATCTAAAGAATGTATACTTTTGCTCAAGACTGTTGGTATTCTTATGGAATTAGATTCATAATCACTAACTTCAGGCACGAATAATTTAAATACATCGGGGGATGGCAAACGTCTTCGACATGTCCATAATTTGGGTTACGGGCTAAAGGTGATGAAAAATTCAAGAGATATCAGTCAAGGAATGGCAATTTGTACGAGCTATTCAAGATTTTCAGTTTTCTGTGTTCGTGGTTTTCATGCCCAACTACATTCATTTTTTTGGGGTGAAATATGATTAAAAAAAAAAAAAAGAAGATTTATTGTTGCTTTTTTTACAGTTCGTTAGACGCGCCTAGTCGTGCTGATTAAGAAAATATGTACTTTTGTACACTTTTGACTTAAAACATTGATGTTATGTCACTTGTAAGTCAAAATCTGTTGTGGGTTTCATCAATGGCGGCCATATTTGGTCACGTGACTGCATATTACAAAACACATTGTTTATAATGTGGGCCATTACATAACCTTTCTGGAAATGTATGATTGTCATTTGTTTTGCAGGCAACGTTCTCTTTGAATTAATGAAAACTGTTGCTAAGTTGTCTTTCTCATGCCTCATTTTGGCACATTTTGGTGCCATCCTCTTGTCTATATAAGTAAGTAATTAATGATTCCCGAAATGTGGCCAAATTCCCAACAAAAAACTTGCATAACCTTTGAACCGTTTATCCAATCTTCATGCTGTTTAAAAAAAATTTTCTCAGCTCTTTTAGCTCTACATAGTGACATGTATCTTGTTCTAATTAATGATTTTAAAATTTTTTCATGAAACCCCCTATTTTAATAGAAATATTGACCAAACTCAGGCTGTGCAGTGAACTGTTGCAAATAGAACCAACTTGTTTCGCGCACTCGTATGATCGTATGCAGTTGCGAGCGCCCTAAAACTCTTACTAAACGGAAACAAGATAGTTGGGTTATTTTTTAATCAAGATTAAGACAAATGAACAAGATTGAAATGATACGAATAAATTCATATCATGTCCAAAATTTGATAGTGCCAGATTCTATCATATCATGTGTGTGTCTGTTTGTTTGTGTGTGTGTGTGTGTGTGTGTGTGTGTGTGTGGGTGTGTGTGCGTGTGTGTGTGTGTGCGCCTTTATATGTATGTGAGTGTGTGTTTGACCTCTCACGTCTTTACAAATTCTTTTGCACCAGGCAACCGTCCATTTTCATGCCCCGAGTGCGACTACAGCAGCACTACACAGGGCAACATGAAGAACCACCTGAAAGGCAAACACAGCTTTGACGATGATAGAGTCAATGTCATTATTAAAAAGGTTAGTGCCTTTTGCGGGATAAAGGTTGTCAAGATTTCAATAGTACCACTACATATTTGAGGTGCCTCCTTCATAACACCCAGTACAGCCCTGATCTAGACTAGTGATGGTTTTATGACTCTGATGGATGCGAGTTGCTTAATCTTTGAGTTGGCAGAGGTATGACAGGGTTAGGGTGGTCGGGAAGGAGAGTACCGTCTTGTAATGAAGTTGTGCAGACAAATAAGATCTCTTTTTGGAGGTCAATTTCAGAATTTGTATTCTCATTTGTCAATGTTTGACTATTCACTTAGTTGACTCCATCCTCCTGTACAGGCAATTTAGGTTTTAAATTTGTTTCTCAGCCTAGGTTACTTGGAGAGGTTGATATGTGAGACTTGCTGACAAAATGAGTCACTTGTTGCATTCCACAAATGGAGACATCGGCCAAAAATCAACACATGGCTGGACTTTGTAGATTTTCAACTGATAGCATTTTCTTCGAGTCTAAAATGTCTTTTATCATTTCATGCTAATGAATTGTACAGACTCAACCTATAAATTTGACATTACTATGTCCATTGGAGGGATAAAATCCGAGAAAAAACTCATTTTGTCAGTACGCCTCACATAGTTATGGCTGCCCCTTCTGTACTGTGTAAGACAGACATTTCATTTTAGTTCCAGATTTTGCCTACATCCTAAATCATTTTACTGTGTTTATCAATCTATCAGCTTTTAACCCTTTGAGCCTTGAGTTCACTGGCACTGTTCTTCTGAGCTTCTTTGAATTGACTGCTAGATTTACACCACGGCAGGTTAAGGCATGCATTCGAGTACCATGCT
Source organism: Aplysia californica (assembly GCF_000002075.1). NCBI lineage: Eukaryota > Metazoa > Mollusca > Gastropoda > Aplysiida > Aplysiidae > Aplysia > Aplysia californica. The sequence goes on along the minus strand of NW_004797336.1, from coordinate 39,168 downwards.
GTTGAGGATGAAGGTGTTATTGAGGGTAGAAAGTTATCTGAATTGAATTTGTAGTATTTCTATAAAATGAAAATGGGTAATTCCAGGAACACTGACACTGGTAATGAAGGGATGATGTTCTGCTGAAAAACATTTGAAGCAGTGATAAAGCGATAATTCTTTACTGTTAACCCTTTAAGCCGTAGCCGCCGGTCAGTGGCACATTAAATTACGGGTGTGCCTGGCCACCGGTATACCAGTGAGTGAGACCCTTTCCCCAAACCGGCTCGTTGGGGACAAAACGTGCACGGAAAACAGTGTTTACCACTCAGGACGTTATTGATTATTTTGATGATCTTTCTGAATTAGATGCTGGTAATGATGAGGACTACCTTTAGTGGGTGATATGGAATGTGCTTCTGATGATGATATGAAAGCGTGAATCGCTCAGGAGCTCAGGCAGAGGGGCTTGGTAGCCTCAGGAAGTTAGGGCTCAACAAAGGCTTAAAGGAAGGTTGGCTTTCACCAAAAAAAAGCAGGGGGTCACTCTTTGGCTACTATGGATTTTTTTCTGCAGGTCGTCATCCCTGAATTATGCGTGTCACTGCAGTTTCATTTTTAATTGAATGATCCCAACCGTAATTTTGTAACTCATTCTATGTGCTCTCTCTTCCTGCTGTACACAGCTCAACCAAGAAAACAAGGACTTGGATCCAGCTGGACTTGCCGTTGCTATGCAGGCACTTGTGGAGAAGGTAGCAGTGACCTCTATGTTGTTGTCGCTGTTGCTGTCGCTGTTGGTGTTGCTAGAAAATAGTGGGGGGGGGGGGGGGGGGGGGAGAGGAGAGTAGGGTTCAAGCCTAAATTTGTCATACAACATTTGAACCTTTGCATTTTGCAACTTTTTAACTTTTAAGATTGATGCATCTTTCAGGTTTTACACTTAATAAATTTGAGTCTCAGTTCTTTTCATAAAATGGCTTTGTGAATCCTGTACAAAGTTGCAAGATCTCAATTCCCAAAGTTCTTAAAAATTTCACTTTGGATTGTGTGCTTCTGCTGTGTGCTGCTTCCTGACAGAGCACTTGTTGCTGTGTACAGAGTGGGTGTTTACGTGTGGCTGTGTGGGATGCACTGGAATCTTTTGTCGCTGATTTTGAACAGTCTTTGCTATATTTCCATACCCAATAAGGGATAAGCTTTTAATGGGTAGGACTTTTAGACCACATGGTTATTGTTTGAGGTGTGACTTATTGCGGATAATGCCCTTGTTTTTTTTAAAAGCGAGGATTTTCATATAGCGGATTGAATTTTCTTTGACTGAGAGGATGAGATGGCTAAAAGGATTAAGACATAGTTATGATTTTATTGTCCAAAAATATCCCCCCCCCCCACCCCCACATTTTTGCCACTTCATTTTTAATATGAAGGAGCTTGTTGAGAGAGTGCAGAATGAGAATTGTTCAATGAATTGTTTCCCGTTCTTCTCTCCAGATGAAAACAGACCCGAGCTTAAAATATCCAAATCAGAAAAGGAAATCTGATGGTGGAAAGTCTGGTCTGAAAAAATCTGCAGCATCTGGAAAGTCTGGACGATCACGGTTTGAGGGAAGTCGGATCCAGCGTCTGCTTACCCAGCCCCTGTCCACCCTCCAGCCTCCCACACTGGTGTTACCATCTGTGCTGAAGAATGAAGGTGTTGCCTGCAGCGAAAAGAGCTCTGTTCGAAGTGGCCAGGTCTGGCTGTGTGGTTTTGTCATGTCTTTGGATCTAATATTAATACACTTTGGGTTTGCAGATCTTATTTCGGATCCCTTGGATAAGACACGGCAACTTTGAAGCACTGATTTTTAGGTTAAAAAAATTGCATCCTATATGTGGTTATATAAGCCTACATATTCAGTTGAGTGTCTTGATCTTTCTGCTGGGTTGATCATGACTAGTTAGTCTGAAGTAGCTGTCTTTTGATTGCGCTAAATGTTGTTAATTAGAAAACATTTGTTTCAAGTTTCAAAGGAAAGTGGTTAAGTCCTTTTTGAAAAGGGACACTATTAACTCACTTGCTGCCGGCGCCTTAGCTCCGACCAAGCCGCTGCCTGCCAGCTTTTTTTTTTTACCTTTTTCAAAATCCAGTTACTCTCTATCTATTTATGTAAGATTTATGAAAATTGGCCAGTTTCAGTTGGAGATGTTGAGCTTTACAAAACAGAGAGAATTTTGACTGTATGTTCTTTTGTTCATGTTTTATAGCTTTTAAAAAATCGACGAATTTTGGGAACCAAAACCTCTTGTTTTGGCCAAACTAGCCAGTACAATATTTTTGCTGTTTTTGTGAGAGTGATGCAGTTTCTGTCCTAAAATACACACAAAAATCTATAACAAAACAAAGAAAACTAAATTTATAAGTTTATGATGACTTAGGCTACACTATTTCAAACGCTATCGCTTGAATCATTTGTCGTCGTACTAGACTCTCGTACTAGATCTAGTATTAGTACTACTAACCTACACTGCTGTCGACAGGTTGTCTACCTCTTTCTCTCATCTCAAACAACCATCACTACCATTATTTTGCACTTCATTATCTCAGTTTGTTGAATCATATGGATTCAGAATCTCTAAAATTATGCGCCTTTTTCAATTCATATCGGCATGAACATTTGTTGACTTTGGCCGCCCGAAGTTCAAGACAAAACCCAGAAATAAGACAAAGGGAACTCCCGTTCCAAAAACAGGCAGGGACACATTGTAATAAAGTGAAACTGCTCTGAATGGTCAAAGGGATGTTACTCTTGTGATTGGGTATGCATATGTGTTGGAAATTAGTAGAAATAAAGAGGATAATACGTGACCGACAAGGGTGCGCTAGCGGCGGTGAGCAGTTGTCGCCTATTGACTGACGACAGGTGCGATAATGGTGGTGAGTGAGTTAAAATCAAATCTGTTTGAAAACTTAGTCACAACCTTTGTACTCATATAGTTGCTTTAGTTAGATCAACTCGTCAGCATTGAGTTTACTAATCCCCCTCCCCACCCCTCGGCTTTCTTTTCCTTCCAGGTTAAGTCTGAAAAATCCACCTCAGTGGTCCCCATCAATACCTCTACAGTTGCTATGCCTCCCGTCATGTCGCAAGAGACGGTGTCAACTACAACAGCAGCCACAGCCACAGCTCTGCTCCCAGCCAAAAGTCTCCTGCTGCCTCTGTCCCAGTCCAAGCCCCTCCCCCCACCCTCGGTTCTGTGTACCGTCCAGACAGCTGCAGCGACGGTTGGGGTTGGCGGGCAGGAGTCAGACTCGCTCCTCAGCTGCTCCGTGATCCCTGTGCAGATCCTGCCCGCGCCTAATCTGGACAGCTCCTCCATGATGGAGATCCCTTGCACGGTCCCCCACCAGACTGTCAGTTTTGGCACGGCGGCTGACATGCTGGCATCGAGCGTTGCCGTGATGAACCACCATCCCCACCACCTTCCCACGGTGCACTGGCTGCAGACGGATGGCTCGCCTCTGACCTCTGTGTCGGCTGTGACATTGCCTCAGGAGCCTATTACGATCTTGAGTAAGTAATAACAATATATGTGAGGCATGCGCGGAGATAATACTTGTATGAGATGTTGTTGTTGTTGTTTTCAAATCCCTTTAGCTGCGAACATTTCGCTCTTGGCAGCGCAATGCGTCTCTCAAGTAACCACATGTCCTTGTCATCTGGTCAACGCCAGAGTAGAGCAGGCTTTGTAAGGACGAGATAGTAGTTACGTCTGCGTTGATGGCTTGGTCAGTGCTCTCATGTCACTTCCTTTGCTCCAGATGAGCAAGTCGTCAGCATAGAGTGCTTTCTGGCAGGAGATGACATCTGGCAAGTCGTTCATGAACAACAGGAAGAGGATACAGCTGAGTGCTGGCCCCTGTGGGAGGCCTTTCTCGAGTGTCCTCTGTGAAGAAATCTTGCTGTCATATGGTGTCTGGATAGTTCTGCAAGACAGAAAGTTCTTGATTCAGCTGTACATCCTTCCTGCTATCCCAAGCTTTTGCATTTTGTAGAACAGTCCCTTTCTCTACACACGGTCATACGCCTGCCTCAGGTCGATGAAGACATTGTATGAGATAGAGTGCTATATAAATGAAATCAATTATTATTACTATTATTTCACAGACAAAATAAGTTACTTCTCGCAATCCATGTATGGAGATGTCGGCTGAAAATATGCACACTTCAATTTCAAATTTGTACATTTTGAACTGATGGGATTTTCTTCAAGTTATATAGTTTGTTTTTTCATCTAATATAATTAAGTGTACAAATTAAACCTATAAATCTGGCCTATGTCTGTGTTCTTTAAGATAAAATCTGAGAATTGACTCGTTTTGTCAACACACTTCCCACTTGGCAATATTTTAGCAAATAATATTTTGAGGAAGTCGTGATAATTTAATAACCGAAATAGAGATTTTGAGTAAGGCATACACATTTTGATTAATTAAAGACTGTTTTGAAGAGGTCATGATGATTTAATGACCCAAGTGATAATTTTGGTTAAAAGGCATAGAGATTTTGAATAAGCAATGACTGTTTTGAAGAGGTCATGATAATTCTAAGTAAATGCCATTTTCAAGTGAGGCTTAATGTTTTGAGGACGTCGTGACGATTTTAAGTGAATGCCAATTTTGAGTGAGGATTTTGTGAAAGTAAGAACCGTTTTGAATAAGTAATGGCAATATTTTCAGCAGTAGAGTTTGTGCTCATTACTGGTTCTCAATGGCCTGCTGAAAATATTTTTATTCTCTCTCTCTCTCTCTGACCCCCAGTGGGTCGGGGGGATATAAATAGACCCACTGCTTCGTCTGCAGAAGGTGCAACCCCTTCAAAGGCGGAGTGT
>NW_004797336.1:12218-31474 GCF_000002075.1 Aplysia californica | reverse complement strand
ACACACACACACACACACACACACACACTCACACACACAGTACTCATCACAAAAGACGCCTTATTGTTTTTGTTTTCATTCCGCCAGACACAGGTCAAGGTCACAGCCTCCTGACTGGCGTGGACCAAGTGGACTCTCGAGTGGAGATCAACGGCTCCACAGCTTCTTTGGTTGTGCTGCCAGGGCCAGCTATTGCGGAGAGTTCGGGCGCAATCGCCGCGGTCAACTCACAGTTGTCCAGCCTCTTTCCTACTAACCCCACGGCCTGCCAGCCCATGATATTTCCTGTGACCTCTGACCTATGCACTGTCCCGACCTCTGTTGTTTCCGGTGAGTTTTGATCTTTTAACTCACTACAGTTCCCGTCACAGGTATGGGACGGGGACCGGTTTGCCGGTCATATCCCGTACCCCCGAAGGGGTGGACTTTGGGATTTTGTCCCGTATCTTGTGCTCCCGTCACATGCACGGTAACGGACTCCAGTGCTAGTTTTGCCACTTGTTTCGTTTCGTGCCGAGTAGGGCGGAAGTTGCATCGTAACATTTTAAGTACAGGGTAATCCAAAACAAACTTTACAACTTTTTTTTATAAATATCTCGCGCAAATGTTGCTCTAGAAAGATGAAATTTAGAACAGATAAACTTCATTCAAAAAGAATTTGTTTGACATAAAATTCATACAGAAGAAACTTATTTTCAGAATGGAAAAAGCATAAAGAAAAAAACACCCATAAATGCATAATTGCGCCAATAAAAAAAAAAAGACAGTCTCGCAAGGAAAGTCATGAGACGATTGATTAGATTTTTGTCTTCTTTTTCCCTATAACATTAAATTGTTCCAACCTTGTGACATTAAACAATATTTAACTTCTTTTAGGGAGTTAAAGAACTATCATTTTTGTTGTGGAATTTCTAAAACAAATGCTTCACATGTCCTCCTTTGGACTCCAAACATCTTTTAACGCGTCATTTGAAATGCTTGATGACAGCCAAACACAGTTCCCATGGAATATTTCTCACTTCATCACGGATTGCTTGTTTCATAATTTCAATGTTTTCAAACTGGTTTTGAAATATCCTGTCCTTGAGATAACCCCACAAGAAAAAGTCTAAAGGATCCATGTCAGGAGAATGCGGAGCCCAAATGTGTTCACTTCTGCGACTGATCACATGATTTCCAAAGTGGTCAGCTAGCTTGTCATTGATCTGACAGAAACATCTTGCATGAACCACTGGTCTTGGCGATCCAAGTGCCAGTGTCTCCCCAGATGCGTCCTGAATTTCTTCAGCGCCTCAATGTATCGGTCTGTGTTCACAGTTGCAACATGTCCGTCTGCGTCTTTAAAAAAAAAAGACCCACCAAACCATGAGTGCTTAAAGCCACCCACACTCTACACCTTTCAGCATGGAGTGGCTTCTGGAGACAGTAGGGAGGTGGGTGGGATGCCCAATAGACAGCATTTTTGGAGTTAACATATCCCAGACCTGCCACTCATCCCGATTTAGTCGGGATATCCCGGTTTTCCCCCCCAAATCTCAATCCTCCCGATTTTCCAGATTTCGATCGCGTGTATCCCGATTTTTTGTCCCAGTCCGCTGTTGTGCCGGATCTGTCTAAAAACTTACTTTGCCTTCTCCTTTATTGCTTGAAGCACTCGTCAAACTTTTTGTCAGTAGGAACTCGGAGCACTATTTCCCGAAATATCGATGCCGCATTTAGTAGTTGACTAGCCCCAAGTTGTGTGTGATCTTTTCCCGCTCTCAGAATTCTCCGATGATAGCCTGGTAACTATTACAATTTGAGACAAACTGTTACAATTTGGGACATTTAATAATCGATAATATTCGTAGTTCCGCTGTTACTTTCAAGATAAGCCTTGTCCGAGGTCTGGTAACTGCGCGTTCACATCAAACACTCGGACGAGCGACAGTCGTAAGAGTTTTGTTGGTACATTTGGTCGGTCGGCCGCTGTCAGTAGAACGACTGTCGCTCATCCGAGTGTTTTGTGTGAACGTGCAGTTAGTCGGACCCGTTAGTAAAATTGTTTCAATCACGCATTCGCGTCACGTGACATATCATCGCTGTGCGAGTTCTGCGTGTCGGGGACCGTCCGTTGACGGGGTCAACTTAAGTTCATTTATTTCGGGACTTATTGGTAGGGGTGGGGGGGTATAGACACTTGGACAAGGATTGCTTGACGCGATGCTTCAGGATTTACAAAAAATAATGATAACTCGCACGCGCACACACACACACACACACACACACACACACACACACACACACACACACACGCACGCGCGCCCGCAAACAAAGACACACAGAGGGCATATTGGCCAAGGAATTTATGGACACCTGTTGATCCCGATTTTTTTCACCAAATCCCGATTTTTTCTCCCTGATATCCTGATTTTGAGGTTTCATAGAGTGGCAGGTCTGCATATCCTGAAAGTTGAAAATGCGCTTCGTCACTGAACCATATGTCATCTAAGAAACTTTCGCGTTCCCCAAGGCGGTTGAGGAACCACCGACACATTGCCATCCTCTGTCCCCGGTCAGTCAGCGTTTACCTAACATGAATGTGGTCTGGGCGTAAGTTAAGATCTGCTTTAAGAATACGGACTGTCTATGTGTATGAAAGTCCTAGCTGCAGGCATCGTCGGCAGACAGATGTCTCATTAGATTCAGCTACTGAGCTCTGCACCCTGACGATGTTTAGAGGGGTTCAAATGGTCCACGTTCGACCTGAAGCGGTCGCTTTTTCTGGAGATTTTTTGTTTTGGTTTTCGATACTCCCAAACTGACGGAACTTTTTTACCCATAACATCAAAGAAGGCCTTAATGGCACTTTAGCATTCTTCTCATACCTTGTGCGGAACTTACAAAATGTCAGGGATCGTGATTTTGTTGAGAGGTAATGTTCAATACAAAATGCTCTCTGCTCCTTATTAAACTGAACCATGATTTGGGTTTTTAAAAAAGGAACTTGAAAAATAATGTCTTCAAACTTCCGTTGGCCTGTTACTCTGCTTTAGCTTGCAATATGACGCAATTGTTACAACGTTTTGTGGTAATGCGTACTAGTGTGTAGTATAATAACTGGGGACAAAAGCGAAAAATGGGTTGTTTTTTATATGCGCATTATACTGCAGAATTATTTAGTGGAATCATCTAAAATGAATATCAGTCAAATTCCTTTTGAATGAGGAATATTGTGTTCAAATTTGAAGACAAAAGCTCCAGTGTGGAGGAAAATATTTACGAAAAAAAAGTTGTGAAGTTTTTTTTTGATCACCCTGTAATTGAAGGTTAAGGAAAGTCACCCCAACTGGGGTTGATCTGACCGGAACTCGCATTATGTTTTTTTTTTATACAGCTGATAGTAATTTCACTGTCGCGTTGCGAAGTAACGGTCAAAGAAAGGGCATGAAGAAGAATCACATAATTTCGCTGTTTTCGATACTTCTCTTCGTTTTACTAGTTCTTGTGACTCAGAATATGACGTGTCTGATAGTTAGGACCCTGGGTATGTACCAGAACATGGCCCGAGTCGTAGTTTTAGGGCTAGATCTAGCACTAGTACTGGTGTTGTTCGCGCAACGAAATCACAACTTCGTGCCCTACATCTGTCTCTTGTAATTCATTGTTTGGGTCTGCATCAACGCACAGCTTATATTTTCACCAAACACTCACACATACATACACATCAAAGCAGAACACTTTGAGCTTTAATTTTTGTTGTTGTGAATTTAATTCTATCTGTCATGTCTGGAAATTTTTCGAAAAATAGAATTCATGCCAATTTTTCTTTAAATCATAAAAATTTAAGTTTTAGACTTTGACAACTTAATTTTTTTGTATTAGATTAAGCTGGAATTTAACTTTACTGTGTCAAAAAATAATTACAGTAGGGTAATTCTGAGAGTTGTGGTAGTGTTTTGAAATACTCCCAAAATGCCAGTATTCAGCACCAGTGACTGGTGAAAGGGGCCAATAGTCAGTGTTAAGAACATGTTTTTGATCTTCTTTTGATAGAAACAATATAATTTATATAATGTTACCAATATAATATAGTAATAATATTGTTGTTGTTGTTGTTGTTGATCTTCTTTTGATATAAATGATATAATTTATATGTTGCCAAATAATGTAGTAACAATATCATTGTTGTTGTTGTTGTTGTCCTCATTCTCCTCCTCCTTCTCCTCTTCTTTCTTCTTCTTCTCCTTGCTAATATAATTCCCTCTTCTACCTTGTTTTTGCAATCATCATTTCCTGATGAAAGGGGAGGAGAACAAGTATTTGGTATCCTTGGACCAAACTGCCTTCTCTTGTTTCAGCAGTGAGCTCACTACCTCACCACCACATGGTACAAGTGGACTTTGTCGGAGGCTCCGGTGATGGGCCAGACATCTCCGAGCTGGGAGGGGAGCTGGACATCGGCTCTGGTCAAGAAGGGTCAGTTGCCGAACAACCGGCAGACAGCACCGACGTCAGCCCGCCGGAGGAGGTCAAGCTTGCAGGTTCGGCCGACCTGCTGGGCGTCGTGACGACAGACCAGTCTGACGACTGTGACGGCACTGTCGCTATGTGTGGGGAGCAGCCTGGGAGTTACGCTAACTCTCACGATGCAGAATTCCTGACCCAGGTCATTGTTAGTTCTGGGGTTACTTGAAATAAAGCTCGAGTTTAGGAATTTAAAAATACTTCTGAGCATATTATGAATGTAAAGAATAAGGTTGTATTTTCTCAAACCTCTGCCCATTTGCAGTGGAACTCGGATTCAACGAACTGGAATTCAACGAGAACTTGGATTCAACAAAAGGAGGTGATTCCTGGTTTTTTTCTTTTATAGAATCAATAAAAATAACCCGGATTCAACCAGCACTTAAATCAGCAAGCTCAGATTCAACGAGGTCGCTTCTAGGGTGAACAGCCCATGCAGATGTGGTGTCGCTCATTTTTCTCCCACAACGGACTTTATGTATTCCCGGAAACCATCCATTGCACCTGCATCGTGAACCATTATTCACTTACCCAATTGCATCGACCGATCAGCGGTTTTCTTTCATACCGACATATATATATGTTGTTGGCATGCGCACGTGTCTACTCTAGGCCGTGTGGCAGCCTGCACACACATGTGACCGTGACTGTGTGTGCGTGTCGGGGGGGGGGGCACCATCGGTCCGGACGTTGAACGTCACAGATGCAAATTCGTCAGTCTTTTTTCCCCCCAGCAACTGATCATTATTAAAATGACAAGCTAGTCTTGATAAGTACGTAATGAATTATGCGCTGGTCCATGGAATCAAAAGTTGCCGTATTCTAATCTCTACACAGCAACACAACTTTCTGGCAAACAATTGAGATGACACAGGCGTGCATTTGAACGAATCGGTCTTTTTTTTGCTCTACTCATAATATGCAGGCATTTCAGGCACCACTTGTTACTTCTCTTTATACATTACTTGCTCAGTGCCTGTAATTATCTACACAAAACATCATGTTTGCCATAACGAACACTCTAATTCAACGAGATTTTAGGTCAGGCCCGGCATCCTCGTTGAATCCGAGTTCCACTGTATTTGTTCACTCTTTGTTTGTAGTTCTGATGCAAGTGATGGGTAGATGGCACTGTCTGCCACACCAGATGATAATGGTTGAGCTGTAACCAACTGGAAAAAATTCATTACCATGAAAAGATTTCAATTCTCTGTTTTTTCCCCCCCCCATTTGATTCTGTGCATAGCAGCTTCCCTTCTCATGAAATCTGTCTTATGCTGTTGTGAGCAAAACAAAATCTGCTGCGTCTATCATCTTTAGCACTCCTCCTTCTTTTTTTGTGTTTGTTACTCTCTGGAAACCTGATTGTGTTGCAAGTGCTAATTGAACTAAATAGAAATCTTTTTCACATGAAGAAATTCTTTGGTCCTGTGACGTTTGTGATACTGATGCCAGACTTACTGTGTTTACTGTCGTGAAGAGAAGGGCGAGAGGGGGAAATTGTGAGGGGGGATCAGCAGAAGAAGTATGAGGGGAAAGAGAGTGAATGGGAATTTTATTCTGTTTCAAGACTCAGGTGAGGTCAATGAAATCTATGCCTCTAATCAGTCTCCGCAAATCTCATTGAGGGTCTGTCCTGTGGACTATCAATCAAGGGAGATTATCGTGGATTTGTCATCGGCTGCTTGGTACTGTCGTCCCTCCAGGATCTCGTTTGCCTCACAAATCATTTCTTTCTGATTCTGTGATCAGCTAGTTAAGTTACAGACTACTTACAGTTATGCAAAACGGATTATTTGGTTCTTTTGGACTTTGACTAGGGCAAGCCAGCATATTTTTACTGTCGCCAAAAAAAAAAGAAAAAAACAAAACAAACTCTGTTGAACTCTACTTTACAGGGGTCAGCAATAAGTAAAATTGAAGATAGTAATGTTTCTTGTGACAGTGACATTTTTACAGTACATTTGCTCAATATGGACTGAGTGGGATGTTTTTGGACTTAACACTTTGTGGTCATTTGACGGAATAATGCGATGGTGAAAGTTATCCGTTCCCGTCACTTGACACAGTTTTGCGACAGGCCCGAGAAATCCGTTGCAGTCACTCTCCTGGCTGGGGGACCAGATGGGGTATTTTGTATTGCTGGCTGTGTGACTGCAAAGTGTTAAGTCATTTTGGGGAGTATTTAACTTTTAACAAGCTAAACAACCTAAGTTGCCCATCTTGTTGTTTATGGTCTATGTTTTCAGCAATAACTATGGTTGTTAATGACAATGTCAGTTTAATTGTGATAATCTATATTTTTACATTGTGATATCGGTGATTTGCAAATTAAAGCAAGCTGAAGTAAGACTGCCATATGTAATGCTGTCTTAACTGTGCTTGAATGTAATAAATAAATGCCGGTTTTTAAAAAGATTCCCATTTCTAATTGTGTTGTAGACGTTTACCTTGTTGTGGCAAATGTTCATTGTGTCTTGTTTGTTAAGTAAACTTTTTGAAACATATGGAATAGTTCAAAAGGTTGAGGTTTTAATGAGATCCACCTGATTTCTGCTGGTAATATCAGTCTCATATTAGTGTCTGATGTTATAATAGCTGATTTATGCTATGCAAAAAAATGGCACAAGGTGGTGGAATCAGGTGCTCATCATTTTTTGAGCAGACAGATTATTGGCAGCAATTTAAAGCTTGTTCACTTGTATTGCCTTTGTTGAAAAAATACCCATCTTTCTTGAATAGAAGTCCAGATATTTGCGATTGATGGAGGTGGGGGTCACCTCGCTTCGCATGTAAAATTATCCAGAAAATGGCTGTCAAAGTTTAGTGACTGAGAAACTGCAAATTTACAATTGTTGTGCCTCTGATCAATGTTTTTCAGTAAAATCCACATAGGAATGCAGTTTGAAATAATATATTATAGAGATAAAAAGTGTTGAGACAAAAAAAACAATTAAAAAAAAACTGCTGAACATGCAGTATAAAGTTCCCGTTTCTTTGATTTCATTATTTTTTTGAGCGCCAGATTTCACCATGGTACCAAACAAATGTTGTTGCTGTGAGTGGAAGGAGAAAGCAGATGTTCCGCACTCTGTTTTGTTGTCTTGTGCCCCCTCAGGTGATGTGTGTAGTCTGTCACTATCATGTCATGTCCCACAGGTGTTGTGTGTAGTCTGTCACTATCATGCCATGTCCCCTCAGGTGTTGTGTATAGTCTATCACTGTCATGTCGTGTCCCCTCAGGTGATGTGTGTAGTCTGTCATGTCATGTCCCCTCAGGTGATGTGTGTAGTCTGTCATGTCATGTCCCCTCAGGTGATGTGTGTAGTCTGTCATGTCATGTCCCCTCAGGTGATGTGTGTAGTCTGTCACTGTCATGTCATGTCCTCTTAGGTAATGTATAGTCTGTCACTGTCATGTCATGTCCTCTCAGGTAACGTATAGTCTGTCACTGTCATGTCATGTCCCCTCAGGTGATGTGTGTAGTCTGTCACTGTCATGTCATGTCCTCTTAGGTAATGTATAGTCTGTCACTGTCATGTCATGTCCTCTCAGGTAACGTATAGTCTGTCACTGTCATGTCATGTCCCCTCAGGTGATGTGTGTAGTCTGTCACTGTCACTGTCATGTCCCCTCAGGTGATGTGTGTAGTCTGTCACTGTCATGTCATGTCCTCTCAGGTAATGTGTGTAGTCTGTCACTGTCATGTCGTGTCCCCTCGGGTGATGTGTATTTTCTATCACTCTCATGTCCCCTCAGGTGATGTGTGTTTTCTGTCACTGTCGTGTCCTCTCAGGTGTTGTGTGTAGTCTGTCACTGTCATGTCGTGTCCCCTCAGGTGTTGTGTGTAGTCTGTCACTGTCATGTCCCCTCAGGTGATGTGTGTAGTCTGTCACTGTCATGTCCCATCAGGTGATGTGTGTAGTCTGTCACTGTCATGTCATGTCCTCTCAGGTAATGTGTGTAGTCTGTCACTGTCATGTCGTGTCCCCTCGGGTGATGTGTATTTTCTATCACTCTCATGTCCCCTCAGGTGATGTGTGTTTTCTGTCACTGTCGTGTCCTCTCAGGTGTTGTGTGTAGTCTGTCACTGTCATGTCGTGTCCCCTCAGGTGTTGTGTGTAGTCTGTCACTGTCATGTCCCCTCAGGTGATGTGTGTAGTCTGTCACTGTCATGTCATGTCCTCTCAGGTAATGTGTGTAGTCTGTCACTGTCATGTCGTGTCCCCTCGGGTGATGTGTATTTTCTATCACTCTCATGTCCCCTCAGGTGATGTGTGTTTTCTGTCACTGTCGTGTCCTCTCAGGTGTTGTGTGTAGTCTGTCACTGTCATGTCGTGTCCCCTCAGGTGTTGTGTGTAGTCTGTCACTGTCATGTCCCCTCAGGTGATGTGTGTTTTCCGTCAGTGTCGTGTCGTTTGTGTGTAGTCTGTCACTGTCATATCGTGTCCCCACAGGTGTTGTGTATAGTCTGTCACTGTACTGTCATGTCATGTCCCATCAGGTGTTGTGTATAGTCTCTGTATTGTCGTGTTGCCTCTGGTGGTGTGCGTAGTCTGTCACTTTCATTTCAAGGCTGGTCCTGACTTCTGCGTTATATTGGCTATGATCATCTGCAAGTGTCATTTAGAGCTCTCTCTGTTTCTTTGCCCCCCCCCCCCCCTCTCTTTCTCTGTTTCTGTCTCTCTGTTTCTCTCTCTCCTGCCCTCTCTCTCTATATTATACATAATAATTATAAATGACATTTATATATAGCGCTCAACCCCGAATGGGTACTCCTTTATTAAACTTTATTAGACTTTGTTCTTCAGAACAAACATGCGTGTGGGTGGTTGGCGGGTGCCCTGGTGTGGTTTGCTTCTTCTTTCCTATGAAACATCTATTGTCCTTATCTCCCCTTCTTCTTTTTTTGTTTGTTATTCTCTTGTGACTCCTCTAATCTTCTGGTGCTCATATGACCTTATGCAGTTGCGAATGCCGTATAACCTCAACTAAAACTAAAATATGACCATATGCAGTTGTGAGCGCTGTAAAACCTCTACTTAAACTAAAAAAGACACGCACGCAGATTCACACACACACACGCACGCACGCCTGCACACACGCACGCACACACGCACGCACACACACGCGCACGCACACACACACACACACACACACACACACACACACACACACGAGAAGAGAAATGAGAAAACTCTGAGACAGTCAAGTGTGTCAAGATTTTGGAAGACTTTTATTACATAGTCTGTGTCTAGATATATGTATATGTTATATATGTATATATATAATTTATATACAAGACTGAAAGCTCAAGAAAGCCATAGATGGAGAAGATAGCCCTACCATGCTAAGTACGCCACATTATTCTGTCCTCAATAAAAAAACAAACCTTTAAGCTTCTCGCTCTTTTCAACACTATAAGGTTATTCAAGAGGAAGGACCTCTGAATTTTACATCCATCTCCAATAAGACAGAGCCAAATGGGTGGAGAGCCTTAAAAACTTCCCTAAGACAACCCAAGTTCAGAATGCCCCGTTGCGGATTTGAACCAGGGCCATAGTCCAACATGATACTGACTGAGGTAAAGGAGTACCCATTCTGTCCTCAATATATCTTGAATCTATGTCTACAAGTAAGAATTTTCGGATTTGAATACTTTTCTCCTGCATAGATCAAAATACATGTTTGAGCAGTTGTAAAATTTTCCAAACACTTGGTATAATATATTTTAAAACTGAGATTCGAAGAAATGGAGGTGATTAGACTTTGTTCTTCATGTGCCACATCTGCACAAGCCTAAAAACAATCTTAAGCAAGAAATATTTTCACTTGATATTTCTCTAACGTTTAATAAATTGGTCAGTTTGATCAGTTCACTAGTACTTTTGTTGAAGTCTGTAAAGATGGGGTAATAATAATAATAATAATTTTCATCGTAATTGTTTCATTTGACAGAATAAGGCAGCATTTGGAGGGCATCACTTTGTCTTGTTGATAAAGGCAAATGTTAATACAGATTTGTTCATGCAGCTCTCTCTAACACACACATTCCATCTCACAAAATTACAAAGAATGACAGAGAAACAAATGGAGTCAAAGATGGCATAGCTTCATATCAATAAATAGCATCATGTTCAAATGTACAGTGCACCCCTGTTGAAAGGGACCAATCAACTATTCTTGTTTTTTTGTTTTCATACACAGGTGTTTTACACTCTCATCAACACAATTTAGGTAATTTAGGAGGTGGGTTGGGCTTCACCTTGCCTGCCAGGGCCAACCCGAGCTGAAAGGGACACAACGTCCTAGTAGAAAGACGGAGACGCTCGATTAAAGTTCTCCCCTTATGAGAATCAAAGCCAGGTCTTCTGTGTGCGACCTAAAGATATGGGGAATTTTACCATTCATCGATATACCACTACATGTACCAGGTATGTCAGTATGGCATTGAAGGGGTATCTTATTCTTTATGAATCTTATCTCTGCTACCAGTACTTGTAAACCTCAAATGAATAGTGCCAGACTAAGACAAAATTAAAAAAAATAGAAACAGATCAGTGCTATGTGTCAGATGCTACAGCAGAGTAAACCCAGTATCCTTCAGCTGACTCAACTCAAATGTAAGTATAGGGAAGCTGGATTGTAACACCACATCACTTGCAAGATTTGACTGCACGGAAATTTTTATCCCTACCTCTGATTAATTCAAACAATCATCTTAATCTGTCCCCATTGTTTTATGCACCCCGCATGATTCAGCAAAATTTGATCATTTTTTTCATAATTTCTGATTATTTTCCTTTTTCATTTTTTGTTAAAATGAACAGAATCGCATAATTTCACATTTTTGGGCTCAGTTTGCATTATTTCAGAATTTTTCTTGCATAAAACGACAGGGACAGCTTAATAAACAGATGCACTCCTACACTTGATATTGAATTTGTTTCAACAAGGGTCTACTGTACTTTTACAAATCAAACCAAGACTTCATTGAGCAAAATTTTGGCAGGAGGCAGGTTGTAAACAGGAGGAAAACTTGACAATAAGCTGCCGACCTGCCATTGACACAGACACCCTCACATGAAGCAGCTGTTGTTTGCAGTGACTAATAACAAGCCTATTCTCCTGTCCAGGTTGCCCAAGAGAGATATATATATATATTTTTACATACGTATATATATATATATGTGTGTATATATATATATATATATATATTACATTTTACAATAATATGTATAAAACGGAGATTCTTGGTTTTTTTGAGAGCTCACCATGAAGGAGAACATATGACATGTCACATTGTCATTGATCGACCGATGTCATGTTGTCTTAATCAGATGGGATGACATCATTGTCAGACTGACTGATATTATGATGTCATCAGCAGATGGCCCGATAGTCACGATGCCATTGCCAGATTGACTGATGTTATTATGTCATCATAAGATCAACCAATGTCATGATGTCATTGTCTGACATGTCATGATGTCATCGTCAGATCGATTATCGACCAATGTCATGACATCATTGTCAGATAAGACAGATTGTCTCCCATTGGCAGAGAGTGGCCATGTTTATAATCAGATGGTGCAATGTTGAAGTCTGCAGTGCTTACCACAATGATGCTGGGCTGTGGGCTCAGAGGAAAACTGTCAACTTTTCAGAGGATGCTTCTACTCAATGATAGTACATAACAAGATGGGCCACTTCTCTCTTTGAGCCAATTAAAAAAGTGTCCTCCAAATTTGGTGGCGCCCTCTTCACAAAAGCGCACTCTTTGCGAACAGAGTTACCCTACTTGAGTTTTAAAAAATCAAAGTGAAACTAGCAAGTTTTGGGATAAATTTCGGAAGAACGCTTTTTTAAAATGGTTACGCTGACAAAAAACCTCTTCCGGAGGAAAGGGTGATGGTTTTCTTTGTTTAATTTGACTTTAGAATGAAAGGCGAGAGGTCATTAAAATATAAAAAAACTAAAACTCCGCACTGAACGTACCCGAACTGCTGATGAACAGCAGTCGATCTGCGCACGCAAGGAGGTGCTATTCCTATTCTTCTTCTGGAAAAACGAAAGAGAGCTTCAAAACAGACTGCAGCGCCATCTGAAGCAAAGAGCATACTTCCTGCGGACACTTTTTGGGCTGAGTGGCCCATCTTGTTATGTATTATCATTGTTCTACTTCCTGTGTGTTGGACAGTTTTTCTTATATAAGTAAGTTTAATTTGATTTTCTTTTAAAATCTAGTCCAAGATACAAAGAATAGGAAATGAAAGGTTCCATTGCTACTATAGCCTACATTATACACCAAATCTAGGCATTCTATAATTTTAGTTTTCAAAATGCACTGTATCCATCGATATTTAGTATAATAAAATTGTGTTTTCTTCGTACTTTTGTTTTCAGAGAGTAGAGTAAGTCCCCCCCATTTTTTCTCCGTTTTGTTGTAAAATAGTTATACATGTAATGAGGTTTGAAATGGAGCCTTTCAAAGGTTTGATTAATTTAAAAATATACGGTCTGCTTCAGTTGGATTCAGTGAGATTCAGTTTCATTTTAAGCTTGAGTGGAGCAATGATACTCTAATGAACAGAGATAAACTTTTTTGTATTTTATTCAATGTTGGACCCTGATTGACATGAGCAAAATATGTAATTATTCAAAGTTTCTAAGTGGAAAAACTGTTTTGAACCAAAGATTAATTTTGCCAGCTTTCATCTAAATTTATGATTATGGCTCAAAAATGATGTCATGTTAAATATGTGCAAGGACACTCAAAGCTTACACACACAAAGAAACACAGGTGAATGGTCCTGGAGAAAGTAGATGAATTAATTAATAAAGCAACAATATTATTTACACATACAAGCCCTAAAAATCTTCATACACATGAAAACACAAGCACACACACACACACACACACACACACACACACACACACACACACACACACACACACACACACACATTTTCAGTCTGTCGTTTATTTTTTCAGTGAGTGGAGAACCATTGTTGAGGGAAAAAAACCCACACATTCTCTTAACCTTACATAATCCACTGAATACTGTATGTGACTTCTTGCAGTCATTCATAATCCACTGAATACTGCTCATGAATACTGTAAACATGCTCACAATCCCGAGGAAGTCAAGATTCGATATATTATGTTTTGAAAAAGTTGAAAGCTTTCTTCAAAAGTTGCTATAGGTCTTCTTCATCTCTCCGTGTAATAGGAAGCTAACTACAATGGTCATTTACTGTTCTATTACAAAAAGAAAATTCTGTACCCAAAATGTATTACTATTACAGAAGTAGGTATATGTATTTCAATCCTTAACTTCTCAAAAGTGCAGCATTAAGAGCTGGAAAATTATCACTCAAAGGACACAAGTTCTCAATAACTAGATGGGCAGAAGATCTGCACATAGTTCAAAAGTAAGTTATCAAAAGCTTTGATGTTTTAACGGAATTAAAAAAACATTACTTCAGCAAAGTAATACATGTAGGCATACCACAAATACAGTGACATCCTGATTATAGCACCCAAAATAAACAAGCGGAAGTTATAAACTTTTCCCCCTTTTTGGGCCTGACATGGTTCTAAAATATTCCTAATATAATGGTTTATTTTCAAGATTTAATGAACTCTTCCATGAACAACAGATACATAAATAAGAAAACACATAATGGAGTCATGTCTAGTCAACATTTAGTTCTGTGGATGTTGGATTGTCTTGATTTACCATCATGTAGTGTTTATTGTGCTGAAGTTGTCAGGATTTCAACAACTGCATTACCACAACAATAAAATCAATAACATACATGATATTATGACAATCAATAATAAATAATAATATTTATATAACAGATAAATTGATGATTACAGTTCGTTCAAAATTTCACAGGCAAACTTGGAAACATTACTCATTAGTTTTCACATAAAAAACGTCTGTCCTTCCTTTGTAAACACGCACTGATACATTCATGCATAGGTAAGCCTCAATACACTGAAAAGCAAATAGATCTTAAATTATAACCTTAGCAGGCAGAGATAATAAACAATAATGCAATGAAATATCACAAAAGCAAAAAGATTTCCTAGATGGATCACATTACAACGATAATGAATGACAGCAGGCAAAATTTCAATGTTTGTATCCAAAGTCATTCTTCCTTCTAAATCAAAATTTCCTACTAATACTTGTGTAGCGTGACCTTCAAAAGACCAATATTTGTTCATCTATATCAACTAAAGCACTAAGAATTTTAGTTACCAGCTCATCATCAGCAAAAGGAAGAGGAAACATTTATGCAGTGCATCATACCCACTTGTCATGTTGTTTCTGGTTTCTGATCGTTCACACTTTCAAAGGAATTCAGGGCAAATATATCTTCATGGTACTATGTAAAAAGGTAGTATGTTTTCTAAGTATTTGAGCTGCCATTCTTTGCCTCGACATAACCCTGTATTTTCTGTAAAAATTTTTTTAGCTTTCTTTCCCCAGGTATGAATGATAACAATGAGACTGCACTGGTGTTTTGTTATTTCGGAGAAATTAATGAGGACTAGAAACCCAGATCAAAGCTTAATATGGTACCAACACCCCCCGACTTTAACTTTAACACAACAGATAAAATACAACCTCCTAACTTCACCCCACCTCAACAGAAATAGAGCACATAATCCAAAGTTATTCAAAATTCAACATCATAAGTAAGAGTAATGAAAAACTTGAGTTCTCATTGACACAACTGAATACAAGTAAAATTAAAAAAAAAAAGTATTGAGTACATGAATGAAAAGATAATAGAGTTTGGTAAGATTCACTGTAAACAAGCTTCACGCCTAAAACTTCGTGGTGGGTAGATATATGCAGTAAATAATATCAACTGTACAATAAGGTTATTCTCATCAAGAGATCACACGTCATGCAGAATAGCTCGTAGATGCGGAGACGGAGCAATGAAATTCGATAAAATTAAGTAAGAAAAACGTACATTTTATGCGAACATTAACATTATACATGATTTGCTTCACACACTTTAAAAAAATGTAGGAGATTAAGATTCATATATATGACAGCAGACAGAAGGTTTTTATCCATCGTTGAATCAAGAGGACCAATATTTAGCACCCGACAACTCATTATATATATACAGCTACTTGGAAATACTACTGTCGTAACTCTATTTCAAAGAAAAATTACATCAGCAGTATTTCCCAAGCCTGCAGCACATTAATTTGTGACAAACAGAAGCAGAAAACACCTAGTGAATTTGCTTATCAGTGTCAGAAATCAGTGATGTAAAAATGTAACTGACTAGCGACACTCCACTTTTGATCATTATCTGCAGTTACGATCTCACTCTCACTGCTTTCCATTTAGACTACTTAGTGTAAGACTCGCTTTACAATATTACGAAAAGTGACATATGATAGAGTCCATTTAGACGTAAACACACTTTATATATCATATATTTATATATCATATAATCTGTAAAAAGTATCTAACACTAATCTTGACAAATGAAACAGGCTGCAGAAGCGGTATTTGCCTGAGGCTTATTTCATGTAGCATGAAACTAAATCTGGCTTGGCCACTTTTTGATAGACTGGACCGAAACTAATTCCTGTACCTCAAGTTCAGGGTCAAAATCTGTCAAGGTCATCATCTTCTGAGTTACATTGCGGGTAAGATACATTAAATGACATTCTACTCAGTTTCTGCAAGGGCAATGCTTCAGCGGTGATAAGAAGACACAGCCATTTTGTATCAACACCTCCACTCTTTCTTTTCCCATGCTGACTCTAAACAGTTTTTTTTTCTTTTCCAACTTCATCCTTCGATGCCCCTAGAATCACAGGCTTGTCATGTCACAGCCACAGTGTTGCTTGCTGTCTATTTCACTACTTTGTCTACATCTCACAAGTTCATAGAATAAAAATTAGTTTTGATTAAGCGCCACGTTTATCTTATAGGACAAAACTAAATAATAATAAACCCTCAAACAGAAGGAGTGTCTTTAAGCACCACCACAAAATTCAGGATCATGACCGAAAAAGTATAAGGAAACACAGCTTGTTGAATATTGTGACGTATCTAAAGGAAATTAGGACATGGCATCGACGATGCTTAATTGAATAAATATATATTTTAAGGGAAGGAGATGAAACCGAGATGAAAAAAATGGTTCAGCAGATAGGTCTATGTGGGCTTTCATAATGGGGTAAACTTCATTTGTATTTTACACATCCACTGGCAACCACCCAATGCAGGCAAAAAAAGTACAAGAAAAAGAGGTGTAAATAAAGTTTTTGTAAAGTAACCAGATGGATTTTTTGCAATTTGGTGCAAGGTTCAACTGGAGGTATGCTACAGTTTGGATGATATGGTTACCAGTTGTGAGACAATATCATAAAATGAGTTCACATTCACATTTCCAGTACTGGTATTGAAACTGTTTCACATTTCAAATACTGGCATTCAAACTGTTGCTGTCATATTGCAGGTTATTTCAATCTGCACAAAGTATGGTGAAAGAAAAGGACAGGTCTTAATGAAAAATTTCAAGGAAATGTAGGGTAAAATTACGACAAAACCACTTCTTATAGTGTTATTTCCAGTTGAAGCATGTTAACAAAACACACAGTATTCTGAACTGTTTAAGCACTAATAGTACCCCCACCCTTCAAGTTCAAGAAGAAAGCAAGTATGTGTACAAGTAATGGTGATGAAATATATATACACTACATTACATTCTTCCCTCTGACATAGTTTTTTGCCTTATACATCCACCTTGCAGCATGTGAAAAGTGATTTTTTTTGGTAGGGTTACCACTAAACATCTTACAAAATTTGTCTGTGCTGCCTCAGTGTAGACTCAGCTCACATGAGTAACAAGGTCCTTTGAATCCCCTAGACTAGCACAAGCTGAAAGTCAAAGGGTAATCTCATTATGTCAATCCAAATGGCACGTGCTCCTCAAAGAATTCTCTTTTCAAGAATCTTCAGGGCTTTTTGATTGTCATTCTCAACACAAATGCAGAAGTGCCCAAATAAAGGTAAAATGCAGATGACGCTTTTCTCCAATGATACTAATCTAATGTCAAACATTTCTTTTTCATCTATGAGTAAATGTGAGTTATTTTGTAATTTTAAAAAACATAAGGGATGTGTGGAGCAAGGGACTTCATCTTATGTTGAAGAGTTTCATTTGCATATTTTTAGACATCATTTTTTAAAAGCAAAATTTTTTTCGAATTTGTTTCTGTTAAAAAAAAACCTGCATTGAATTTCAACCAGCTTCATTGCCTGTGCATCCATGTACTTCTACTAGATCAATGAGGTGGTCTGTATTAAGTCCAACTACTGACACTGCCTGGAGAAATTGCAGAAACTAAAAGTAGCAGCCTCCTTTCCTGAGAATACTGAAATGTTTTTGCTGCGACAATGGCACCTTACAGGGGAGTGTGGGAAGGGGGAGGGGTGTAGGTCATGATCAGGAACTCTCTAGATCTCTGGACCACTCTATGCTAACAAGATGAGAGTAGCAGAAAGCAGGAGCACAAAGGGCAGCGTGAGGGCGGTGATCACATGACCTGAATCAGATGGGCCGGTGTTTGGTGAACCTGAAAATGACAAAAGGTCCATGGGAAGATGAAATATTAATTTTAAGAATTAAGAGAGAACAGAAGTTTTCAATAGGACTGAACCTAATAAAATAATTTGTGTCATGTGACAGATTGCAAACAAAAGTCTTCATAGTGTCACCAGGAAAAAACTAGTGGGCCACAAGAAAATGCTTGCCGGGCCGCACGTGACCACAGTTTACTCATCACCCACATCTCAAACAACGAGGCGGTCAGAGCCTGCATCTATTACCTCACCACTCATTTACATTGGCTATCATCTTTGGCATAATAGAGATGGGCTCATTGCTTTGTAAGCAAGGGCACGAGTTTTTTAAATTCCAGAGTCGTTTTTCTTAAGAGTACAGTGGAACCTGCTCTAATGAACACCTGTCCTTTTCCATCAACTGTACAAACAACCACGTCTCATCCCCCCTGCCCCTGCTAATCCCTTGCATTAAAAAAATAAATATTATAACACTGTCCAATATGACCACGTTTCTCCTTGACTATAAATCACTATTAAATGGTCGTCTTGGACAGGTTCGACTTTATCCTCATCTGTCTGCCTGAATGCTATACAATCTCAAGCCCGGGTTGCCAAACTGTTCCAACATGACCTAAATTGTGTGGATGAGGACGTATATATTTATATATACATTCCCCAACCATAACATTTCCCAATCATTACATTCTCCAACTATTACATTCCTCAATCATATTTTCCAATCATTACATTCCCCAAACTATTACATTTCCCTAACATTATATTCCCTAATCATAACATTCTTCAATCACTTACATTTAGCGTCATCTCGGAGCTTTGTCACGTATTGCTTCATTTGAGCAGGCACTCTGTCTCCACACGAGTTCATGACCTCTTCCACACAGTTCAGGACTCCTGGATATAACCTGAACAAAGGGGAAAACAAAATCAAACAGAACTTCTCACTCATCTCTGTCTCTGTCTCCATCCTTCTCTCTTTCTCCCTCCTCTCCCCCTCCCACCGCCCCCATCCCCTTTTTCTCTCTCTCTCTTTCCCCCTCCCTCTCCTCCGCGCCTTCCTCTCCCCCCTCTTTCTCTCCCCCCCTCTCTCTCCCTCTCTGTCTGTCAGTCTGT
>NW_004797336.1:6532-10044 GCF_000002075.1 Aplysia californica | reverse complement strand
AAACAAAAAACAACAAAAACAAAACAACAACAAACACAAACAACAAATAAATAAGTAAATAAATAAATAAATAAAGACTTGCTAGATGTAAGAAGTAAGAAGTAAAACCTGACAGGCTGCAAAACTCAAAACTTAAACGAGGCCACGAAAACGGAACAATCAAAGACTTACAGAATTGTTTCTCCTTTTTCTGCAGTGTATCTATGTTTCTGTCAAAGCTGGCCTTAATGGCGCCCTCACAGTATCGAGATTTCTCGCGCATGCACTTCAGAACTTCCGGAAGAGCCCTGAAACAAGCAAAGTTTATTTGAGATTGAATTCCAATTTTACACTACATTCAGCACTCAAAAAGAAATATGGGAATTATTTAGTACAATATATTCAATCCGTAAAAGAAAATAGGGCACATACACGCACATGCGCGCGCACGCGCGCGCACACACACACACACACACACACACACACACACACACACACACACACACACACACACACATCAGCACACTCAAGTACTCACGAACACTGAACACTCATTCAGACTCAAAAACACATACACAGACACTTTTACACACCCAAACACACACACACACAAGCACACTCACACACGAGAACACAGACAAACACGGGCTGACACATATAGGCACATAGTTCTAGAAACAAAGTAAAGCTTTATAACAACACAAAAGGCAAGACTTACTCAAGTTGAGGGCGCCGTAAGCCAAAGCCAAAAAGGATACGAAGACGGCAATAGTAGTCCTCATTATGACTCTCAATCAAGGTAGCTCGTTCTCCAAAAATACAATTGTGTGTTCATAAAACTGCGTTTTTATACATTTGCTCAAATGTAAACGCCCACATTTCTTTTTTAAAATATTGTATTCTGGACTCTTCGGTGGTAGGGAGTGGTTACATGTTACAGTTGTTTTTTTTCCTACCTCTTGTTAATTAACTCTTACGGAACCGAGCGCGAATTCACTGCCTCACGACATAGCTCGGTTGTGTACAGCCACAACAAAAGTCTACCAAATCCCAGCTTGTCCTGTCGTATCTACTATCAAATTATATATATCGGTGATCAAACTGAATGTTTTA
Organism: Aplysia californica; assembly: GCF_000002075.1. NCBI lineage: Eukaryota > Metazoa > Mollusca > Gastropoda > Aplysiida > Aplysiidae > Aplysia > Aplysia californica. The sequence continues at coordinate 8,952 of NW_004797336.1, read as the reverse complement.
TTCTACATATTGCTCATTTTTTTCTCTCCCTTGCGTTTATTTTATACTCACAAGTTCCACAGAAGAAGAGTTATAGGGAGTCTATGACGCTGACAACGTGGATGACAAAATTGGTTGGGACAAAGAAGGAAGATTTTTTCCAGTATTAAGAGTTAAGATAACCCACTTCGCTTGTTCAATCCTTTTTTTATCTTTTAAATTCAAAGTACAATATTTTTTTTCAATTGGGCGTGGTTCAAACGCAATAGACCTACGAGAGAAATACGAGCATCTAACACACGTACCAAAACCCCGCTAATTAATCAGTTTTTGTTATCAGTTTTTTTTTGCCCGCTTTAATTGTCTCTTGATCTTCAGTTTACCAAGGCTCAGCAAACTATGCCCTGCAAGTGGTCAGCCACAACCTAATTGTAAGACTTTTTGGTAATGATGCGAAATAGTTCTTTTTGATTTGTTGTGTGATTTTAATTTTTATTCGATGAACAAACAAACGGACAAGCAAATCAGCCGTCTGCATTTATATGTGTCCCTTGTACTGGACAAAATAATTATTTTGCCAGGGCTCGGCATGTTCTCAGTCATCTGACCTAATTTTTTAAAAACAAGAACTCACACACAAACGTTTGGTGACTCGTTGTCTCCAGTGATGTCATGACCCCAGACGAGATTTACTACACTGGCCGACTAAGCTTTGCTTATTGAAATAAAACATGTGATACGTACGCCACCTTGTCAGCCAGCCTCCAGAGCCTATAACATCAAACACTCAGGCTATAAAAAAAGAGGAGGGCCACGCAAAAGGTGGATTGAAGGTGTCAAGGAAACCTGGAGAAATTACAACATCCACATTGAAAGAGCTCTGCGGAGCTGGACTACCATAGAAAACTGCATCTCCCCTCGACGTTTAACGGCAACAGAGGATGAAAAAGTACAAGTAAAAGTAAGTAATAAATCATTGAGTCTGTTGACCATCATCATCATGATCTTTGCCTTTCTCATTTTGCACCAGGGTACAGACCACGAACAAACACTTTCCACCTTTCTCTATCCTGGACTATCCTCTTGATGTTATTCCATGCCTTCCCACTTTTCTGTACATCAATTTCTGTGTTCTTCTCCGGCTTGATCGTGGTCTATCCCTTATTCTCTTACCCTATGGATTTCAATTCAACACTGTCTTTGTTATGCAGCTGCCAGACTTCCTGAGAGTATGTCCAACCCATCGCCACCGCCTTCTTCCTACTTCATCTCTGACTGGGATCTGTCTCGTTTTCCTTAATACTTCCTCGTTTGGTGACCCAGTCTGTCCATCTGATTCTCAGTAACTTTTTAGATACTTGTTCAAGAAAAACGTCTGTCCATCTGATTCTCAGTAACTTTTTAGATACTTGTTCAAGAAAAACTGGATTCTCTTTATGCAAGTCTGTGATGCGCTATATGACTGACTTCACTTCTATTGAAAATCCTCAGCTTTGTTCGAAGTGAGATATCTCTAGTCTTCCAAATCCTATCCAAAAACATGACAACCGCCAGTGCTTTTGGCTGTTGGTCATGATGGTGTTATAATCATTGTCGAAGAACTGTAAGAATTCAGTTGTGTTAGAGAGTAGTACCGACGACTGTTGTTGGTTTAAGATGAGTTTTTTGTGATGTCACTGCCGTTGACGCGAGGAAAAGCGCTATCAATGCTCGTGAGCGTTGTCCTCTCTATCTTAAGAATTCATGAAAAGGCATTCGTTTAACGCCCTGTCAACACTGCTGGGTTATTCAAGAGGCGGGGTTCCCGAGTTAACGTCCATTTCCGAAAGGACTGAGTCAAGTGGGAAATTAGATTAAAGTACCTCTCACAAGGACACAACGTTGGTCGAGCTGAGGCTCGAACTCGCGAACCCACAATCTCACGATTACGAGTCCGATAGCCTAACGACTAGGCCACAGACAATGTCTGTCTTTAAACTTATCTGTATTTCCGTTCGTAAACTAAGGTAAAATTAGATAAAGTAAAATTAGATAAAGAAGATAAGGTAAGATTAGACAAGGTAAGATCAGATAATATTTTCACTGTGCGTGCCGGATTTTTTGTGTGCTGTTGAGCATTCTTATAGGAGAAGCCTGCAAGTTTGGTGTCGGTTGCATCGAGTGGTTAGGCTCTTGGACTCTCAATCGTATGGGTGTGGATTCAACCCCTGTCAGGAACCTGACGTTGTGTCCTTTAGGAAAGCATTTTGCCCCAATACCCGACTGTAGACAGTGAAATAATTATCTTTTCAGTTTGTTAGCGTTTGAGCTGGTGAAATCTGCAGCTTTTACTGTTTGCTTCCCTGGAAGCCGAGAATGTTTCTGGGGTAATAATAGTTGCAAAGCGCATAGATATTGCTGTAGAGCGGGGATATGCACTATATAAAAACAATATAATAATA
>NW_004797336.1:4035-6432 GCF_000002075.1 Aplysia californica | reverse complement strand
TGTGTGTGTGTGCGTGCGCGTGCGGGTGTGTGTTTGTTTGTGTATGGGTATGTGTAAATATCTTAAAATGATTTCCATTTTCCTCAACATGCTACAACTACAAATGTCAAACAAATAATCCTCATATCGAAAATAAAAACCAACACAAAAAGCACTAACGTCTTTCCAAGCCTACTAAACACCCCCACCCCACCGCTGTCAATGATGTCCTTGAGGATGGACATAAACGTCAGGGTGATGTCTAGGATTTTTCATACTTCTCTGAATGCTGTGTTGAGTTTGTTTGTAGTCCTTCAGAGTTGAATAAAGGCTCTGGATTGTACGACCTTGAGCAGACTTAAATATTTCATTGCAATGTAATACTTATAATTCTGTTTGTAACTTGATTTTATGCAAAACAGTAGGCCTAATATTTCTGTAAACGATCCTAAAAGAACTGTAAAAAACGACTTTTGGTAGTCCTGGAATTTGGAGGAGTCGAAGATTGATAGTGCGTTGAATTCATTTTGCTTCAAGAAACTCGACAATTTGAGAAAATATTATGTTACAGGCCTGCTTTGCAGCAATTTCGTTGGTGTTGTAATGTCTGCGTCTCTTGGAAGCGTGTTTTCTGTGGTCTGTTTTGTTTTTCGGAACATGTACACTGTTTCTAATTTCCTCGACGGCTACTTTAAACGTGTCTAGAGCTTGTTAGGCTGCTACGGGCGTTGTACTTCTGTGTTAGAGGATCCCATAAACAGCGCCAACGTGCGTGAACACTTTGTTGAAAAAGTGCAAAAAGAAGAGAAATGTTTCGCTCTTTAATACCTTCAGAATACCATCGTGGATGGAATTATCGTCCCACTGTTCAGACTGAATTTTTACAAGACAAAAACTGGATCTCTCCTTTCCAAATGAAGACTGGGCTAATTAGTCGAGACTGTAAATTCCACTTTGTTTCAGGCAGCCATGGAATATTCCGGTGACAAACGCGTCTGAGAACGCCGATGCCTATTTTTTAGAGTGGGCAAAAAATGCCGAAGAGCCTGCAAAGCGTTAGCGAAAAATACCTCTGTTCCCCGACAAATCACCATTTTCATGACCGCGAAGGGTGAGTTCGTGAGTTTCACAGAACAAAATACACACGATAACCTTACACAATACGTGCCTGTTCTTTCTCACTAGTTCGTTATTGTGAGACGTTGCAATGCGATGACCAACGACTAGCTGCGCTTCTATGTCTACTTGTCCGAAAGTATAATACTTAACTTTGGGTTGGTGAGGACCTATTTCTTTCACTCTCTTCTTGTTATTTTGTTTGGTGAACTGATTATATTTGCAATCAACTTCATTCATCCTGTATTGGAATACACACTAGAGTAATAAAACTTTCACCACTACACCATTCCAATTTCTAACACAGTGACCTAATTACGTCATGTTAACCTCGCTCAAGTTCAGGGTTACAGAGGTGGGGCTAGAGATATAAATAGCAAGACAATGGACCAATCACACATCACTTTGAGCGCTCCGGTGGATTGCTCCAAAGCTATCATAATACGGGCATTGAATTGTGTAGGATATCGTGAACTTGTCTGAGATCGCGTTATTTTTAGACTGTCTCTATGGGCTTTGTTCGGTGGGTGCACATTGAGATTGTGCCGCCTTATTAATACTTATGAACTAAGAAACTCGGTCAAAACGTCATCGTTGTTTAGGTCGGCCCATAGAGCATTTTCCAAGATAGATTACACCACTGAACATGCTATTTTTTTACTTGGGTGAATTACAAGAACTTAATATGGTATAAGAGCTGTTGTAGAGATGTAGATCTAAATGTTGTAATGAACGAATAAGCTCTGGCGAGGAACTTGTACGGAAAACTGATTGGATGATGGAAGGTAAAGGTTCTTTTATTGTTTCTTAGTGGGTGTTGTGCGCATTAAAATTTTTGGGCGGCAGTGCACGACCGTGCTCTATGGACGAGCCGCCCCTGGCATTAAGCACAAACACACAGACTTACTTGCACAGACTTGGTTTATCATTGCTGTTGAGAATGGTATTGAAGTCCGGGCCCATGCACTTCATCGTCTCGGTACAGTCTCCTTGGCAACTCACCACGCCTGGGAACACAAACAAATGGACACACTCTCGTTAATTTACATATTTTTAGCATGTGACGTAGGAACAAATACCCCACTCCAGTACTACTTGACATGGTAAGACTGGGGTGCCAAAATATAAATAAATAAATGTTTAAAAATAATAGGTGCCAGTCCAACAGGTGGTTTCCGCGGATTGATTGACATGGTAGCCTAAAATTAAGCTACAACTCACCACTCAATCCACTTCACGGTGTGTGTATGTGTGAGTGTGTGTGTGTGTGTGTGTGTGTGTGTGTGTGTGTGTGTGTGTGTG
>NW_004797336.1:2680-3935 GCF_000002075.1 Aplysia californica | reverse complement strand
GGGGGGGAGGCTGGAGTGGGAGAACTGTGGGATTGTCCTTGTGTTGAGAGTGTTTTGTTCGGTCGGGGTTTGATATTGTTTGGTTTGCCGGGTGGAGGTGGCGTTTCTTTCTTTTTTGTTTTTTGTTGCGGTTTTTTTTTTCCTAAGGAGAGAGGATATGGGTAGTGTTTCAGTTTGGTATGACTTCATTGTCACCGTTCTTCTTTGTTATTTTGTTGTTGTTGTTGTGGTTGTTGTTTTGTTGTTGTTGTTGCTGTTTTGTTTCAGTTTTGTAGGACTTCATTGTCACCGTGTTTCTTTGTTATTTTGTTGTTGTTGTTGTTGTTTTGTTTTCTTTTGTTGGGTTTTTTGTTTTCTTTGGGGGGGGGCGACTAAGGTTTTTTTTGTTGGTTTGTTCCGTGTGTGTGAGAGAGAGTGTGTGTATGTGTGTGTGTGTGTGTGTGTGTGTGTGTGTGTGTGTGTGTGTGTGTGTGTGTGAGTGTGTGTGTATATGTGTGTGTGTTTGTCTTAGCTGTATCGATTGGTTTGGGTAAGTGTTAGGCACCAAACACAACAAGGAGGAGAGATACGACGGTAGACGTTTGATAAGAATTAAGGAGCAAACTACAAAAGAGTGCACGCGAACCACAACAGGTCAGAAAGTGGGCTAGGGTTAGGATTAGGGTGAGTGTAAAGGTTAGGGTTAGGGTAAAGGTTAGGGTTAGTGTAAAGGTTAGGGTTAGTGTAAAGGTTAGGGTTAGTGTAAAGGTTAGGGTAAGGGTTAGGGTTAGGGTTAGGGTAAGGGTAAGGGTTAGGGTAAGGGTTAGGGTAACGTTTAGGGTTAGGGTTAAGGTTAGGGTTAGTGTCAAGATTAGGGCAAGGGTAAGGGATAGGGTTAGGGTCAGGGTAAGGGTAAGGGCAAGGGTAAGGGTAAGGGTAAGGGTAAGGGTAAGGGTAAGTGTTAGGGTTAGTGTAAAAGTTAGGGTTATGGTAAGGGTGAGGGTAAGTGTTAGGGTTAGGGTAAAGGTTTGTGTTAGTGTAAACGTTAGGGTTAGTGTTAGGGTAAAGGTTTGTGTTAGTGTAAACGTTAGGGTTAGTGTTAGGGTTAAGGTTTGTGTTAGTGTAAACGTTAGGGTTAGTGTTAGGGTTAAAGTTTGTGTTAGTTTAAACGTTAGGGTTAGTGTTAGGGCAAGGGCCTGAATTACAGTTACGGTTAGGGCTAGTGTAAAGGTTAGGGTTAGGATAAGGGCCTGGGTTAGGGTTATAAGTTTAGAGT
>NW_004797336.1:0-1621 GCF_000002075.1 Aplysia californica | reverse complement strand
TGGTGGTGGGTGTTCTTATGTGGCTTGTTTCTCCAGAGTACTTGTTGGAGTGTAGAGTAGCTCCTACTGCCACTCATTCAGGTACCCCCTCTTCCTCCTTCCACCCCTATCCCCACCGCCGGTTAATAAATACGAAAGCGGGAATTAATGTATGGACGGCACGGAATATTCTGATATGGCTTGCTTTTTTCTCCGAAAACGTCTTTATTAGAGTAGCTTCTAAAGTCACTCATTGAACAGCCCCCTCCCAGCTCTAGGAATGAAAGTATGAAAGTGGATATTTATACGGCAGGCTGTCGAGAAATCGGACGTGATAATTCCACGGCACTTAAATTCAGTCTATCAGAACATCCGGACTATTTATAATTAAGCCTATAATCTCCTTTCCATAAAAGTAACGCATTATTATAGATACAATTTAAGATACCTGTATGTTTAGTTAACAATGTTTATCCTTTGCTATCATTTTGTGCATTATGGACAATGGTGAAATGTTTTGTGTGATTGTAACGAGAGTGAGAGATACACAATTTATTTTGTGCAAGCAAAATGAAGAGAAGACAGTTTTTTTCCAACAGTAGGGTGCCCATATTGCGGATGGGATCGGGTCGGGTCGGGTAGGTATGATCACCCGACTCGTCGCCTGGAAAACAAACACAATTCTTGCATTGATACACTTCAAGCAGAGCCTATGTCGCCGAAATATCAATTCCGATCTTTTGACTCAAGACGGCACACCGTATCACTTCCTATGTTCAGACAGCATGCCGTGGAAATATCAACTACGATTTTCAGACGGCATGCCGTCGAAATATCGCTACCCTAAAAGTATATGATTTGAGTACCTTGAAAGTCAAGGGAATGCAGGCTGTGTGATATTTCTCTTTTTTCCCCGGGGGGGGGGGTTGTGTCAAATCATCCTGCACAAAACCAGCTAAATTGAGCAGTACAAACCAGCCAAATTAAGCAAAACAAACCAGCCAAAAGGAGCAATTTTTGCAGCATGTAACGGGATAAAATGTGCGTGTGCACACCGTGAACAAAAATGTACCCTGAAAGCAACCCCTTAACAGAATTTCCAGCACATTGAGCACACGTTCAGATAACAGGCAAAAAGTCAAATATTGCTAAATTGGCTCTATCCAACTGGTCTTCGTTTTTTATGTCTCTTTTTCTTTCGTCCGCTTTGAGTCATGAGAAGCTAATCAATGCTACAGTACCGGCGTCTGTGGTATAGCGGTTAGGCACTTCGCTGTCGCACGGAGGAGGCCCGAGTTCGATTCCTGAGTGGAGAGAATTTTTATCGAGTATTTCGATTTTTCAGCAGGGGGATGCTGTACTGTATAGTGTATAACTCTCAGCCCGGGTCGGCCCTCTCTTCTTCCTTCCTTGTTCCTTCAATGATCTATAAGCTCTTCGTCTAGGTACCTAAAGGAGTTTTTTTTTGTTTTTTTGGTTGTTTTTTTTTGCTTGTTAGTTTGATCGAGTAACCGAAAAAGAAGCGCGTCGACACAAACATTGTCATAATTTAGTGCTAGGAAAATGTAAGGCAATTTCTAACGAAAGACAGAAACAAACAGCGGGCGAAGAAAAGAAGAAAGATCACCCAGAGCACCCCCCC
>NW_004797335.1:1981695-1983266 GCF_000002075.1 Aplysia californica | reverse complement strand
CCACACACACATTAAAAAATAAAAACCACGACAGAAAAAAGTGCACACGGCCGGACATGAGTGATCAGTAACTTGGGACTTGTGTGACTGTCCACGCGGTCGCCTGTGTGTGTGTCCCTCCCCCCTTCTTCACAACGGGCTGGAAGATTGTAAATGTACTCCCCCTTTGCCTTTGAAACAAATCAGATCATTTCGAAGAACAAGGGAGAATTTGACTTCTCGCCTATGGGCCGCCAACCTAGGCTGTGAAGGATACGAAACCCTCAGAAATGCGTATAAATATTTTTTTTTAAATTCTCCCATACAAGAATGTCAAAAACTTAACTTGGTCCTTTAATTTGACTGAAGGACAGACCATAGCCACTACACCATGGACGTCTGTCTTTATAGTGGGGAGTTTTCAGCGAATCAGATAATATGTGCTGACTTGTTTCGGGCGATTCAGCAGGCTATGACAACCATCAACACATCACAGTAAGCATGATATGGTGTGGAGACACTGTGACTACCACGAGACCGTTGAGACCGTTGAACATTTTCTTCTTCACTGCCCAAACCTGGCAGTTCTTCGACGCAAGCTCCTGCACACACCTACAGAGTTACAAAGCCTGCTCTACTCTGGCGTTGACCAGATGACAAGGACATGTGGTTACTTGAGGGAGGCATTGCGCTGCCACGAGCGAAATGCTCGCAGCTAAAGGGATTTGAAAACAACAACAACAACATCTAAGAAGCAGAACTTCCAAATGTAACGTCCACCTTTGACGCAATCGAGGTATGTACACGTAGAGCCAATAAAACTCTCAGAACAACCAAGACTTTCTCTCTGCTGCATCACAACCCAGCATTATAATATATCTATTCTATTACTGCAATAAGGGTGCTGAACAGTCTAAGATAATGGTGATCTTGGCAGGAAATAAAAGGGGCTAACCACGCCACAGTATGTACCCAATACCAGCAATGAATAGATGCACGAGATGTTGTGTCTTCCCAGTCATTGTTATCCAGTTAAAGACAAGCACAATGACACAAACATAGGCATTTAATCCAAAAAAGGGGGGGGGGGGACTCAGTCTGGAACTAGGAAACGGGTCCAGTCTTTGTGGATGGACATAGGCAAAAAACAGGGAGACGAGGGGTGGGGGATTTTTAGTGTGTTTGTGTGGCTGTATCTGTGTGTGAGTGTGTGTCTTTGCGACCTTGTTCGTATTTGTGCTTTTGTGTGTGTGTGTGTGTGTATGTGTGTGTGTGTGTGTGTGTATGTGTGTGTATGTGTGTGTGTGTGAATGCATGTGTGTGTGTGTGAATGCATGTGTGTGTGTGTGAATGCATGTGTGTATGAGTATGTGTATGTGTATTTGCCAAGGAGTTCTGCTGGCAAAAATTCAAATTTTACTTTGTACACGCACTTTGTATCACCCAGTGCTCAGACAGGGAACAAACATGAAGGAAAAGGATTTGAGATAATGTACAAAGACATTACACTGAAGTAAATACAAGTACCTTTCACATAATTTAGTCTATGTTATCATAATAATTATGTTCCCTAAACCAGGGGTATCAAACTT
>NW_004797335.1:1978567-1979806 GCF_000002075.1 Aplysia californica | reverse complement strand
CGGCGGCGCAATGGACATAGTTAACAGGGGGACGGTAGGGCTGGGCGGGAAGGGTTCCAAGTGAGGCAGACAACACTACTATACACTACTCTAGCCAGACCAGAACATTATCATCGCTCCCAGTCACGACAACTTGAACTACGTCAATACACACGTGGATGGCCCAGTTCCATACATAAACCCGTGGTAAGCCACCAAATCATGTTTCTTACAGAGAAGCCAAACCCCATCACACCCCCCCCTCGCAAAAAGTAACAAACAAAATACCAAAAAACACCCCCCCCACAAAAAAAAAAACCACCCCAAAACAACAACAACAACAACAAAAACCCCAATAAGGTACAATAGCATGAGTCATTTACCCCTTGATCAGAAGAGAATACAAACGTTACGCTGCCTGTGCTGAGTTCTACACACCACACTTTTGTTTTAGAAGGGTTTTACGGCGCTCGCAACTGCAGATACCAGACAGAGACAAAAAACGCAAACAAGGAGTAGTGGAATCTTTTGTAGAATGCTACTTGACACGACGATTTTTGTTTCTTCAAATCTGGAATACGCCATCCACGTATAGACAGAAACGTTTGCTTTAGACGACAGTACGGTATGCCATACATTTGTAGTTGGACCGGTTTTGATTTGAAGGCATTAAAAGACCTACCAAGGCTATTCAACTCGGGTCGATTGCAGTTGGGGTGGGGGTGTGGGGCACTGTGTACATACTTACATCTGCGAGCTATATATAAATAATATATTATATACAAGAACAAAGAAATACATTAACCACAAACGGGTGACATGAAAGAGGCTGTCTGACTTTCTACATGAAATTTTCTGACTACAATTTACAACTGACAATCCGAACAGGGACAGACAGAGAGACAGAGACAGAGAGATAGACAGAGACAGACAGAGAATGTTCAAGAAAATTCCCTAGTTGTGAAACTAAAAACAAAAGTCCAAACAAACGAGCGACCTACTCACTTGATCATATCAAGCCACTTGTCTCCCTGATGTCTGCCACGCGGGTCATTAAGTCGGACAAACAACCCCTTCCCCCCCCCCTCCCCCTTTTTTCACCTTTCCTAGAAGAAAAAAACATGCTAACCAAGCTTCCACCAACCCAGAGGCCCAGTGACTGGCTGACCGCGCGCTGCAGCAGTAAGCCGGCAGCCTACACTACTACACTATTGCATTTTCCCCCAAGCCACGCTCGGCCCTCACACCCCTAGAGGAGAA
>NW_004797335.1:1977319-1978467 GCF_000002075.1 Aplysia californica | reverse complement strand
TCCCATCGACGGTCACGGTGTCACACGTCGATCCTCAGGCACTCAAACAACGCGATGTGGCCATACGTTTTTTATGTTGGCCTACATCAAACATTATCTGATCAGCCCTCTGTCCAGGCAGATTCGAGTTTGAGGAAACAGAAGCGCGTCCACAAGAAAAGAAAGGAATAAAAGGAAATGCGACTTGCTAGTCGTGCCCTTCGACCACCCGTATGACAAAGCGTCGAGCCTCGGAGGTAAAGCAACGCAAAACCTGTAACACGGCTATAGACACAGGAATCATACCACTGCCATATGATTTGACAGCCTGTAAGCAAATGAGTACGTAAAAAACACTGTACAAGTACATGTGAAAGCAAAACAATACCAAAACCCTTACCAGCAAACCTAGCGACAGCACAAGTTTGTTTGTTTTTGTCGCAACCATGCAAACGCTAGTTTTGGGTAATGTTCCACTGACCTGCCATTCTCCACCAACAGAAAATACATAATAATCTTTTATTTATTCCCCAATCCCGACGGCCGTGTAAAGCTACTCGGGCTCTTTGACGTTGCGCGCAAAAGACGTAAATTCGACTCCCAAGTGGGGAAGCCTATAATGTTATTTGGTATCTCCGTCAGTCTGTTGGGACGCTGTGCCCCACTCAGCAGAGGTTGTCCATGAAAGTGATTCCCAGGGTCGAAGTACCAACCCGCGTCCTAAATGGTCTAGTAAATCGTCGTCAGTGGGAGCGAAACGTTTGCAAACTCTTTTTCCACACATTTCTCGAGACAAATTTTAAAAATAAGAACAGGATGACCAGCTTAGGATCTGATCGCTCTAAATAGAAATACGAGTGGTAATTACATGGAATGTAGATGAGAACAAGACGAGACAATGACGGCTACGTTTCGCCAGGAACAAATAAGAACAAAACATTAAATGTATGGGTATAGCTAACCTGCATTAGAAAAGGAAGCATGCTCAACTCGTAAGTCGACCAAGCACTCTCTTTAGTTACACAAGAACGCGCTGGTACAAAAACAAACACAAAAACATGACACTTAAAAAGCCTCTCTCGGACTCTTTCCGGACTATGCATAAAAACGACATCACACACACACACACACACACACACACACACACACACACACACACACACACACAC
>NW_004797335.1:1975123-1976895 GCF_000002075.1 Aplysia californica | reverse complement strand
AGAGAGAGAGAGAGAGAGAGAGAGAGAGAGAGAGAGAGAGAGAGAGAGAGAGAGAGAGAGAGAGAGAAAGAACGTGTGTCATCTAATAGAGCGTTTATATGTGTGTAGAGCCTAAGCACGTAAGTACAGAAAAAAAGGAGGGCGGGGCTGGGTGGAGAGATGAGAACCTTTTTCGCGGGGGAAAGGGACCGAAACCCACAAGAGTGTTTAAGCCACCATGATGCTCACCCCGTACGCTAAATCAATAGGGCGCTGTCGCACAGTTCATCATCATCCGCTCCAGCGCCGTTACCCTTGCCTTTCAACACCCCGGTCCAACCGAGACCCCGGCGATACACGGACGAAATAATGGGGCCTCTATTATTCTATTATCCCATTATGCAGCGCACTTCCCCCAGGACTCTAAAGAGACGGGCCAACTGGGGCAGAAGCCATTCCTACGCAACACAAGCCTCCGGGAGCGAGTCAGGAGGCACCCGTACACACATACAATATTCCGTCTTTCCACTCCACGGAACCTCTTCACAACTGCTTAAGGGCCAGGAGATTTGTGCCACATATCCCTGGCACCCGCGTGAATAAACATGTAAAATTCAGAGGACACCGGCATTGTGCGTGAGCTCAGACCGGTCACAAAAGCTCTTCTATTCTCTCGTCTTGACACAAGGACGTACACTTCTCATAATAATAATAATAATAATAATAATAATAATAATAATAATAATAATAATAATGATAAATAGGAAGGAGGTGGAGGGTACATCTTACCCAGACATCCTTGGGCAATCCGACGGAGTAATTTGACACACAGTGCCAAGAGTAAGGAAAAAACAAGATCAGATTAGACCTATCAAATGGACACATTAACGTGCATCTACCATCCGACGATCTCATTTGATTCAGAATTACTCACTTTCTTGGAATTGGAGCCCATTACGAGACAGAACTTCGACAGAAAGACAAGTGCGTTATGGCATGTTCCTGGTGTTTTTGTTCGAGCATACCAGACCACCCAAACTTCTAAATACAATTCTACGTCATTTCGAACACAAGCTAACAACACACGTGTCAATTAGATGATTTGTGCACATTCATTCCACCTATGCCACAACCACATTTCATTTGGTACATAAAATAGTTTTAACAAAATTTCTCGTGGCGTCACGTCACACAGAAATCAATATTTTATATTTGCCGAATTCTGTCTGACAAATGCACACTATCTAGTCCGATTTTCCGACCCGACCTGAAAAAGTAGACCCAACATGTTGAATAAATTCGTATCGTCCGGCTTCTTCGTGATGGGAGAGAAAACAGCGTTCAGTGTCACGTGATCAGCACGAGCAGCACCACACGAGTCCCCGAGGTCACTGTCCGGCGCCACTTCTGTAGACAATAGCAATACTGATTACTGACGTATGACTCTCAACACGGGACTAATGGCGGTCTTTCCTACACAAGTGCATACACTTACGGTTAAATTCCACCCACACTTTTCAGTTGGAATTTTTTTTAATGCCAAAATCACAGCAAGTGAAAGCATAGACAGACTAGCGTAAAAAAACAGCCACCCACCCATGATCCACTTCACAGAGATACGTACAACAATGTTTACAAACAAATTCCACGTTCCATTACTGGCCGACAACCACGATCACAGGCAGCGTCACTCTCCCAGTCTCTGTCGTTACACATAGTTCCTCACTACAAAACAACAATCTCCATATTTCTCTCTCTCTCTCTCTCTCTCTCTCTCTCTCTCTCTCTCTCTC
>NW_004797335.1:1973004-1974059 GCF_000002075.1 Aplysia californica | reverse complement strand
ACACACACACACACACACACACACACACACACACACACACACACACACACACACACACAAAACACGTTTCATTTCTAGCCGCAATTGTGTTTATTCTGATTTCCCACCCCACTCACCCCCTCCTCTCTCTACCTTTCTTTGTACAGATGTATCTCTCGAACGCTTATTCAAAGAAAGAGGGAGGGAAAGAAAGAGTTAAAGGGGAGTGCTGTGACAAGGGGGTGATGGAGAAACGGTGCCGGAAAGTAGCAGGCCATTTTGGACGGTTGATTAACTGGCATGCTAATTGATTGTTGAGACTAAAACACAGAACATGAGAAAGGGGTAGAAATGAGAAGAAACGGGCGGGGGGAGGTGGGGGGATTAAAAAAATAGCGAAGACGGATTCGTTAACTCAAAGTTCTAAAAAAAAATATTTTTCGTATCTGTTCATCAACGTGCAATAGCGATCCAAAAATCAGAAACGCCCTGGTTAAACGAGCCCTTTGTACACATTCTATGCCAGCCATTCTACCTCGACAGCAAAACATGACTTGGTCGCCACAAGCACAACATGAACAAGACGCGAGCCCACAGAGTCAACACAGTCAACACGTCCCACCTGTAATACCCACCCGAGCTGGGTGACCTTTTGACAGTTGGGCCCGTGAGGCGGCGCCAGTAACATAACATCGCGTCATGTCCCCAAATAGACCACAGCATGGGGTGCCACCTGTAAGGTGCCTCCTCTTCCCTTGGGGCCTTCTACCAGCGCAACGCGCTCCACTCATTATTGTTTTTCATTCTTTCTTATTATTTCTGGGGGGGGGGGGGGGGGGAGACTGTTTGTTTGGTTGTTTTTATTTTACTTTTTAGTTTTGAGTTTGAGTGAAGAAAACCTCATCGGCACATTCGCAGCCTTTAAGTGCATGGGAAAAGAAAAGTAGACAAACAGAAACGAAAGAGGGAAAGAAAAGAAGAAGGCAATGGCGCCCTCCAACCGTCCGCCTCCAGTCATTCCGGAGGAATGTGTCATACAACGATAAGAATAAACACCATCTAAGAAATTGGAGGAG
>NW_004797335.1:1969962-1972236 GCF_000002075.1 Aplysia californica | reverse complement strand
CACATACACACACACACACACACACACACACACGAACGTATGCACGCACGCACGTACACACGCACAAACACAAACGCCCATGCGCACAACACAGTCCCCAACAGACCACCGGGACAAGGCCAGCCAGTATGGCGTACGACTGTCACGAATGACCAGACAATTAAAACATTGTGTCGGAAGCAGCAACGCCGAAACATAAAAAGCAACAGGCGCATCAGACCTGCAGCGCATTATTTATTTTTGTGAACACCAATCTGCAATCCACATACCACGAGACACACCGTTCTAGCAACTTTTGTTAGCTCCTATTCCATACCCTCCAAACACCAACTCCAGTTGACAAAGTAACATGATACAAGAACAATCCACACTGCTTCCCGTAATCAAGTTTCAAACACAAGCTCCTCTAGGGTATCTCGCGGGAACAAGAACCAGGCTAGAGCTTGAAGAACAGAATAGTTTGGGGTGGGGTGGGGGGGGTGGGGGGTTCCTTTTGTTTCTTCGTCCATGGCGGGTACCCAGCGTGTTAAGACGTGTCTGGAAACGTTTTGTCAATGCACATGTACAATGCAAGCAGACCCTTTGGATAACGACCAAGTCCAAGTCGGAACAATTAATATTTGTTTTTGATTCTTAGTCACGTCTGTTTTTAAGAAAAGACAGAAAAAACTCAAAACAAATCTAAGGGGAAAGGGGTGAGGGCACAATACCATAACAAAAAATAATTCAATTCAACAGATTATTTCATTAAAAGGCCCACCCATAGTCTTCGAACTTCGGACATTTCAAAATTGGTAACACTTGAGACTACGAGGACTCAGTGTGTGTTTTGGAGGAACTATGGCTTTCTTCTTTCCTTACAAACAAATATAAAAAAATCCTCTGCTTTAAACTCTCGAGGCACGTAAAAGAAGGACAAAGACAGTATTCCATAAAGCATTCGCTTTGCAACTACGTGCTCAGAACCCAGCGAGTCACGAGCAAAATATGTATACATATTGAAACTGTACACCGCTGACCCACTGGCCGGTGATTTATAGAGACTTGAGACTTTTCCCCAACACAGCAATGAAGCACCGGACACTCCCAACTTGACCACTATAATGCACTGTATCGCTAATTCGTGTTTAATGCCCATGGGCCAACATGTTCCTAGTATGAACCAAGTTGACAACACAAGCACACCCATCATAATGTTTTCTTTAGTGAAAACCCTGAAATATACTTAATAGGCGATCAAGGTTCGCCACTCACTTCTCTGCTCAGGTAATCTGACTAAAATAGAAGAAGAAAAAAAAAACTGTATTTCATGAATTCTCTATATTCTCTTCTCGTCATCTTTCAGTTCAAACTCTGTTAGTTATTCTTCACACAATGCTACTGGAAAATCTTTTGAGGGTCTGAGCCAAATACCTCACTCACCAGATTCGACTTTGACATACCGATAACTGGGAAAAGAACAGTTGTTCCAACACGTCTTTTGACAACAAGGGCCGTGGCCTCTGGCGTAAGGTCAACATGAATTACGAGCACAAACATTACCCCTTCCTGACCTGTAAGGTCAAAAGACCCAAAGCTTGGCAACTGAACAAACTATTTACAGGGATGATGGCAGTCGGTGTTGTACCATGCATTTGTTGAACCAAACGTGACAGCAATTTTTCCACACACCAAAGCAGCCACGACAGCAACAGGAAACGATAAAGGCATTCAAAATAAAAACAACAAACATGATTGAATGAAACAACAGGGCGAAAAAAAATAAAGGTCTACTAGCGGTGCCTTCCAGTTTCCAGCCAACCGCGACTGAAACAGCTACTTTAACAACACAGTACATGAAGCTATATTTGCCTATTTGCACCTCTGATCGACAGTTGATTATATACACATTTCAAACATCGACACTATTCAGATCACTCAGATGGCGATGGTTTCGATCCCGCCTTTCAGGACTAACCGGGTCGAGTAGGAAACTGCAGTTCTAGAGTGTAGACAGACAAACATACGCCATGCGCTCGATAAAATAGACCACTAGGCGGGAGAATCCAACTCACGTCTTCGTACAACGGCAACGAGTCTAACCTGACAACCACACTACTGACAACGGTATCTACTCTTCTCTTGATGACCAGGTCATACTGTCGTAAAGCTTCCCTTCAATATGCAAGGCAAGAATGACTTTGAGCAGTTTTCCCGACGAAAATGACTACGGTCACTGTACAACGCCGAGCAAGTTGACAATCACACAAACAGTGATAGAACTGAACATTGCGG
>NW_004797335.1:1966857-1968831 GCF_000002075.1 Aplysia californica | reverse complement strand
AAGAAGAAGAAGAAGAAGAAGAAGAAGAAGAAGAAGAAGAAGAAGAACAACAACAACAACAACAACAACAACAGCAAAGGCAACACGATAACAACGACAAAAAGAAAAAGAAGAACAAAAAAGAACAAGAAGAACAAAATAAGAAGTCGAAGAGCGAGGGATCAAGAAACAACAAAAGTCATGATATGGTGAACAAGAACGTTTATAACACGCCGGCGCTTTGCGCGTATAATTATGGTGTAATCAGCCTTTTAACTTGGCTGTGATTGTAAATGTTTTAAGCCCTCTTGAGAAAATCTAGATAACTAACGAGGCCAGCTGCTTCGATCGATACCGCCTGTCACGGAAAACCAGGACTGGGTTGGCTACAACATCCCAGCGAGTAGACAACCTCGATAAAATAACTTCCTCACGTGGGAATCGAACTCACAGCTGTGAGCAACTGCAGCGAGCCTCCTTTTCATCGCAGACGCCGGTTTTGATCTGCTGAATTTACTTCGAGATTTAGTTAGAGTTTTAGGGTACTTGCAAGACAAATTAACTTACAAAGAAAAGGAAGAGAGATGAGGACGATAGGTTGTTTATAGGAAAGAAGGGACAAACCAAACCGGAGTACCAGCCAACCAGTGACAGGGGGATGGAAACACTGAAAATTGTATGGGCTTTCTAATCAAAACATTGGAACTGAACAAAAGACCTTTATCCAAAAATAAAAACGCTACTCTTACAAAGTCGAATTTAACTGTTCCCTACCCAGTGCTCCATCAAGCTAGGCCACTGCCACATTTGTTATGTTTATGTTGTGCTTCGGAGCATTGAAATAAATAATCTTCTCTTGCAAGGCCTTTGTCAACACAACAAATATTATTTAAGGACCGGTTGCATCAGTCGGGGAAAACCCTGGCTGAGTGAGATACAAAATTCCTAAAGACAGAATACTGGATAAAAACGACTTCCCCACTCTGGAATCGAACTCACGTCTTCTGTAAGAAGCACAGATGTACAATGCTGCGGTGATGGAAGGAAAAATCGCCACAGAAAGAGAGCTGCGGTGTTAATAGAAAACCGCTCCCTTATTCTGCGTAGTAACAACAACGCACACAATCCAAGGGTAGCCCCTTGTCTGCAACAGAGTGGGGAACCAAGAATTGCCAGGAATGCCATTAACTGTAGTCGGATCGGAGAATTGTATACACAGACACGTCCAGGTGTCCATCCCTCGACCCGTCTGTCCTTACTTAAACCCCAGACCCCGGCATCGTGCAGCTGGTGTAGAGGGTGAACAAGGGCGGATCCCAACCTTATCCTCACGTACACTCGTCTGCACCTCACAATCGGACACCCAGCGTGCCGGGTGAGAGAGCAAGCTTTGCCCACACTGCAGTTGTTGGTCTGTTTACACTGAGGCGATACGAGCGAGCCTTGACGTGATACCAGGGCCGGGGGCAAGGTCAGGTGCTCCACCAAGGTGAGCAACAGACGGGTCGTCGGCCTATCTTTACCGTCACTTCCTTGGACCCATCTTCTTCGTACGACAGTTTTGTCGATACGTTTCGCCCTACTAAACACTTAAACGGCCCTTCTAATCTAGTTCGCGTGGTGGCACGGCAAATGTGTCGGATTTTATTTTTTAAAATAAAAAAGGCCCTACAAGAATATTTCTGGTAGCAGCAAGGCAAATTTGTCGAGCAGAATCTTTCCCAGAAGAATGAATATTGCGTCTAAAAAAACCGAGAGGGAAGTGTGAGAAAACAGCAGGCATTTACTCAACAGAATAATACAAAGCATGTAAACAAAACAAATACGGTGCACCTCTCCTA
This sequence comes from Aplysia californica, assembly GCF_000002075.1. Classification (NCBI taxonomy): domain Eukaryota; kingdom Metazoa; phylum Mollusca; class Gastropoda; order Aplysiida; family Aplysiidae; genus Aplysia; species Aplysia californica. Next base: position 1,967,011 of record NW_004797335.1, on the reverse strand, counting down.
CAGTCAGGCAAACAGACCATGATTGGTACAATTGTACAAGGGTTAATAACAGGAAACTAATACGAAAACACATGCCCGGGCACCCTTCAGAAATGGAGGGGAGATACATTTTTATTTTATAAAGGAGAGAGAGGGGAGGAGGAGGAGAGAGGGG
>NW_004797335.1:1963908-1965365 GCF_000002075.1 Aplysia californica | reverse complement strand
GTGTGTGTGTGTGTGTGTGTGTGTGTGTGTGTGTGTGTGTGTGTGTGTGTGAAAGAAAACCATAGAAGGCCAAGCGATAAAGGCAAGGGTACAAGAGGTAGAGAAGAAAAAAAAACCCAGTACGGTATGCTCTTGTCAACAAAACAAAGAGAGATCGACCTAGTCCGTGGACTTTTTTTTTAAAGTAGAGGGTTTTACGGCGCTCGCACCTCCATAAGGTCATATGAGCGCCAAGGGGTGTGTGTCAACAGAGAAGTCTTTATAGGGAGTCGGACTACTCACCTCTCCAGCTTCAACAGCACAAGGTCTGCTTCGACTATCAAGACACCCCGGAAATAGCAGGTCACAAGAGAGTGACAAACATACAAAATAAGAAGTAGAGGAAAATGACAATAGTAAGGATGAGGAAAGAAAAAGCAGCACTTCCCTGTTGTAGATCAGGCACAGTTATGAGCGTGACATATGAGTCAGCCCATTTACAATTCTACTATGCTTGAACGAGAAATGTCCCCCCTTTGGGAATGGCCTAAAGACACAACAGTCAGTGGCACGGCCCCGGAGGGTAGTCCGTGGACTGCACAACTCCTGACAAATCAACAATGAAAACATATAGGCATACATCATTACTGGCAATATATGGGGTGGAGGAACTTCAAAAGAAACTGATCTGAGTTAAGTACATTTATGTAGATAGCGGCGTACAGGACAGATATATGTGTAAGCGAGGGTAAAAACAGAGCGAATAAAACAGCAGCGAACATTTCATCAAGTGGGAAAGACGCGCAAGATAACCGAGAAAAAAAGTTTTTTTTTTCTTCTTCGGAGCACTTTTGTCATTCCATCTCCTGTTGCAGAAGAACAAAGAGGGCACTTACAAGGAGAGTGAGGAGACAACACTTCAGAACATAATATGTGTAAAGATTAAAATTTGATAAGACTTCTGGAGGAAAAAAATGTGTGGAGACTAATTTTCCCCGGAAACAAAGTAAATAAATAAATAAATAAACAAACAAACCAACAACCAACCAAACAATCAAGCAGCACTAAATCATCAAACGAACATGAGAAACTTTGAAACAGGTTAGCATACATGGTGTATTAACCAATCATGATCAAGAGTACAACCATTGTAGAGCGGCGTGCCATACTTTCATCCAAAGAGATTATGATAGTACAAGATTCTCTTTGCTCTCACTTCTCACCACTCTGCTACTCTGTGCCTGTCTGACTGAGCGCATGCTTGTCAAAGTTCAGAGAGGCGCGAGCACGGAGCAAGAGGCGGGGAGAAGCCCGGAATGTCAGGAGGAAAAAAAAAACCCACAAAACCCCCAAAAACAAAACATTATTATGATGAGGCAGGAAGTGGAGACCGGAAACTATCCTGCGGTTCAGCTTCCATGCAATGAGCCTCATTCTGTTTCTCTCTCTCTCTCTCTCTCTCTCTCTCTCTCTCTCTC
>NW_004797335.1:1960767-1963808 GCF_000002075.1 Aplysia californica | reverse complement strand
CCCCCCAAAAAAAAAAACCCAACATGTACACATCATGATACAGTTGAAACTTTCAACACAAACAATACAATTTAACCACACTCAAACCCCTGATACCTTGATTAAAAGGAATAAATGCCTTCAGTGATTTAAATGATTTTTCACACAAAAAAAGGTATACACACATTTTTGCTGAAAACTAAGTTCAAAAGGCAAAGATTAAAGAAAAATTATTAATTTCTAACAAAATAGCTGTTTCTTTGGTGAACTTACGTGGAATTGAAACTTGTATGTTTGTGACAGTCAAATGATGATTTATTATAAGAAAGGAAATGAAACAGAGAAAGCGAGAGGGCACTAAGCTATCCTTCACAAAAGAACTAAAATTGTTTAAAATGTCATGCCATTGAAAAGCAGAGACTTGTTTCCCTGACATGCGACAAAACGTAGAACGACGCAAACTATTAAAAAATTTTAAGTAAGGCGGCCATCTTGTGGGACGTCAGACCGGGATACCCCTCCCATCACGTGACTACATGAACTAAACATAGCCAACTGCATGGCACCAAAGATCGTGTATACCTACCTACCATGGCACGACGTTTGGTGCAATGTTTTTCCAGCAGACGTACCGGTAATGTGATATGATGGAGTGCTCCGATGACGCTGCTGCTATCTCTTCTGTGAATTGTTTATCGGGCCCGGGGGGGGGGATCTCCGGGCGTCTTTATAGCAATTTTAGCACGCTATATTGTCTTTGCGTTCACCGTGTTTCAATTTCAAGCATCAGCATTTTTACGGTTCTGAGCATCAACAATTTAAGCCATCTTCCATCACCAGAGCATGGCTGACGTGCTGCAGTTAGCCGCAAGTGTGAATACCAAAACTGCCAAAATGAAATCCTTTTGTACTTGTATCTCCCCATCAAAGATTACTGTGTACCAGGTTCAGTCACATTTATGTGTAAGATTTCATTTTAGATTTTAGGAAACAAGGCAACCTAACACGAATATTATACACAAATTGACAACATAACAACACACTTGACTTTTTACACACACTTGGGGCCTTGGGACAGTAATGTTTATGGCATGATGGTCTGGTTTGGTTACATCCTGTTAAACGTAGAAAAGACGCATCTTCTTTCTGATTGACTGCTAATTTTAGTAATGTGATGTAATCACTTCCTGGGATACCCACATGGAACGACGGGTTTTCAGTAACATTTCGGATTTCCTAGATCTAGATCTAGTAGGCCTACTTGGATATGATGGAAGACCGCACAAAAATTGCCGTAAAGACGCAGGAGGACTAGGTCTAGATATCTAAATTTAGATCTACCAACCCCCCCCCCCCCCCCCCCCCCCCCCTCCTCCCCATCTCCCCTTTCTCTTCCCCAACTCGGCATCCGTCGTTTCCGCAGCCAGAAGATCCTCTTCGTACGCCACACACTTTTCGTTTTCGCTTCCGCAAACTCTGCTCTCTCACTTTCTATCAAAGTTCATACACCTCGCCGCTCCAACGCTTAATCCCCTCGGGAATTTCGGATCCTCGTAGCTGTTGGTTCAATACCTACGCGAGTTTGCCGATGCTGCTTTATGTATTCAACATACCAAAAGAGAAGTCGCTCAGATCCCAACAATTCCCCGCCCCCCCCTATTTTTTTCCTCAACCCGAATACAACCCTTACAAAAAGAAATTACATTGAAAATCTTTCCAAAAGTTAAATTACAGATATATGTACATGAAACAATGTAAATGTTGCCTTGGACGGACATATGGTTATATTTTTAAAAAATCATGCTTCGTATTTATAAAGCACTAATATATTTTGCTTATTATAAAAGTACACTTCTTTTTCCAGTTCTTCCCAATGTAAGTGATTTGTGCCCCCCGAATCACCTCGTTTGACAGGGGGAAAAAATGTTTTAACGTATAAAAAACTCACCAAAACAATGCATGATGTAAATATCCAACCCTGACCAGTGAACAACCCGCCCATTGAGTTCCCAGTGAGGTGGCCGGACAAGTCACAACACAATTTCTGACATCATGTCTCAGAATATCTACTTACTACATATACCTGTACTTCCTTGTTTTGCTTGACCACCGTGTGGCCTGTCGACTCAACGCGGTATCCTGGAGGTTATCAACAACTAATTAGTAGTAACACGCGTCCACTCGTAACCGCCCCCCCCCTCCCCCAAATGACGTACAAAGGCTTCACTTCTCAGAAATCCAAAAGCAGCGGAAAGTAATCATAACACTCACGTACAGAACATAATCATGTCAAAGACCTGGCAACCTAAAAGAAGGCAAACGTGGAAACTGGAATTATGGGGATGAGGGCTAAATCTGCTCCAAACGTTACACACCAGCTGCTACGAATCAGCCAAATTCACAAAAAAACCAAAAGTTCTCCGCGCTGTCCTCCACCCCCCCCCCCCTTACACACACACATACATACACACACACACAGACATAACATACAATCTCAAACTTCGTGGATCGGCAGATCCGTCGTGGTTCGATGTGTTTGACCACAAGACAGTTACGAGCAAACACCGGCAATAGGAATGTAAAGCGACACATGCAGACACTTGCATTATTGTTGCGGCGTCAAGTCGTCAACAACGACCACAAACTACTACTCATTAGAAAGGGGTAAAACCCATGTACACGCAGGTCAGTTTAGTTTTAGTGGAGGTTTTCATATGAGCGCCAGAAGATTAGACGTGTTACAAGAGAGTAACAAACATAAAAAAGAAGAAGGGGAGATAAGGACGAGAGATGTCTGATAGGAAAGAAGAAGCAAACCACTCCAGAGCACCCGCCAACCACCCACTCAAGCAGGTCAAGTCCCTACAACAAAAATATAACCATGAAAATAACGTCATACTAAAAGTTATGAAGGGCAACGCTGTGCGAACCACGGGCATCATGAGGACATGAAAACCACTCGGGCTTGTTACTGGTCAGTCAGATACGATCTACATTGAGCATCCTCCTCCTCCTCCTCTCTGTCTCTCTCGCTATCTCCCTCTGTGTGTGTGTGTGTGTGT
>NW_004797335.1:1958223-1960667 GCF_000002075.1 Aplysia californica | reverse complement strand
CTCTCCTGCATTTTTAATCACTAAAACTTTTTTTTTTTTAAACAACAACTTCAAAGCAACTCTACAAACTAGGCCTATAATTTATGGAACTGTTGGTCAGTCGGGAGGAGGAATAGAGAAAAAAAAAACTGTCCGGGACCAGAATCGAACTGCTCCAAAAGTCATTGCACGACATCAATCGCAGAACCGCTATCAAAACAGCTATCAGAACTTCCGAGAGAAAGGTGTGTAGATTAAGCATCATAATAGATAGTTCCATCTTTGGTGCCATGCGGTTGTCTATACTTAGATGTAGTTACGTAATCGGAGTATCCTGGGGTCTGACGTCAAACAAGATGGGCGCCTTACCTAAAAATAGTTTGCGTCTTTCTACTTTTAATCGCATGTGGTTTGGTTCAAAACCTAGTAGTAGACTCTTTTCTAAAACTAGGGCTAGAGATCTAATCTAGATGTTTACTGAGGAGACTTTTCGGAGTATACTACTGTATACTCTTGGTAGAGTTGTAGGCCTACAGTAAGATCTAGAGTCCTAGCCTAGAGACAGAGAACCTAGAGAATCAAGATAGAAGCCAGGTAGGAAGCGGAAGGGGGCCAAAATATAGATATCTCTAGCCTACTCTAGGCCTAACAACAAGCTTGGCTTACTAACACAATTGTGATTTGACAGTTTCAGAAATAACAAAGATTAGCTCTTTGAAAAGTACAAAGCTCAGCGATTCTATTTTACCAAAGAGAAACGGAAATGGGCAGGGACCTCTTTATTTCTTCCACAAATTCCTCATTCTCTATTTTTGGTTGGAATGTGTAAGCCTGTCACACAGCACTTGCTACACACAACACAACAGGTCTCTAATGATGAGTACGAGCAACCAAAAAGACGATACAAAGTTTCGTACAAATGACTCTTCAGTTCACAAATACTAGATTCTAAGTAAAAGCAGAAAAGCAAAATGATTTAATTATAATTAAATCAAAACGGTGGCGTGTTCAATAACTTTGGAAAACAAGTGTTGTTGAAACACGGAAGGCAACATTTTTTTCAGAAATTTGAAAGGGGAGTAACTCGTTTCGTACGTTGCGCCGTTTTGCAAAATTTGTTCGCACCCTCCTTTGAAGAAGAAAAGTTAATAAAACATAGAACTCACTCACCCTTGAAGTAACTTCAATGCACATCCGCACGTTCAATATCCATTACAGTGTCATTGTATTCCTGTAGGCTGTGTTACAATGTCTACCGATGGCAGTCCTACAACAACAGACAACACATAACGTCCATTTTGGATTGTCTTGAATCTTGACCAAACGCTGAGGTCACGTGACTATGTTGATGAATGCAAACGTGCGGATGATATTTTTAAAGTCACACTAGCAGCCGGCTCCTCGGTAGTATAGTGGTAAGTATCCCCGCCTGTCACGCGGGAGACCGGGGTTCGATTCCCCGCCGGGGAGATGATAATTTTTTTCCTTCCTCTCTTCCTGTCTTGTTATTATATCATAATAATTTAAATTTTACTGAAAGCTATTTTTCTTTTCCTTGAAGGCACATTGTACATTAATGTACTTGTAGTGATCAAGAATTAAACATGATTCCTCCAAACTCTAAATCATTGTTTTTGCTCAGAATCTGTCATGTCACGGTTCTCACACGCTGTATTATATTTATTTTGATGGTACCTTTAGATCTAATCATTATCTTGATAACAAGGTTGCTTTAACTTTCATGAGTTGTATGATGGACTTCGGCAAAGAAAATGATGCCAAAACAATTATCGACCACACTACCAACATGGTTTGACTGTCATTTGGCTTTGCTTGTATGAAAGGTTTCCGCCTCGCCGTGTTCACCTAGACGGGGTCTGCATGTTCGCTGTATATCAGATCCATTAGATCTAGATCTATATATATACTTCGTCTTCTTCTTTTGTTTTGTTTGTTTTGTTTCATTCGAACTTTGAAAGAGTATTATATTCCTCGAAACATTATCAATATTTTTTTTAATACGCTAGTCGTCCACACGAAGAACCAAAAGAAGTTGGTTATCTAGGCCTAATTTTAAATCTTGTGAGCGTCCTGTGTCGGCTTGACGACTGATGTATCTGCAGTCCTTTTTAATTCTTTTTCATAATTTGATTTTTTATGTGGTTCTTTATTATCATTTTCTTTTAATATTTTATTTACAAAGAATATTAGTTTTCTCTGCTGTAATTACTCATTCTCGACGTTAATCTAAAACTTGTTTACACTGTCTTCACTCTTATTCATTATCATGTCTGCTCTTTGAACGCGACTGGCTGAATTACTGAATATGTCTATTTTAATCTCGTTATTCCCCTGATCTGAACCCACGGGCCCTATTGCAGGATTGGCAGGTCTATCATATTATGCACCAGATAATCCAAAGAAACGAAGACTAAATATCTAAATCGTCGAAGGGAAGAGAGAGA
>NW_004797335.1:1953690-1956969 GCF_000002075.1 Aplysia californica | reverse complement strand
TCTCTCTCTCTCTCTCTCTCTCTCTCTCTCTCTCTCTCTCTCTCTGTGTTTCTGTGCATGCGGATAACATATTACTAGCTCATACGGGATTTACAGATACAAAGTTAACCGTCTTTTCTTCTTTACTTAAAAAAGCCCTAATTTTTAAAAATCATATGTTATAAACTCCCCCCCGATCCGTGGATCGTTGTGCAGCCATGAAAATCGATGATAACTTTGTTTCTACGACTACCGCTATCCACAAAAACCTTTTACAACACGACAAGTTCGTTGCTTTGAAAATGTTAAATTCTTGAAAAGAGTTTATGTCAATAAAAACTATAATATGATATAGATCTAGAATCTAGATCTACTCTGTAATTAGAATTGTTAAAAATTACATTATGCACGTGATATAATCATACTACTCTTTGTGCAGCTGAAGCTATTAACCGAATACGAGTTCAGCTTCAAAAGTGTAAATATTATATATACCCCGGGATTTTAGACTAACTACCGGAAGAAGACTTCGAGACGATATCAATTACTTGAAATAAAATGTATCGATATAAATATATCGGGGAAAATGGGACACTCGTTATCCGTGGGCGACTACACCCTGAATACATGAGGCCTATATTATAACACTCTGGAGGGTGGTGATATATTTTCCTGTGTAATTGGGAGCTGTTTTGGCTTTTTTTAAAAAGGAAAGCATATTGCTTGACTTTTGACGCAGGTTTTCCTTCGTAACTCATGGTATAAACGGGCGATGTGATCTTTTTTCAGGGTCTAACACTTTATGGCGCAATGACAGCCAGAAGTCCTGAAAGATGACATGCTTGCATGTCGAACCAAGCAGGATCTTCAGGTGATCCTTGCCTATTGTACCCCCCAAATAAACACTTTTTTTCTCTCACCATCCATGCAAATTTTATCGTGCTCTATAATATTATGCATTGAAAGTCCACCCCCTCAAGGATACTCCTGCTTCTCCCAGAACGACACATAAAATGTTTCAATGAGACTAAATACTGAATACTTCGATTTAAAAAATGAATAGGTTAACCAATTAATGCCAGCAGGTTAGGAATACTCTTTCAGATTACCTACATCTCAAAAGGCATGCACAGAATGCACATTTCTTATACATGCGCATAATATAAAGTCTTATTATTTTTATTAAAGCAAACCTCTCAATTGTATCCCAGGAGTCAAATTATCAATATGTATCTCCTAACTATAAAACGAATAAAGCTCATTATTTCGTAACAGAATAAACAAGGAAGCCAGTTGGTTGTTACAGAGTTCTCTCCATTGAAACTCGTCTGAGTATCTAGTTCGCCAAAGAACCCTTTTTAAGGTGATGACCAACACTGGAATTGAATTGCCGGGGAAAAAAACCCTCGAAACGTTGTAAAGCAGGTTTGAAATATCGATACCATGAAATCTATCATAACCGACTACTCAGTATCCAGAATCGATGTATTTATGGGCCTGTGTGTGTACATAACAGAAGTTAGAGACACCTCATCACTTATCACAACCACGCACGTTAATCTAACATATTGAAACCGGTTTTCCTTACGTATACCGAATTTGGTGAGTATTAGCACCTTGCATTCTTCTGTTATCAGAAAGTTATAAAGTATATTCTTTTTTTTTACCCATAGATTAAAGGGATGATGAGTTGAGAGGGTCAATTTTTTGTGTGTGGAATAGTGAAAGTTGAATAGTTGAATGTAAAAAGCTGGCAAAGGCAAAGTAATTTAAACCTAGAATCTACGTTTGTTGTGATATTATTGTGCCACCCACTGACGTCTACACCGTGCTCATCCTAACAGCTGGAACTGACGAGAATACAACCTGATAAGCGAAAAAGTGAGTCTGAAATCCTGAGAATCCTCTACACACTACACATGAGTCCTCTGGAGTCCTACACATGCTGCGTGTATGATCTGTGTGGTGTGGTTGGCTCCGCTGAACTAGCCTGACTCACCTTCTCTTTATTACCCTTTTTTAATCTTAACTGTATATATTTGTATGAAGATTGAGTCCCCATGGGCCATCCACAAGTCAGAATGAGGAAGGACTTCCACAACGAGCGACCACCCCAACAAACACAATAAAGAAGAGGCCTCTTCTACTGTTCTAACCCTAACCCAGGGCCTGACCCAACCCCTACACCTATCCTTACCCCTACCCTTACCCCAAACCCTAACCCTAACTTTCTTTTCTACTCTGTTTCATATTGGTCGCTCATTACTTAAGTCCTACCCTGATCGATGCTATCTGTGTCATTTTTGCATGTTTTTCTCAGTTAGATTTTGAAGGAATGAAAATGATAGAAGAGTGTTGATTTATCCTCCCCTAAATTAAATATTTAAAGTATATAGATCTAACTTTATTCTATTAGTATGAGTTTTATTTGTACTTTTGTAGTTGCATGGCTGTTTCCATTTTATTCATTATACCAACCTATATCTTTTTCAGGTCATAATGAAGGTTTGCATCGCAATAGCCATCCTTTCCTTTGTTCATCTGTCTGTACAACAACCTCCTGGTGTGCCACCTCATCAGGGACAGCCTCCTCAGCACATGCAACAACAACAACAACAACAGCAGCAGCAGCAGCAGCAGCAGCAGCATCACCAACAGCAGCCGCAGCATCAACAGCAGCAAGGAGGACATGGTCACGGGCATCATGGAAAGCCTCTGGAGTTTTCGTCTGAAGTGCATAATGCAGAGTGAGTTCAGTAGCTTTAGATTTTGATATTCTTATTGGGTTAGTATTGATAGTTTAAGTTCATACACTTAAACATCATTTTAACTTTACTTGTGTCTGTGGTCTTTAAATTCTTATCTGTGTCTCCAGTAGTGCTGGGCGGTACAGGCGAAACCCAATGTCGGTACTTTCTTGGCACTGGGTGCCGAGAACCGCCAGTACCGGCACCGGTACTGGGAGTGACACCAGGAGGTGATGTCACAGACTGTGCATCTTGCGGCTGGACTGGGAGTGACACCAGGAGGTGATGTCACAGACTGTGCATCTTGCGGCGGGACTGGGAGTGACACCAGGAGGTGATGTCACAGACTGTGCGTCTCGTGTCTGGACTGGGAGTGACACCAGGAGGTGATGTCACAGACTGTGCATCTTGCGGCGGGACTGGGAGTGACACCAGGAGGTGATGTCACAGACTGTGCGTCTCGTGTCGGGACTGGGAGTGACACCAGGAGGTGATGTCACAGACTGTGCGTCTCACGTCTTAACACTATGATCAGCGCCGACAGCATTCCCCC
>NW_004797335.1:1932549-1953590 GCF_000002075.1 Aplysia californica | reverse complement strand
ACACACAAATCAGAATTAGAAAGGCGAACTATGACGCAAAATACCTTTGAAGTTTGGTGCCAGGCGGGATTAAACTGTGCATGCAGAATTTTTAGAATAATTATCGCTGCTAAAAATTAATTTAATTATTTTCGGAATCAGCATATCAAAATAAGCAAAGTGGCTCGCATGGATTTGATGCCATATTTAAATTTAAGCAAACTTCGTTTTTGATTGTCAATTTTGAATCTGAAGTCATGTATCAAGGTCATCTGACGTCACAGCAGCTAGGTCTAGGACTACACTCAGCATAATGCCCGTGGCCCGGTTAAAAAACCGTTGGTCATTGGTGTTGGCTCCTTCCCTGAGCCGGTGCTAACCGTTGGTGTCGGCTCATTCCTAGAGCTGGTACTGGAGGCCTGGTGCTAGTACTGACACCTCCTTTGGTAGAACCAGGAGTTCCGGTACTGGGTACCGGTACCTGCCCATCCCTAGTCTCCAGTCTGACTTCAGTAGCAGTAGATTGTAATATCTTTAATCCTCCCCCCCCAGATGTTTACTCACAGAGCCTTGAGTAATCTAAAAAGAACACAGGAGTCTCTCATTTTTCTGGCAGTCACATGTGGTTTTTAGGAAGTTCTGTTATTTATTTAAACAGAGTTGAATTGCTTCAATTATGGGGGGGGGGGGTGGAATTATACGTTTTGACTGTGTTGCCCTGCAATGATCATTCTTAGTGGGTTTACTCATCTTCAATATTCTTCTGCCAAGGTGTCTTTAGTTTTTACAATGAGGGTATGGAACGGTGGAGTTTTTCATCTTTTCTGAGAAAAAATTTGGTCTTTGATCATGTAAGCCCTGGGGTTATGGTTGTAGAATTTTCAAAATTTGGAGAAATAAAATGTGAACCATCGAGGTGAAATCAGGCGTTCGTCAAAGTAATGAAATAGAAGAAAACATTTTTCGTCCGGTATGGTAAATTTTATTAAAAAATGCTTTTGGGCTCAACACCTTTTATGTGCTCTTATAAATATACGTTTCTGTGTGGATGTTCTGCCTAGATGCAGTGTCTTGTACTTGGTAGGTCTCCCTTGTGGAGCATAAGCTTCCAACTTGCGCTCTCAAGTCCTCCAGTAATCACGATCCTGGTCCATTCTCTCCAGCTATCACTATGAATGTCTGCTACTCCTTGCTTGGGTGTACATTCACATCACGACACCCGAGAGTCTTATTATAGTTTCTCGTTTCCTTTTATCTTGTGGGTTCCAAGATAAAGCTTGTCTTGTGGTGTAGTCTAAAAGCGTGAGGCTCAGTCCACCTCCATCTCCTCGAGAGGATTTCTTCTTCAACAGGTTGTTGTGTAATTTGCATTCATGGTTCCTGGTTCTATGTCTTGCCAGTAGGTCAGAAGAATTCTTCTTTGGCTTTGGTTGGCAAATGTCTATATATTTTCTTCAATATGATGACTTTGCCTCTGATCTAATACATGTACATGTTAAGGGATGAGTTTGGCATATATTCAAATGCAATATAAATAGTTTAAAATAATGAGAAGTGCTCTCTCCAATTCAGTGTCTTCCATATCCAACTTTACCTATTGTAGTGAGTGGGCAAACATGGAAATTCCTGAAACAATCCAAGTTCAAGAGTACTCAGTTGAGAATTAGATCCTAGGCCATCTATATTTGCTGTTCAGTAGCCATTGTGCAGCTTTTGCGAGACCTCTTGCTTGCCTGGATAAGCTGTTTCCAAGTCTGTCTGTTGCATGCGGGGGACATACCCTTTTGTGGGTAATTATGTTTATCACATATGTCCTATAAACATATTTGCCTGTTGTGCATGACATCAATTTTTCCTTGCATGCATCTTGCACTTGCACTGAAAGCATTGTCAGTAGGGGTTAGGTTCCTTGATGGCCTTTGGGGGGTCAAATACACTCTAAAACATCAACGTGCTAACTACCAGGAGCAGGCCACATCAAACACGGTTGGGTTGATTTAAATCAGTTGATTTTTAAAATTTAAATCAACTTGATTTTTAAAATAAAAATCAGTGATTTAAATCACTTTTATTCCGTTTTTACACATTTCAACATTCAGAATTCCTTTCCTTGGTTTCATAAAATAGATATAAGGTTTAGTAGACTAATATAATCATGCTTAAAAGTCTGCTTTCCCCCCTTTCACTGTAAAATAATACAGTGTTCAATTTACTTTTTCTTCCATACCCCCAGTGGGTCGGGGGGATATAAATAGACCCACTGCTTCGTCTGCAGAAGGTGCAACCCCCTCAAAGGCGGAGTGTCGCACGCGGACCCCAACCCTCTGGGATCCGTGTGCGACACTTACTCTGGTGTATCCTCCTCTTCTCCTTCCTTCTTTCTTTCTTCTTCTATCTTTCCTACCACCTCTGACCTCATGTGCAGCAAAACGAGAGGTCACCCATCCCACAGAGTGGGCGCCTTGTTGACCATGAGGTGCGACCCGTGCGGATGGAAACCGGGTACCTGGCGGTTGAGGTGATATCAGTCCACGGACTGTCCCTCGCCAACACACCTCTCTGGCCCAGGTTTTCGTCTTAGACGGGAGGGTGGCACGGCCCATGCCACTCAATCGGTTGAGAGCTGAAACCCCATCAAGCCCTGGGTCAATCTTGACGGGAGGGTCTTGTACTTTCTCGTTGAGAGTATAGCTCCGGGGTAGCCCTGGCACAGCTCTGGTCATCCGAGCAATGTGTCCCCTTGTTGGGCTCCATGGCGGGCGGGGAGCCCCAGAGTTGAATCAAATGAAACACTCTCATGGATTCTAAAACTAAAAAAGACCCTTCCCCAGCTCCCAACATAAAAAATCTCGGCTCGCGGAAGCGGGTGCGGCCGCCGAGCCGAGCAAAAACTCCAAAACTGGAAAAAGGACCTTTACGTCTGCCTCTTTTCTCCCTTCTCCCAGGGAGCTTCCAAAGCAGCCGTACGTGGCCATCAGCTACAAAGAAGACGCACAGAAGAAGATCACTGATCTGAATCTGTTCAAGACGGGAGATGCACTAAGACAGGTTCTGGGATACATTCCTACGAATGTCCAGAAGCTGTCCTCTGGTGTACTCCTCGTCAAGTGCGCAACAGAGACTGAAGTGGCCAAACTTCTGAACATCACGACCTTCGGCAGTATTCCATGTACTTCCGAACGGTACCAGAAGTTGAATTGCTCGAAAGGCGTTGTCCGCAGCCATGAACTAAAGGGCTGCAGCATGGAGGAAATTGTGGCGAACTGCGAAGGTGTGATTGACGCCCGCCGGATTACTCTCCGACGGGGGGAGACCACCCTCGAAACCAACACGGTCATCCTGACTTTTGATTCGTGTCACCCTCCAGCCACCGTTCAGGCATCGTACTTGGTCTTAGACGTGCGACCCTATGTACCGAACTCTCTGCGCTGGTTTCAAGTGTCAGAAGTTCGGACATAGTCAGTCGAGATGCCGACAAGCAGCCGCGTGTCCTCGTTGTGGCAAGACCGGGCATCCTGAGAAGGAATGCAAGGCTAGTCCTTGTTGCCCCAATTGCCACGGCCAGCACACAGCCTTTAGTAAGGATTGCCCGACTTGGATTCAAGAACGCGCAATCCAAGAGTATAAAGTACGAAATGGCTGCTCGTTTCAGGAGGCCCGCAAAGCTACCTGCCTGCCAGTTGTGACCCCGGTCCCTGGCCGGTCATACGCAAAGGTAGCACGGGAAGCCACGAGGTCGGCAAGTCCTTCTACTGCTGACCTCCCAAAGCCCACGGTCAACAGGCATGTCTCTGTGACTAAAGCAAAAAAGGTTCTTCCTTCTACCGAGACACCTCTGACAAACCGCTTTGAGGTTGTAGGGGAGGACAGGGTGGATTCTCCCTCCGCCCTCTCTCCTCCCCCTCCCCCCTCCTCTATCATTTCCTCTTCTTCTTCCTTCTTCTTCTTCTTCTTCTTCTTCTTCTTCTTCTTCTTCTTCTCCTTTTTCTTCTTCTTCTTCCACCTCACACCTCATCCCTCTGATGGAGCGTGAGGTGCACCCTTCCCTCTCTTCCCAGCCAGGGTTGGGTTTATTTAAATCAAGTTGATTTAAATCAGTTGATTTTTAAAATTTAAATCAACTTGATTTTTAAAATAAAAATCAGTGATTTCAATCACTTTAAAAAAAATTAATTTTTATTCGGTTTTTACACATTTCAACATTCAGAATTCCTTTCCTTTGTTTCATAAAACAGATATAAGGTTCAGTTGACTAATATAATCATGCGTAAAAGTCTGATTTCCCCCCTTTCACTGTAAAATAATACAGTATTCAATTTACTTTTTTTCCCCCATAATTGAAACCAGAGCTGGGTTGATTTAAATCAGTTGATTTTTAAAATTTTTTAATCAATTTGATTTTAAAAATAAAAGTCAGTGATTTAAATCACTTTTTTAAAAAATGTATTCAGTTTTTACATATTTAAACTTTCAGAATTCCTTTCCTTGGTTTTATTTTAAACGGATATAAGGTTTAGTAGACTAATATAATCATGCTTAAAAGTCTGCTTTCCCCCCTGTCACTGTAAAATAATACAGTTCTCAATTTACTTTTTTTTCATAATTGAAAACCAGGGTTGGGTTGATTTAAATCAGGTCGATTTAAATCAGTTGATTAAAAATTTTTTTTAATCAACTTGATTTTAAAAATAAAACTCAGTGATTTAAATCACTTTAAAAAAATGTATTCTCTTTTTACATCTTTAAACATTCAGAATTCCTTTCCTTGGTTTTATAAAACAGATATAAGGTTTAGTAGACTAAAATTGCTTAAAAGTCTGCTTTCCACCCCCTGTCACTGTAAGTAGTAAAATAATACAGTATTCAATTTACTTTTTTTTCATAATTGAAATTAGCATTTTCTTTTTCTTTTTAGACAAACACAAGCGCGTGCTCACACACACACTGTAATAAAAATAAAATGCAAGTTTATCTATGCATAATTAAACCCCCCCCCCCACCTTTTAGACTGACATTTTCTTCATTTTTTGTCTGTAGCCATAATTCACTGATATAGCAGATTAAGGCTTTCTAAAATTGCAGTTGCTTAAATTAATCATTAGTTAAAATAAAGACAATGCATTTTGCACTAAAAGAACATACTTTTAGCCACCAAAAATCCCAAACTGTGTGGACATTAAAATTTTTTTTTAAAAAATCAAAAAAATCCGATTTAAATTTAAAAAATCTGATTTAAATTTAAAAAAATCACCAACCCTGTTCCCAGCTCCCTCCGTCTGCTTCACCCCCCCCCCTCCCTCTCCAGCAGACACCCCCCTACCCCACCACCAACCAATCCAGGACGGCAACCTAGAAAACACTCTGCCTCCCCCGCAAGGAGGAGTCAGAGTGTTTCTTCGAAGCCGGGGCCTTTGAGCTACAAATCAAAGACTAAAAAATCATAATGGCGGTCCTGCAATGGAATGCCGGCGGAATCCGACCTTCCATTGCAGAATTGCAACATTTACAGGCCACACTGTGCCCACGGGTGGCCTGTATTCAAGAAACAAAATTTGCCCCGGCTTCAACCATAGACTTAAGAGGATTTACTGCGTACCATCACATTCACGCGGAGAACCAGATTGCTTCCAGTGAAACCACCATCTACACTGACAACCACACACTCCACAGACAAGTACATCTTAAGACAACCCTCCAGGCTATTGCCGTATGGGTCACCCTGCACAGACCAATCACGATCTGCTCAGTTTATATCCCACCAAATTACCCCCTCAAAATAACCCAACTAAATGACTTAAAGGCTCAGCTTCCAAAACCCTTTATTTTGCTAGGTGATTTCAATGCCCACAGCCCCCTTTGGGGAGACAAACCTATAGACCAGAAAGGAAAAATAATAGAAAACTTTTAATTTCAAAATAACATCTGTCTCTTAAATGATAAATCCCCAACTTACAGAAACAGAGCCACTTATGGCACTTCATCCCTTGACCTCACCTTTTGTACCCCTGACCTAGTCCCAGATCTTGAGTGGTCTGTGCTGAATGACCGTACGGACCATTTCCCAATTCTCCTAAAAAACAATAGCCCCCAAAACGATCCGATCCCAGAACGCTTCAACTTCAAAAAAGCCGACTGGGACGGGTTTGCCAATCAATGTTCCAAGATTCTTAATCCCAATTTCGACCACAACTACAATAAATTCCTCGAAAAGCTTTTAGAAATATGCCACAATCACATACCAAAAACAAAAACAAAACCCCGGAGGAACAAGATCTGGTTCTCTTGGGAATGTGAGGACGCAGTAAAGAAACAGAAGGCAGCGTATCGAAAGGCCGTCAACAACACCACCGTAGAAAACAAGATCAATTATTTAAAGGCTTGAGCTGTGGCACGTAGATGCCTCAGGGAGAGCAAAAGACAATCATTCCAAAAATACATCTCCAAAATCAACAGCCAGACACCACTCAACCAAGTTTTCAAAATTGCTAAAAAATTCTTAGGTAGACGCACAGACACCATTCGGCACGTCCAGAGGCCGATGGAACCACAGCTGAAACACAAGTAGACATCGCAAACACAATAGCTACATCTCTCGCCAAAAACTCATCCCAAGCAAACTACAACACCACCTTCCAAAACATCAAAACTAACAGAAAAACAACACCTAAACTTCCACTCAAACAACACTGAAACCTACAACGCAGACTTCACAATAGACGAACTAACATCGTGCATCTCGGACCTGGGGGATACAGCCCCGGGACCGGATGACATCCACAACAAGATCATTAGACACTTACCCTCAGAAACACTCACACTCCTACTACACATATACAACAACATGTGGCGGTCGCACTCCTTTCCAGAGTCTTGGCGTCTCGCCACTGTCATTCCAATACCCAAACCAAACAAAGACCACGCACACCCATCCAATTACAGACCTATAGCACTAACGAGCTGTCTCTGCAAACTGATTGAAAAAATTATTCACAGGCAACTCATGTGGTTTCTGGAAACGACGGGCTCGCTGAGCGGTCTCCAGTGCGGATTCAGGAAAACTCGATCCACTCTGGATCACCTGGTCCGCCTGGAGACCTTTATACGCGAGACGTTCGCTGAAAGAGGCCATATGATCGCCATCTTTTTTTACCTAGAAAAAGCCTTCGATACAACCTGGAAGTACGGCATTCTTCGAGACCTGCATGCACTCGGCATACGCGGTCACCTCCCTGCCTTCATTGGCAACTTCCTGAAGAACCGTTCCTTCCAGGTTCGTGTTGGATCCTCTATTCGAAATTAAAATAAATTCCATAGTGAAAACCCTCCAAAGCAGCATAGACAGCTCGTTATAAGTTGACGACTTTTTTATATGCTGCCGTTCGAAAAATCCTCATTTGAGATCTATGGAAAGGCAGCTGCAAACGCAGCTGCACAAACTCGAAACGTGGGCAAACAATAACGGTTTCAAGTTCTCCCCGTCAAAGACGGTTGCAGTACACTTCTGCTGAACAGGCAGACGTGTGCTGCAGCCGGATTTGACACTATACGGGGAAAGGATTCCCGTCCAGGACCAAGCTCGTTTCCTCGGCGTCATTTTCGACAAAAAACTAACATTCATACCACACATCAAAGACCTTCGTGTGAGGTGCCAGAAAGCGTTAAACGCTTTGAAAATTCTATCGAATCCGGAGTGGTGCGGGGACTCAAAACACCTTCTCCACTTGTACATCTCCCTTGTGCGGTCCAGGCTTGACTACGGCTGTCAAGTCTACGGATCGGCAAAACCACACGTCTTAAAAATACTAGATCCAATACAAAACCAAGGACTCCGCCTCGCTCTGGGGGCTTTCCGCACTTCTCCGCTGGAGAGCCTCCAGGCCGAGGCCAACATACCACCACTCTCACTCAGACGCACACAACTCTCACTACAATACGCAGTTGAACAGAGCTCAACACCGGAAAATCCAGCGCACAACAGCATTTTCGAAACAAACCCAGAAACCATAAAAAAATTCCAAAACAACGAAAAACTCATCAAACCCTTCGGCCTCAGAATCCTTGAGGACCTCAAAAACTTACACTTTTCCAAACAAGACATCCAACAAATTCTTTTCCCCGACCTCCCTCTGTGGCACCTCACCAAGGCAAAAGTAGATTTACAGCTGACCACACACAACAAACAAAGCACACAAACCAAAATTTTTAAAGCAGAATACAAAAAACTAATAGATAAATACCCCGGTGCGGAGCTCATCTTCACAGATGGCTCCAAAAAAGACAATGAAGTGGGCGCCGCAGCCCTATCTTCCAACAGTACACACCAGAGGAGACTCCATCCTGAAGCCTCCATTTTCTCTGCGGAGGCCACTGCCATTGACATGGCACTGGACTCTGTAGAAAATTCACCTAACAAATCTTTCCTTATCCTTTCTGACTCTCTGTCTTGCATCACCTCACTCACAAACTACACACTCTTACACCCAAAAATAGTTAGGCTACAACAGAAAATTCATACACTATCCGAAACAGGAAAAAACATCATGTTCGCATGGATACCCAGCCATGTGGGCATCCGAGGAAACGAGCAGGTAGACGACCTGGCAAAGAAAGCTTCATCCCTTCTGCTGGGATCAACGACAAACACTCTTTCACAGACTGACTTTAGAAATAAAGTCAAAAAGTACACCTTCAGTCTGAGGGAGAGCCACTGGGAAAAGCAGAAAAATAATAAACTATATGAAATAAAACCCAAACTAGAACAGCGAAATCCTTCGGACCTCTCCAGAAGAGACGAAGTCATTTTTACTCGATTGCGCATCGGACACACGGCCCTGACCCACAAATACCTCCTACAGGGAGATGAGAAGCCGTTCTGTGTCGGATGCGGCACAGATTTTACCATTAGACACATCTTAACCAAATGTCTAGACTTTGGAGAGATCCGAAGGAAATACTATAAATGCAAGAAATTGCAGGACATTTTTTCCGTCGTTGTTCCCAGCAGAATTAAAAATTTTATAAAGGCCATTGGCCTTTATGGTGAGTTGTAGAGTGAATTTGATACTATTAAAAATTTTTATGTTAACTAGAAAAATTATTTTAGATCGAAAATTTATGTCTACACTGATTTTTAAAATTTTAAAGGCTAAAAGCTAACCAACCGTGCAGTTAACTTTTGCGAAAGTAAACAACTTGTGTTTCGTGCGCTCATATGACCTTAGCAGTTGCGAGCGCCGTAAAACCCAATACTACCATGACCTTTTTCTTCCATAATTGAAATCAGAGCTGGGTTGATTTAAATCAGTTGATTTTTTAAAATATTAATCAACTTGATTTTTAAAATAAAACTCAGTGATTTAAATTGTATTCAGTTTTTACATATTTAAACATTCAGAATTCCTTTCCTTGGTTTTATTAAACAGATAAAAGGTTTAGTAGACTAATATAATCATGCTTAAAAGTTTGCTTTCCCCCCTGTCACTGTAAAATAATACAGTTCTCAATTTACTTTTTTTTCATAATTGAAAACCAGGGTTGGGTTGATTTAAATCAGGTCGATTTAAATCAGTTGATTAAAATTTTTTTTTAATCAACTTGATTTTAAAAATAAAACTCAGTGATTTAAATCACTTTAAAAAAATGTATTCTCTTTTTACATCTTTAAACATTCAGAATTCTTTTCCTTGGTTTTATAAAACAGATATAAGGTTAGTAGACTAAAATAATCATGCTTAAAAGTCTGCTTTCCCCCCTGTCACTGTAAGTAGTAAAATAATACTGTATTCAATTTACTTTTTTTCATAATTGAAATTAGCATTTTCTTTTTCTTTTTAGACAAACACAAGCGCCCCCACACACACACACTGTAATAAAATGCAAGTTTATCTATGCATAATTACCCCCCCTCTTCCTTTTGGACTGACATTTTCTTCATATTTTGTCTGTAGCCATAATTCACTGATATAGCAGATTAAGGCTTTCTAAAATTTCAGTTGCTTAAATTAATCATTAGTTAAAATAAAGACAAAGCATTTTGCACTAAAAGAACTTACTTTTAGCCACAAAAAATCCCAAAGTGTGTCGACATTAAAAAAAACAAAAAAACAATCCGATTTAAATTTTAAAAAATCTGATTTAAATTTTTAAAAATCGATTTTTAAAATTTTTATTTAAAAAAAATAAAAAATCACCAACCCTGACATCAAACCACCTGAAGTTGCTCAAAATCTAGACCTCTTCATTTGCTTACTTTCCAGAAATCTATGTGCATCCAGAAAGTGGCCAGGACAGGGCTCCTACATTTAAAAACCTGTTACGTGTCAACCATTAGTAAAATTGTCTTGCCTTGCAGCCATAAATTTGAGCCCTTCCATTTCTTTATTCATTGTGGAATGTAGCTTTTGCATTTTTACACCAATATACCTGAACATTGTGAGGTTTAGTAGAAGTGCAGCCTTGTTATTTTGTTACAAAATGTAATATCATTATTTTTATGAATTTACAAAAGTACTTTCTCTCCTCTTGTCTTGGAACTCGGCAAGTAGGGTGAGTGAAATATTAGTAACTTAGATGAGCTGAGGATGCCCACCAGATTTTCCTGTAAAGGATTGAGTTTTGATATATGAGGATAGGGTTGCAATTAAGACAAGCAGATATATTTGTTTATGATACATGAGGAAAGCAAAAGGAAAAATAATGCAGCATCAAGCCAGTAGATGTGCCGGCTACTTAGAGTCAAATCAGTGTAATGTGCACGGGGGGGGGGGGGGGGGGGGGTATAATGTCTCCCCAAGTGGGTGTTTGGCTGGTGCTCTGGTGTATTGTGGTCCTTTTTTCCTATCAAACATCTATCGTCCTTATCTTTCCTTCTTTTTTACACTTTCATGTTACTCTTCAGTGATGCCTGTAATCTTCGACTTTTATATGACATATATTGGGGGCTGTCGTGGTCTAGAGGTACAGTGTATGTTTGCCTCTCATTCAGTAGGTCCTTTTTTTCAAAACCTGATAGCGACAAAAAACTTTCTTTCCTAAAATGTTCTCCTTTTACTTCTTTTCCTGTTTTCTCGTCATGTTCTGTCTTCTGCTTTCATCTTCACTTTCTGCCCTGCTCCTTCTCTGGGCTCCTCATTATTACTGTCTTTCAGCTACACCCCTGATCTTTGGGTAGGTAAAATCTAACACCTACCTAGCTTTCTTGGATAATGGTAAAAAAAATATTGTAGATTCTGTGTGCAAGGTTGAGGACATTGAAGATCTCTTGATGGTCCTTGGTGGTAAGCTTCGACTGCTACCCAGGCAAAATTCAAAATTAATTACGAACAAAACTGAAAATATTATTATAAGTATAATAACATAGTGTACCTTCGAAATCTAAATGTGGCTGCCTGAAGGCAAGGGGCCCAACCAGGCTGGAAAAAAGGTCACAGACTTAATAATCAGTTACACTGCAGGTTGAAGAACTAGCTGTCGGGTACCCGTGTGATCTAGCAAGGGAATGCAAAGAAGAAGATGTGACCTATTTGTGTTGCAAGTGCAGTAAAACTTTTAACAAAATTCCCCTCCCCCCAC
This sequence comes from Aplysia californica, assembly GCF_000002075.1. Classification (NCBI taxonomy): domain Eukaryota; kingdom Metazoa; phylum Mollusca; class Gastropoda; order Aplysiida; family Aplysiidae; genus Aplysia; species Aplysia californica. The sequence goes on along the minus strand of NW_004797335.1, from coordinate 1,942,040 downwards.
CACAAAAAACATAAACAAAGCCAAGCTATCCACCAACCACATTTGCCTGTACTCAGGGGGTTATGCTGGGTACTTTGATGTTGGAGGTTAGCCCTTTACCTCAGGCCTAACAAACCCCACAAGTTTAATGAATAATGGTTGTGTTTCCCTTCGAGGGTGATTGGAGGTTGTCTCTGAAACGTCTTGCTTCTTTTCTTTTACTCAGTTGTTTCTGTCCATCCATCCTTGCTTCTTCCCTGCGTTACATGATCATTATTGTGTCGGTGTGTTTCTCTCGACTAAATCTCTTAACATTTTGTTCCCGTCAGTCACATCCTGGAGCATCTGGAGAAGGTGGTGTCCACCAAGTCCAAAGACCAGATGACGGAGGAGGAGCTGGAGTTCCATTACTTCAAGCTCCACGACTATGACAACAACAACAAACTGGATGGAGTGGAGATTGGTAAAGCTCTCACACATTTCCATGATGGTGAGTGAAATTTTTTTTCTCTAGACATTTACCTCTACTGCTCTCTCCTTCTTTCTCTCTCTTCTATCTCTTCCTCTTCTCTCCCCCCCCCCCCCCGTAAATCTTTTGTTTCGTCTAGGTGTTTTGGACAGTTTTACTGCTTTTGAATACATGTGTCCTCTTTTTTCGTAGCATTTGGCAATTTTTCCTCTCATCTTGGCTTTTTTTGTTGCGGTGAACATATATTTCATTTGTTTACTTTATGTTATAAAGTGCTGTTTCTCTTAAAACAGCACTTTTTTATGTCTTTTCCTTGACTCTTTTGGCCTTTCTTTCGTGAATGTGAAGGTAAGTAAATTTTTTGTTGACTTTTTGTGCACTTGGACACTTTTTTCTGTGGGACGAGGTTCTTGATTCATATGGACTCTGGCCTATTGCACCTTTACGCATGCTTTACGGTAAGTGATAAATAAGTTGAAAGCAGTGATTAGATGTTGGTGCATCGAAACATTTGGATGCATCAAGGTCTCTTCTGAACTCACTTCAGTTTCATGCTAAAACACCCGTTTGCTTGGCTTGATTTAAGCTTTAATGAGGCTGCATCACTTCATAGTATGAAGAATTTATACAGTGGAGCAAAATACTCTTTGTTTTATTTTGATATTATTTACGATTTCTCATTCCTGAGTCTATGATGTGGGTAGCGCGCCGGGGTGAAGATACTGTCAAAATTATAAAGGGAGGTAAATAGGTAAGTGCGCATATTTGTGTTTGTTATCTCCCTTCGACCATGTTGCGATTGATGCTGCGATTTAAATTTAAAAACCTTGTTACTTGTTAAACAGGCAGCAGGGAGAAAAATTATTTAAAGTATCCATGCGAATATATTTAACTTAAATTTATATCCCTGGGTGGGTAACTGTTCATGCTTGCCGCTGGAGATCTCGGTAAAGATAGTTGTCACCATATGTGCTTTTTAAAATCAAGGCGTATATCACGCTGCTTCCAGAATGGTGTCAAGAATTCAATGATGAACCCCCAACTTCCTACCCAAACAGTACTGTAAATTGTTTAGGAGAAGTAGTTGATTGTTGACTTTTTAATGCTCCTTCACTCCTCGACTTTCTAACCGCTCTATTTCATCTTACTGGCCAACGTGGAAATGCTCTTTTTTCATGTGCTTTCTGTTATGGATCTCTGGTTTTTCTTTTGACAACTCGGATTACCATATTGGTGCATAGGTCTCCTCAGATGTTCTGTTTACGTTGTACCGTCAGTACCCCCCCCCCCCTAAAAGAAAGCATGCCAGTCTTGCCCCGGTCAAAGCGTTGACCTGTGTCGGCCCTTGGCTGACATATTATGCTATTGTAAGTCTTTCCTGAACATATTTGTGCATAGGAATAAAAACATTTGTTTTATGATTTTTTAATTTAACTCTGACTTTGTGTACAATAATGATTATGGAGAGACCCACTGCAAAGGGTTTTTTTGGTTGGGGGGGGGGGGGGGGGGGGGACTGGAAATAAAGAATGGCATAATCAGAAAGTTTCACCTGGAATATTTTATTCCGTTTAGTATTTTTGTTATTTTGGATGAAAGGGCAGCATTTAGAAACTGCATTAATCCATTAGATAACTTTTACGGTCTTAAGTCATAGGCTTGAAATGAGATTGTCATCGTGGTGCGCGAGCCATGCAGGGTTTGTGGGTAGCATTAGCCCAAGTGTGGAGAAATCCGCGGTTCGTCTGTGTGAGAGCGCCCAGTGTTGTTGCCTTTCACGTTCTCCCCGAGTCCATAAGTTGATTAACCGAAATGTCAGGATTTGAGAGTGGGTCATGGGGAGGCTGGAGAGAGCTTCTCGGAGGCCCTGACAGCTAATGCAGGAGGAAAAGACGGAGAAAAAGGGAAGCTTCTAATGTTTTAGATACAAAGAATGGAGTGGAGGTGGGAAAGGGGGGGGGTGAGATGGAAAAAGAAGGGGGGTAGGGGGGACGCTGTTCTCTCTGTGTTCAGCGCTTCATTGATGTTCTAATCTGTAAAAATATGTTTTTACTTCTCTATGATTTAGACAGGGGTAACGGGGTAGTGAATCGGAAATATAATCTGAAGGGGGCTTTGTATTTTCGACTAATACAAGTGGTTGTATGATGACTATTTATAACTTTACACGCCCGTGTGTTTGTGGTACGACAACATTGCAGTTCGATGCGTTTTGTCAGTAGAGACAAATGCTTTTCTGAATTTTCTGTTTTGAATGTTGCCTCTTGTTGATAACCAGAGCTCTCCGTAGCTGCATGCATGTGGGCTTTCTTGCGGTTTGCCCTTTTTGCCATTTTTCTTATTGTATATTCTCCTTCTCGTGGTGAAGGCTGTCCACCTTCCCCTCCCCCTTTTTTTTTGTTTATATTTTATTGTTGCTCTTAGATTTGCACCAGTATTAATTTGCTATTAATGTGTTTGCACAGTCGCTAGTGAAAGCCGCGGTTGAAATCTCAGCTTTGATGAGTTCATCTTGACCTAATAAGATGTTTAGAACGGAGAATTCTTTACGTTTGTGAAATACAGTCGATACTGTCCAAGACAGCTACCCATTGTCGAGAAGAAAAGTGGGTGCTATAGACAGGTGGAAGCCATGGACAATATAATATTAAAAAAAAAAAAGAAAAGAAAATCTTATTATAATGTGTAGAGTGATATATGCTATACATGTGTAAACATTATATCTATATATACTATAATATTTATGTATATACATTACATTTACGTTTGCATATATATATATATATATACATTACGTATAACCAGACAATAATGAAGTTCAAATAACAATAAACAGGATGTCCAGAGGAAACTAAAAATATTCTCTCTGAGGATAGTATGGCGGGTCATCCACGCAGGGAGATCTGAGTAGCTTTCGGTATTACGTTGACAAACCAGCTGGGCAAAAATCGACGTTTTCCCGGATACGTTTAGTTAGTCGCCCCCATTTTAGATGGAAATATTGCCCCCTCCCTAAACAGAGAGACCCAACACTCTATGGGGGCCTGGAGGACCTGCGGCGAACAGCAAGCCCTCGCACCAGAGACCGAGATGTCCATTTAGAGATGAACGAGAAGAAGAAGAAGAAGAAGAAGAAGAAGAAGAAGAAGAAGAAGAAGAAGAAGAGGAGGAAGAAAAAGAAGAAGAAGAGGAGGAAGAAAAAGAAGAGGAAGAGGAGGAAGAAAAAGAAGAGGAAGAGGAGGAAGAAAAAGAAGAGGAAGAAACAGAAGAAGAAAGCCGCCCCTCTGTCCACTGTGTCTTTCCAGACGCGAATGCAGGTGGTTGGAGGGCGCGCCACTGGTAGTTCCTACTTCTTTACTTTCCATCTGTATTTTTGGGGGGGAGGGGGGAGGAGAGGGGGAGGGGGGAGGAGAGGGGGGGGTCTGTCTGTCTTACTTTTGCCCCAGCGCTAAATGACCATGATTGTGTGGATGTGCTTCTCTTTACTCACTTAAACCAACAAACCAGACGGGAATGAGAAGGACGACGATTACCTGGATGGTGATGGCAAAGACGTGCGTGTCCAGTCTGACGACAGTCTCGCCGAGACCGTTGACGAGGTCCTTGGAGCGTACGATAAAAACCTGGACGGCTATGTGGAGTATTATGAACTCAAGTCTCGTGAACAGAAAGACAAAGCCCCTTCCCGGACGGCCGGCTAAGATGGGCTAAATTGTAACACACATGTGCCCTATCATTAGCAAGACAAGTTTGATAGTGCGAAGGTATAACAAGGGGAAAAAACAACCTCCCAACAAAAACCAACAACAGCTCAACAAAATGGTAATGCTAAGGTAAAAGAAAACCAGGTAAAAAAATGAGAATGCTTTGATATAAGAAGAAAAAAAAAAGATACAAGTTTGATTATTCCAAAATGTAAGAAAGAAAGAATATAGTTTGATAATGCTTGAGTTACGAACACGTTTAATAATGCTAAGGAACCAAATGATGGCGTTAATGTTAATGAATGGCAGAAAGAAAGAAAATAGCTTGATAGTGCTAAGCTTTTTAGAAAGGAGAAAAGGCGCCATAAATACGACGGAAATGGGAAGCTTAATAGTTTGCCTATAAGCAAAGTAAGGAGAAAAGACATGCCACTGTTTTCTAAAGTTATTCTCCTAACCCATGTCTATTTTTGTTCATTGTTGCTGTTCATAAGCAATTTTGTGAGCCCACTGGCTTTGTAGAACGGTATACGTTCGTTCTGTATAAAAGGGTACAAGTCCCACCGTAAGCTGGATGATGATTAGAGGCATTGATAATAAAGATGATAGTACATGTATTATTATTGATAATATGATAATAATAATAATAATTATAAAAATGGTAATGGTAACAATAATAATAATAACAATAATAACTATAATAATAATAATAATAACAATAATAATACATGTAGTAATAATAATGGTATTTATAATGATAATGGTGATGATAATAAAAATGGTGATAGTAATTTAAAAGATGATGATAATCAAGATAATAGTATTATATTGCGCATATCCACGCTTTTCAGCACGCTCTGTGCGCTATTAACTATACAACGATAAGAACAAAGTACAATGTTAAATCAAAGATATTGGAAGGGCGCGGGGGGGGGAGAAAGAGAGAGAGAGAGAGGGAAGGGCGGGGGGGGGGGGGGGTAATTATTTATAGGTGAGCCGTAAAGATGGTCATTTTTGGTCCAGCGTTCGTGTTGTACTGCTCACGCTCTTCGCCTCTGCACGCAGAAGACATCAGTTCGACTACGGCAGGGGAGTGTGTTTTATCGAATATCTCCGTCTTCTGGAATACTACATCATTATCTCTTCAGGCCTAGACTGACACTGACAGACAGGATCGAACCAGAAAACGGCAAAAACTGATGAAAGTTGCATATAGATTTAGAGGACAACTCAAAAATGGTTCTTGATGCAGTAATATGTGGAGTTGCTTCTGTTGGTGTTCCTGGCTGCGAAGACTTAAGTACTTTGTGGACCAAAGAGATCAGGGTCGGCGCCTGACCTCACTTGAATTATGTTCTGCTTCTAGTGCTAGCTCTGAAATGGACATCAGCGATCATGTGACGTCGGTGGGGAAGTGTTTCGGCTCGCCGACTCCTAACCGTAAGGTCATGGCTTCGAACCCCGTTAGGGGCCCGAAGTTATGTCCTTGGGAAAGGCAATTTACACGCACTTTCCTCACTGCACCCAGATGGGAAGAGTACTCGGCTATAGACAGCGAAAGATTTTGTAAGTTTGTTAATGTTTGAGCTCGGTCAATCCCGAGCCTGCACAGTATACTACCCAGGAAGCCGAGAATGTTTCTGTTGGGGTAATATTGTAAGGCCCCTAGAGCATGCTATAGAGCGTGGATTTGAGCTATATAATTACAATTATTATTATTACGTTTATAATGTACCTGGCTGTAATCAGAGTTTCTTTTAATAACGCCTTGTTTTGTCAGTTTTGAGTTTGAGCATAATTAGATTATTCTCTGCGGAAATTTAAAGACATTGATCATCTATCTAGTTTGTGATAATTGTGTTGTCCCAATAGACGCCTGCGTCTGTGGTGTTGCGGTTTGGCCCTTCACCCTTCACCCTTCACTGACACATGCTGAATACCTGAGTTTTGTCCCCGTGTGGGGATACATTTTTTTTAACGGTCTTTCTGTTAGGATGTTTTGTCCCTCTCTGCCTGGGTTGGCCATGACAGACAGGTTCGGAGCCAGCCCCCGAAATTATCTAAGATTGTGTCGATGTGGGGCGTAAAAACTCTTTCACTAAAATAAAACAAAAAATCCCTTTTGACCATCGTGTTGTTTGCAGACGGGAATAGCACTCGGGAGGATTACCTGGACGCCGAAGGGAAAGACATGCGTATCCAGTCGGACGAGACTCTGGCTGGCATTATTGACGGTGTTTATAAGCAGTATGACGTGAACCACGACGGCTACGTGGAGTATTTTGAGTTTAAGCACAACAGACCGGCCTCTCATAAAGAGAATAAGGATAATAACAGTAGCTAATTTTGGATTCGTTGGCGGCGCTGTCACTTCGAGCCTGTCCACGGGTGGACGTTTTTCTTGGGGTTTTCGTTATATTAATGCTATGGTTTCTTTCTTCTTTTTTTTTTTTTTTTGTTGATTTGTATACTTCTGTGTCCATGTACATATTATACATGTAGTTGGGAGATTGTGCAGGCCCCATCAGGTCGACTCAGGTTTTTTCTAGTTGAACCATCTTTCATTTTTCCCCACGGGGGATCAATGAAGCTTAACATTTTTATCGTATGTTATCTTCCTGATGAACTGGCCTTCGTTATATAATGTCAATGTAAAACATGCTCAGGCGATTCATAACCTTGGTTGTGACAGTGGTGGGTTACAAAAGGCAGAAGTGCACTGTGTATGCGGAGCGAGTAGTCCAAGAATATGTCACGGAATGTCACTTGTCTAGTCACACCAAAGATAGAACATGATGATAGGATAGTCCGCCATCCAAAAAGCACCCCCACCCCACAAAAAACCCCCAACAAAACAAAACCCAAACTCAATGTGTGTATTTGTAGATGTTGCCACCGGAGCAGATATAAATGTTTTGTTACATTTCTCAAACGAAAATTACTTTGAGAACACTCGTAGTTCTTAGTTTTCTTAACCTTAGTGTACAAAATACGCCATACCTAAAAATAATCTCAAACGTGTCCACCGGCATTTAGAAAATTTTTTCCACGTCTCTTATCAGAAGTGGATCGTTTTGTTGTATTCTTTGTTTTTTCACCACATCGTTTTTATTTCAATATCCACGAAATTTGCAGTTTGCACTTGTGTGAAGATCATTGTTTCTCAACTTTTTGCTCGTTTATACTATACTATGTATTCCTGCTTTTCCACCTCACTGATAGAGTGGCATGCATGCAGATATTGTCATGTTGCTTTGTATTGATCACGTGCATGTTAGTCAGATCTTGCATGACTGATTGGCCTTTTGACCGGCAGTGGGCGCACAAGCTTTGTTGAGTGTCACAGCTTATGTGCACATTGTGGCTTGTCTATATATGTATTGCATACTATTATCTGATACGAGCTTCCCCTCCCCCCCCCCCCCCCGGCCTACAAAAGTTTGCTACGTTTCCCACAGAGTGATTTTGATGTACCATTATGGAAGGCTTTGTGTGTCCATTTTAAAGTTGACTGGTGTCTGTGGTGTAGTGGTTAGGTGCTTCTCCATAGCACTCTGGAGACTCAAGTTCGATTCCCGAGTTGGGAGAAGTTTTATCGAGCATCTCGGGTCTTTCTGCTCGGACATTTTACCCCCCACGACCCAGTTTGCCCCCCCCCCCCCCCACCCTTTGCTTGCTCGATCGAAGCCCGCCTCCTAAATGATATGAATTGTGTTGATCAGGATTGTAAAATGGACACCATGACGCATAGGTTTCATTTCTCTACATGAGAACAGGAGTGCCATGTTAGCCCGAAAGAACGGATGTTCATGTACTTCAAGTTAATTGCAATTTTTTTTCTTTTTAGTGTACTCAAAATTAAGACTAATGGACCCCAAGGCGTATTGGTATTGTTTCTGTGTCGTTAGACGAATTCCATGTTTTAGCTTTTAGGAGAAAGATGGTGTACGCACTTATTGGTTTTTTTTAATGTCGTTTTTTTTTAAAGGTAAACTTTCTACGAGTGAACAATTTGTTCTGGTAGCTTTACATAAGCTGTAATTTCAGAAGGATCCTGTCTCCTGAAACACACTGAGAGAATTTGTGTTTTTCTTTGTCGTTTCCTGTTGGCGTATTGCATTCTGAATGTCTTAAAATCTTTGTGTTGTCTAAATGGGGAAAGAAATGCCACTGTTTACTGCTTTTGTAATTGTTGCCCACCCAGTACAGGACAAGAAATGGAATGACATTGATATATTACGTACTTACTACTGATCTATCGTCTTGCCAACAGTACCGAATGTAGTTGTTAGTGGAGATGATCATGGTTGTTGTATTATTGCAGAGACTCGTGGGAATAGCACGGGTATGTGGAATATGTCAGACGACGATCTGGCCAGGTCGGTAGACGATACCCTTTCTCTCTATGATGATTCTATGGATGGGTACGTGGACTATCCAGAGTACAGAAAGAATAAGCGAGAAGTGCACGCGGGTCTCAAACATTTCTAGGACTGTTCCAGAGATTTATAATTGGTCGTCGCTTTATATGAAAGGCTGATTTTTTGCTAACGAAATCATATTATATTTGTACACCTCATCCAAATTTTAGATTCTCAAAAATATTTTTTTTGTTTTTTGCTTTTGTTGTTGTTGTTGTTGTTGTTTTACAAGCAGACACTAACGTTAATGGGAAGTAGCATCGTGTGTGTGTTTGTGCTTTGTTCATGTTCAGATTTATTCGTACAGACATTGTGACTTGAGTGCTTAAAGGGTCCCCTGGACGTTGGGGGAAACAAGATTTGTTTCGTTCCACGCAAATCGATTTAGTTTTTTAATAACCTGAGATGGATAGACTACATATTTTGTGTGTCTATGTACGTGTTCAGGATGTTGTATTTTCATTTTAGGAATTTGGGAGTAGATGTATTCTCACAACTGCAAGCTTTTTCTGATTTACATTTCAGTGTGCTCGTATTTTGTTTTGCGCTATGAGTTGTAGGATGTTTATTTTAAACCCCATTGTTTTAAAACATGTTGACCCTCAGAGAACTGGGAGTATTTAGGAAATTTGGAAGATACTCCAAATTTTAGACAATCAGCTCATACATTTGTGACGCAGACCTTTGTTACGCTGACAGATCTGAATGTTGGCAATGTATCCTCTGGCGTTTACCCATTGCGCATGTTCCGATCCTGTTCTTGTTCTGCCGGATGTAAATATGTTCACTTGTGATTAGTGCTGGCAATCAGGTGTGATGACAACAAGTGGACCCCTGTTAACGCAGTCTTCTTTTTACCTTACTCCCCACTACCGATTTTTTTTCTATACTCGCCCATCTCTGGTTTTTCATTCCGGT
>NW_004797335.1:1930977-1932065 GCF_000002075.1 Aplysia californica | reverse complement strand
CGTCTTTCATTCTCTCATTGTCTCTCTCCTTCTCCCTCCCTTCCTCCCTCCCTCTTACCTATTCTCTCTTTTGCATTTTCTCTTTCTCCCTTTCCCTCTCCTTTGCGCTCTCTCCTCTTTTATTCTTCTCACCTCGATGTACGTCACGATGGTGTGGCCACGGTAATGGGTGCCTGTCTCACATCGTATCGCGTGGTTGTCACGTCGTGTCACGTGCTTTGTCACCTCGTATCACGTGCTTTGTCACCTCGTATCACGTGTTTATCACGTTGTATCACGTGTTTTGTCACAACGTGCCACGTGCTCTGTCGGCGCTGTTGGTGTGCGAGGGCCGGGCCTTTCTTTTGCTGTTTTGAGTGTGTACATGTATACTTAGTTCGTACTTGCTGTCCATCACGTGGTTTACAGGTTTTAAAACTGCTGTGGAAGTCTCATCATCTCAGTACTTTGCACTCATTGTTTTGCCAGCACCCCCTCTCGGCCTCTCGGGGTTTTTGCTTTGTGTTTGTGGGGGCTTGTTCTCTCGGTCTAGTTAGGGTGGCAAGGTCATGGGATAACCAGTGCTTTCAACCTGCCCACATTTTGGCGAAAGTACGCCGTTTTCAGGCAGTACCGTCACGCCAAAATGAGAAGAAATGGAAAAAGGAAAAGGGATACTTGGCTCCGGCTCCGTGTCTGTTGGTATTCTCTGGACCGAAGTCCATATTATAAAGCGCTTGTTTTCTTTTAACCACTTTACTTTTGTGTAGACTTTTGTCATCTCCCATATTGGTTCACTAACATTTTTCGACTATGTATCGTTTGAAACGTTGTAATTGCAATTTTTGCTGTTGCAGTTGTGTAGTCTTACTGCGGAGAATGGTTACGACTTTGTCTAAATCTCTCTTGGGTGATTATTGTTATCTAATCTTTACTAATATAGATGGAAACACCAGAGCACCGCAAAGGTTAAGTTAAAGATCGATTTGTTTTCGGTAACGAAAAATCTTTTGCTTGAGTTGCTTCATGGAGAAGTAAGGTGAACCTGGACTTCCGTCTCTCGCTTCGAAGTGCGGGAAATGAAAACTACAGTAGTTATACATATATAT
>NW_004797335.1:1914257-1930854 GCF_000002075.1 Aplysia californica | reverse complement strand
TATATATATATACACACCACACAAGAATGCAGACGGAGGGGCGTGGACCGTTGCCTTGTACCTCGATTTTGGCCATTTACGTTGGAAGCACTGGTTACGAGCTATTTTGAACACGCATTGGTTGACAAGTGACACCACTACTGTGTTTGTTCCCCTGCCTGTACTCTCTATTCCTTTCACCCTGCTAGTCAACATCATCATCGTTGTCGTCGTCAACGTCATCGTCTCAGAGCTCTGACTAGTTCTCCAGCGGGCTGCTGAGGTTGGTCTTCAGGTCCCCCATGTAACCCCCCCCCCCCTCAAACTAGAGTTTTAACGCGTTTTGTTTTGCTTTTTGTGTTCCCCTCACCCCCCGCAGAGAAATCTAACAAAACAGACGCGGATTACCTGGACGAAAATGGTCATGACACACGCGTGGTCAAGGAGTCGGTTTTGGAGACCAGTATTGAGGGTGCTCTTAATCTCTTCGATGCCAACAAAGATGGCTATGTGGAATATTATGAATTTAAGCTTAAAAATTAAGTCGAGCGTGCAGCAGTAACGGCCTCACACTTTCACATAGATCACCTATGATATGTGCTTGAAAGCATGGACCTGGCATGTGAAAGCACATTTTCCCTTTCACATTAAAAAAAGAATATACATTCTGTTTATCATAATATTAAAGAAAATGCAACTGATTTTTTGTTTTTTTTAGAATTTAAAAACGACCCCCCTCCCCACAAACAAACAGAAAGCTTCAACAAAATCAAACAGAACAAATTTGGAATTTTGGATTCAATAGTCTGCAACACTAAAAGAACAAAAGATTTTAAAACATTCCTGTTATTGGTAAACTATTGCATCAGAGTGATATCCCACACCATTGTCTGTTCGCAGTCTGTTGTGATCTGTGCATACTCTCTTTCTCTACTTGTTATTTTTTCTGTTTTGGGACAAGTTTTGCATCGTGTTCGAGACACACTTCTTCAGCTTGTGCGATGGGGTATTTTCTTTTAATTTTAAAAAAATGAATGTATTGATGCAGGCGTAAGGGAACTTTTGTGTATCTTTCGTGTTGAAGTCTTAGTTCTCAGGTGACGCGGATTTTGTCGGTGGTTTCATTAGGTTTCTTTCTACATTTCCTTGTTGTCATTTTGTTTAACCATTGAAGAAGACTTGTGGTGCTGCTTGTTATTTTTTTAACCTTATTTTTTTCCTGTATCCTACTTTAAATACAACTGCGCTTCAGTAAGAGAACCCCCCCCCCCCCTTCCCCCGTTTACACACCCTTATTTTCTGGACTACTGAAAGTACATTGTATAATCTTTTGGGCTGCAAATGATTACCCCCCCCCCTTCCACACACACACACACACACACACACACACACACACACACACACACACACACACACACACACACACACACACACACACATATATATACACACTACACCCATACGCTCTTATTTTTCTCAATTCTTGTTGGTTTTCCGGTATAGTGCAGCTGCTTAATTAATTTGTCTAAATAAGTGGGGATTTTTTTTTAGGGGGTGGGAGGGGGTATGCACGTTCTGTCTTACTTACCTCTTGTCTTTGGTGTCCCCCCTCATCCGGACTCTACATCTTGTGTCTGTTGTTAGTCTGTATCCTGGACAGGTTCAAAGGTAATTTTGTTCTTGATCTTATTGGTCTGGTATGTCCATGGTGGGTTATTTGTGGTCTGTTTTTGAAAGAAAGTGTGTGTTTTTGGTTCTTCTCTCCCCCCCCCCCCTCCCAAACCTCCTCAACGAAAGAGCGGGTGGTTGGATTGCGCCATTGATATATCATACTTCTTTACTTTCCCCTCTGATATATTTGCTTGTTTGTCTAATTTTTCCCCAGCACTTTATGACCATTATTGTGTCGATGTGCTTTTCTGTACTCAAATTCAAAACAGCGACAGGGGTTATCTTATCTTTTGGTTTGTTGACGCCTCTATGACGTTTGTTGGAATAACGTTGTCTTTCTCTTGTCTGATGGGCCCCCCGGTTTGAAGTGGGTGTCTAATGCCATCGTGTGCTCCTGCTTACTTTCAATGGTACTGTTGTCTTTATTTTGCTGTTCCGGACGAAGTGTGGCCGTTATTTGTTGACCTTTCGTAGACTCGACGTCCATAATGTCAACTGCATATGAAGCGGTGTATACAATGTGATCGGTAAACTTGTGGCATCACGTGCCAAAGACATGAGTTCGATTCCGGCGTGGGGCTCTGCGTCCGGGTTGGCACTGGCTGACAGAGTGGAAGAGCAGCCCGCCCCACCAATGTTCTAGATTGCGTCAATGTGCGCGTAAAACAGTTACAGTCAATTGGCTCCATATTATTTGTCGGAGCAACCAGATGACGTTGGACTGAGACGACCTTTGAACTGCTGCTAAAGATGAAGATGTACAAGCTCTGGTTCATGTTTGTATTTCTCAGACGAGCCGGGTGACTCCCATGGGTATCAGAATGACAAATGGGGTCCTTCAGAGCAGTGGATTGAGCTCACGGTGGACCACACGCTGAGCCTCGCCGACAAGGACAATGACGGTTACCTCACTTACTATGAGATGAGGCTCTACGCTGCCGCCTTGAAACGAGGAGAATTTTAACTTTCTTTCTTCTTTCTCCCCCTCGAAGCACTCACCACGGCGCGTTCACGACGTCGTAAAAATCACGCGCGTCACCCCGATCTTTAGAAATTTTTTACTTCTTCTAATTCAGAGACACTTTCGAGATTTGTTTTCGCCTACCTCTTGTTCAGAGGTACCCACGAGTTGCTAATTTTTTCTTCTTCTCATTGAAATGTTCGTTCATTGATTGCCACCTCACGATTCAAACCATTTGGAGTATTCTTTTTACCTGTTTCTGTTTTCACCCATTTGTACTTCTTTCTTCTAAAAAGCGGACGTCTGATATTTTCTTCAAAGCACCCAACATTTTGCGTTGTCTGTAGAGTCTTCAAGCCACATTGATATATTTTTGCTATTTTTCCTAGAAGTTGAGACAGCCTTTACTTCATTTCTTTCCAAGAATCGTTCCAGGATTCTCTTCCTGCTTGAACGAGTTGGAGGAGACTTGAACGAGTTTCTACTATTTCTATGTGTGATTTGTTTAGTGATTCGCTCTCCTTACCTGAGCGAGCATTTGACCAGGAGGAATTCCACAAACCTCACCCCTCTTTCAGTTGTTTACCTCTTAAACTCACTCCCTATCCGTCACCAATGTTTTTCTCGCGACATTGTTGCTTCACTTTACTCCAAATAATCGTCTACAATTTCTCTTACCACTTTTTAAAAAGCCCTCGTAACACTTTGTATTTTTTATGTGCACCCCTTGCGCGTTTTATTTTCTTTAAAAAACCCAACAACAACCCAATTTGCACCGAGAACGAGTCGCCGTTTTGTCTCTTGTCTCTGACTCAGATATCCAGAGCTTGGAATTCTTGCACCAGGCAGAAGATCTATCGAGAACGTCCATGATATCATTTGGCCACTCCACTCCGGTCTGCTGGTTTTCTTTAGCATATCGATAATATTATAAATCTATACAGAACCCAGACACGGTAGTCCGTTTAGCAGGGGCTTGCGGTTCCCGTCCAAGTGCTGGTGGGGGAGGGAGGGAGAGGAGGTTGTTTTATCGATCTGCGTAATATGTTTTTTCCCTCTTGCACCGTGTCCCGGAACCAAGACTTCTAGGGTTTCTCTTTAATTGTATACAGTAGGGAAGTACACTCCTTCATCACAAAGCTGTCTGCATAATATTATAATATGTGTACTCGCTTTTACTGTTTTCGCTTTGGTCTATCTAGATTTCAACTCTTAACTTTCCCCGGTTCCGACAGTCAGTTTATGGGAAACCCACTAGATCTGTTCTTGTTTTTTGCTCAGGGAGTTTTCACATCTTTCCGTTCATTTGGCTCAGTCTTATGGTAGATGGAGGCTGAATTCGGATGTACCCCCCCCCCCTCTTCATCAACCTTTCACTGTTTTTAAGCATTAAACCCACACCATACCGTGCATACGCCTGCTTATATTGTCAACGTCTCTGTGTTATCTGCATGTCCTGATATGTGCATGTTTGGTCTTATCGGTTTTTTGTTGCTGCTTATTATTTTTGTCTACGTAACGTTTTTTCATTTTTTAAAATTTCTTCGCATCGTCGTCGCCATATTGCACGTTTTCATGTATCTTTCTTCTTCTGCCCCCCCCCCCCCCCCACCCCCTCAAAAAAAAAAAAGAAAAATATTGGTCAAAAGAAAAAGGTAAACCCATGTTTTTCCAATTTTATTAATCAAAAAAAAAGGGGAGGATGCTTTATTTTTTTCTATAATTAAGCAAACACACGATATTATGACCACAAGACGCCCCCCCGAGCGAGAAGAAAAGAACAATTGTCGCGAGAGGCGCCCACTTTATACATGGAAGTGTATTTGTGGTCGCGATAATAGAGAAGCGTAATGTTGTTTTCCGGAGCTAGTTGTGCTCTGCTTTTTTATTTTTTGTTGTTAAAATATTTTTTGTTGTTGGTTTTTTTTTTCAACCTTTCTTTTTGATGTCGTTTTTATTTATTTTTTTTTTTTAGATCCCAATAATAGTGATCCTATTATGTAAATGTTTATGTCTATGCAATCTGTTTTGAGATAGAGTCTGGTAATCTCCCATGTGTTTATTTTTTTTGAAGAATTATATTTTGGTGTCGGGACTTCCCCCCAATTTTTGTTCAATTTTTACCAGTAGATGTTCAATCTCAGCTAATGAATTCCTAGTCATTTGTACATATTAAAGTGAACGTAGTTTTTCACTTGATCTTTTCCTTCTCCGTCTGACTGTTTACTTGCCAAGTGTCTTACAGCGCATAGTTCGAGCCTGTTTTCGAAACAAATATGCCCACCATTACTGTTCAAATCAAAAGCTCATGTCCACCTGTAACATCTGTTTTTTTTGTTTGTTTTTGGTCAAAGTTTTTGTTGATGATTATCAAAATGAGGTACATGTACGTGCATTACTAGAAGAAACCCGTACCTACTAAATGTATCTCGGGTTGATATGTCAGTGGGAAGTGACAGAACTGAGTTCTACGGTCTCCCTACCACTGGCCACTGTATGGCGCCCTTATTGTTTGCTCTGGACGATTAAAAAAAAAAAATTTTTTTTTGGGGGGGGGGCTTTCATAGAATGATAGTAAATAGTTAAGGTACTTTTTAAGGGGGTAGGGCAGAACGTAGCTTTTTGAATCACCCCATCCCTGTGTAAAAGCCGAAAATGCCATGACTCGTTCCTGGTTTAAATTTTCTGTTATATGTGGGTGTCAGATGTTACAAGATTTAAAAAAAATATCCTCCGTCTGAAATGTTCACAAACTTGTTTCTGAGATTAGTACTTCTGTAAATGCAAAAAAGAAAAAAAAAGAAAAGAAGCATGAACAAGGAAAACTTCCTGTGAGTTAAAAATTACTGAATAGCAAATCATGCCTTTCCCGGGATTTAGTTTAGCTATCTCCACCCCCCCCCCCCCCCCCCCCCCCGCCCGTTCCCCCTTTTCTATAGATAAAGACGTGCGTTGATGTGTTTGTTGTCTGATGTTTCTGTCAATGCTGAGAGCAGTAGCATGGTGCATATGAAGTCTTGCCTTTGGGATAGTAAATCGTAATGATTATATATCTCTATTGCATGAGCTGTAGCGCTTTCCGCCTATGCTTTGATCGTGTCGTAGTCTTCGCTTGCTTTAGACAGATTTGACCCATTACTAGACAGTAAGACTAGAGGCACGTATCTGTATCGCTCTTTACAACTTTTAACATTTAACCTTTATCTTTCTACCCTGGATTCATGAATAAAATGTATGTTTTTAACCCACGTACGAGTTTTTATTTAATTATATCCCCTCGTTTTCTGTTCTGTGTATATACACATTGATAAACTGAGTTTGTTGTGTGGCTTCCTTATTACTTTAACCAACCTTAACAATTACATGTACTAACTTTCTGCTACATTCTTTCGTGTGTGCCTTTTAGAGAATCCCGTAGACAAAACCCCCTAGATCTTAATGTTTTGTCATTGTATGCCAGTTTTTTTTTGTTTCTTGTTGCTTTTGTTGTTAAATGCATGTTTCTAGGTTATCATCCAATACCTTTTTTGTTTGTTTGCTCATACAACATAATGATTACAGATGGTCATCGTCCCACACGGCCCACGTTTTCAGGTGCTTGTACGGGTGGTTAGTGGCTGCTGAGTGTCGTCTACTTCTTTTTCCTCTTCCATTCCATTATCCTGTTGGCCTTTCCGAATAATAGCTGTTATTGTGGTGACTGCCAAAAACGATATCTCCACCCTGCGTTACATACTGTCTTTTGTTTTGTGTGGCGATTGGGCGGGGTGGTGTGAGGAGTGATGACGAACTAAAACCAATACTCTCCCCCCCCCCCCCTTTCTTTTCCCCCCATCCAGCGCCTGTGGTGTATTGTATGGTTACGTTCTACCCCTCTCAGCTTAGGATTTCCTTGATACAACAGGATTGAAGCAAGCCATCCATTAAATAATCTAAATCGTGTGGTGGATGGGCGTAGTGGAGAATTTACTGTCAATCATTTGGTTATATCTCCAGGAAGTATAATCCACTCCTGGAAGTTTTCAGAGACTAGGTGCCTCTTTTTTTCTGGCTAGAACGGCACAGTTGGGCTCGGTAATGCTGGTAGACACTGGTAATGCTGGTAGACACTGGTAATGCTGGTAGACACTGGTAATGCAAGCACTTGTGCAGGGTCCTCTCAGCCAATGCTCAAGTGAATAATGCATGGAGTTCTGTTATTCATAAGTGAAAGATTTGGAAATGTGTATATATGTTACGTTATATTGTGGATGGAAGAAATGCGCTCTGGTGTGGTTTGCTCCTTCCTTCCTGTGAAATCTCTAATCGTCTTTCTTCTTTTCTTTGCATGTTACTCTCTTTACTTGTAACACCTCTGATCATCGGCAAATATATGACTTATCTGTGTTGCAAGTGCCGAAAACCTCTGACTAAAACTTTAAAAAAGGTGTATCGTATGACAAAGATGAGAGAGATAGTGCATGATGCTTGCTAGCTAGAAATGAAAGATCTAAAGACGTGTGTATAGATGTGTGGTAAGGTGAAAATCATGTGTATTGTCAAAGTGAGTTCTGCCGTGCTCGGAGTGTCCCTGCCTCAGGTAGGTTGTACGTAGTCAGTGGAGCCTGCTTCAGTGTGACCTGACCGGAGCCGTCTTTGGTCTGATCTGACATGTCGCCAACGTGTGGTAAGTATGTCGTCATTGTGTTACCCATCACCTTTCCTGCTACAAGCATCCCTCTCTCTGTCCCTAAAAGACACTGCAGACGGCTTCTTCCGCGTCTCTTGTCGATTGCATGTGAACTTCTGGTAGGAGTTTATACTGTACATCTGTATGTACGTGGAAAACAACAAATGAAAATCTCGATTTAACAAAAAAATACCCCCCCCCCACAAGAAATCACCCAAAGACACCTTTTGGTTTGGGAGAAAATCAGATCTCAAACTTCAAATCTTACTATACTTCGATTGTTTTCTTTTCTTTCATACCTTCTCTTGAAAAGGATTCTTATCCCAGGACTGAACCCATTGCTTGGTTTGAACAGTTTTTGAGAATAAAGTTCAGAGAACTTTACTTTGTGAAGATGCATGCTTACTGCTTGAGATACTCGATAGAAGTACAACATGTACTGTGCTTTTGTCAGGAGGAAATTTCATAGATAATTTTGTACCAGCATATTTAAATATTGATATTCAGTGATATTAAATAAAATGGAGATCGTTGTCAGATAGGGACTTGGGCTTGGTGACCCAGGAAGGGGACAGGGGAACTCATCTACTTTATTGTCCGCTCTGCATTGAGACTCGCTGACCAGGAAGCCAGATGTTTTTTGCCGGTTTCTGGGAGGGCTGGGGACAGGGGGAAACTTTTCAGTTCACTGATGCCCCCCCCCCCCAACTCTTTCACCCCTTTAATGTTGGGTTTCTTTATTTTTCTCCCATTTCTGAGAAGAACGAACTGGAAGACCGGTGTTTGTGATGTAACAGGTTGGCACTTCGCCATCACATGCAGGAAACCTGAATTCAAATTTCTGTCTTTCTCTTAGACATTGTATCCCTTTCAGTCCAGGTTAACCCTGACATCCAGGATCGAAGCCTGCTTCCTAAATTATCTAAAGTGTGTCTGTGGGGGCGTAAAACACTTACATAAAAAAATGGAACTTTTAGATTTAGAATTGCTTTTCAACTAACAGTAATTTAGGTTCTATGGTAGTTTTAACATTTTTTGTCTTGATCAGCTTGAATGGATCAAGTCTATATCTTAAGTGCATGACAGTGAGTGCATGGCAACAATCAGTTTTCAATGAATAAAGTAATGTGGTCTCTCTGGCCACAAGGAGACATGTAACACAACAAGCAAAACGCATGTGACACTCTCCTCCCTTGTACAGTATGTCATACAATCCCACTCAGTTACACTTTTCTGGCAGATACAGTTGTCTTTTTACCTTTCAGTCTTTCTCCTTTTTTTTCTTTGTTTCCGTCGCCCTTTTTTCTTCTCTCTGTCGTTGACATTTTTCCTTTTGCTACTTTTTTCTTTACCTTTCATTCTGTTTCTTTCATTGGCACCTTATTTCTATCCTTTTTTTTCTTTTCTCAGTCTTTCTCCATGGTTTGCTGTAGACACAGTCTGTCTTGGGCAATCTGTTTCTTTCATTCACCCTTTCTTTCTATCCTTTTTTCTGTTTTCCGACCTGTCATTGTGCATGGTTTGCTGTAGACGCAGTCTGTCTTGAACATACTATGTCCCTTGCCCGCTTAACAGCTTGTGCTTGCCGCCCGCCCTCACCACCACCCTCTAACCTCTCCCGTTACAGAGAACGCAGCCGCTAACACCAAAGTGTTTGGTGACGATGAGATATCCAATATTGTGGACTCTGTGATTCAGGATAACGACGAGGACAATAATGGCTACATCGAGTATTTTGAGTTCAAGAGGAAACAAGAACAGTCTAGACAGGCACAGCCGCAACAGGGCCAACAACAGCAACAGCAACAACAGCAACAGCAACAACAACAGCAACAGCAACAGCATCACCCGTAGTGTGTTGGCGTGTTTAGCTATAGCCTTTATGGTTTTGATTGTCATTGGTTGTTTGTATGTTTGAAATGTTTTTGCTTCGATTAGACAGTTGATCTTTACCGCCATGAAATCCTGTTCTTGTTATGTCATTCTCTTACTCTGACATCTCTTATACAAGTATACACGTTTTTGTAAACAAAAGAGTAAGTACGAAATGTATTCTACTTTTGGTGGTAATTTTTATTTTTATAGTTGGTTTCGCACTTACTTTTGACATCACCCTTTTACTATTTTATTTCAAAATGCAATTGAATCAATATGAATAAGTAGGAGACGCTTTTTGTTTCACGTATACAGTTTTAGAACGATCAAAGTAAGAACAGGTTAGAATAGGATGAAACGGGTTGGAAAGATTACAGATTTAACAGTTGTTTTGTTTAATTGTTGTGAATGATATGTCTGAGGGAAATTGTATTGGTGGGGATGTAGAACGTGCAAATATATCGAGGATGTATTTCTTTGGTATTTTTGTTGTTGATCTCTTATTGTCTCTCTTTTAAAGAGTTTTTTTTAATGATTTAAGTTAGGGTTTGGCGTGTGTGTTAATTTTGATTTCTTCCGATTGTATTTGTGAGTCATGATGCCAATAAGGGCCAGTAGTTCTGTATGCGTTATTGCATGCTACCTCAAATAGTAGAGACTTAAAAACTGCATGTTTTATAGCAAAATACATTACTTGTTGTGTATTCTCCAGCAGATTGAGTTGTATTTTTTATCTGTCTGTTTTGTTATGTGCTGTCCATGCAGGTTGATTTTTTTTTCAGCACAATGTCTCATAAAGTTAAGAGTATCGGTGACATGTAGATGCATGACACAGAGGAAGGAAAGGGTTGGATTTTTTTGTTTACTCCCCAGGTTTTGTATTAACACTCCTAATAATTCTTTGTAAGTAACATTCCGAAGACAAATGTTTTTATTTAATGAGAACCTAGAGATACATTCCACATCTATGGTTGTCCCTTGTGATTGCTTAGTAATTGTTGAAATAGATTTTTGCACTCCTGTATTTTTTTTTCCAGAAGTGCCCATTTTGACAGCTTTTTTGGAGGTCCTGCCTTTAAATGACCAAACCCTGTTGAAAGGGATGGGATCTCACACCATGTCTACAAATGTATCCACACAGTACTGTTTTTCTCTTAAAAGTATTTGCCAAAAAATTTTCCCTTTGTCGAATTAATTCAACATGAAATTTATTTAATTTTTTTAATATTTAGACTCAAACCACCATTCCTAATTTTGTTGTGCACAGATGTTATGTTAAGAGCTTATTACCTGTTTGAACAGTGTTCTGGATGGTTGAGGGAAGCTTCTTTAAAAAAAAAGTCGAGGGCAAGTACTTTGTTATTTTATTGGGGAATTAAGTCCCGATGTGTGTGACAACTTGATGTGATTTGTTTGATAATGATAATTGCTAAAACATTATCAGAAATGTAACTTACAGTATCAAAATATAGACATCAGTAATGAAACTTACAGTATCAAAATATAGACCATGTTGATAGAACTTCTTACAATTTTTTTACCTCACAATTGGATTACTCGTGTACTGTTGTTTTTTTTACATACTTTTTATTACACATTATTATTAGTTCACAATTAATCAAAATGTTTCCTTTAAAAACGCTTGGTAGTGTCACGAAATCAGTTCTATATCCTTGGCTTCTATTTCCTTACTAGGAGACTCTAAGTTTTCCATTTTCTTGTGCCTCTTTCCTGTACAGGACGTTTGTGGCTAAACTGTTCGCTGTTATGTTCAAGAAATAGGAATTTGATTTTTGTTTTAGAAGATTTATTTTGTCTAATTTCTCTGTTTTTCTTCTTTAGTGGAATGATGTATTTCTCTCAGCGCAGGTTGGCTCTGACAGACAAGGTGGAAGCAGCCTGCTGCATCTAGAATATATTCATGGGGCTTTAGAACAGTTCCAATAATTTTGTGTAGGTTTCTTATACATCAGTATAAGGAACAGGTTCTGAGATGGATTATTTCCTTTCAGGATATAAAAAATATTTCTAACAAATTGTGACTGGTTTTTGTGCAGGTGAACCAAAAGTTTGTGTACGCAAAAAGGAGTCAGCCTCTTCATTTACATGTTTTCTGTCGTCTATTGCTTTCATGACCTTCAGCTTTTTAACAAGTTTTCTTTACCTTTAATGCACTAAAAGCTAATGTGTTGTTTCAATGTTATCTTTAAGAGCCAGTACAGACTATGTTAAGTTTACACATGGTCTTCCCTCAGCAGCCAGAGACAATTACTTTGAACTGTAAGCACCTACATAGTTTCCATGTCCGTCGTAGCTTGCATTTATTTGCTGTTCAATGCAATGTCATAGCTTTGTAGGCAGTGTGTCTAATGTGTGAGCTACATTTTACGAGCAGATATATTCATTATATAGAACAGATGATGGCTTGACTGACCTTGTTGGAGTGTACTCACCGTAAAGAACTACTGTTCATTCCTTGTGCTTGTTACATTTAAAGTTGGTATTTGATGTGCTCTGGACCGTTATTTTCTTGTTGTTTTCAATGGCTGTTTTTTTTTGTTGTATATCAAAATTCGCTCTGATATGGGGGGAGGGGGGGGGGGGGTTCAGGGCTTTCCTTCTACTCACTGAGATGGGTATTATTTTTCAAAGTCGTGCCACTTAAATACCTTGCAGTGTTAAAAGAAGTGTTTAGTCCATACAGTTTTTTTTATTTTTTAAACTTTAACAAGCTGTTACTTCTGTGATTATTACTGGAGCTGTCTGTCAATAGTGCTGTTGTTTTACAGGACAAGTAGAAAATAAAACATGATAATCAAAACATGTGGACCCTGACATTCTATTGTAAGTCAGATTTTGGAGGGTAAAGTGAATTTTTGCAGCAAGGAAATTACCTGAATGCATCTAAAAATGTTTACGGTATTAGAACTCGTGTGCATTCCTCTTTGTTGAAATCAGGCCATATGAGTCTTTCTATAGGTCTCTTAAACATGAGGTCTGAAGTGGGACAAAGATTGTCTTGATAAAGGCATTTTTCTTCTCTTATTTATATTACCACTCAGTTATTTCTGTATAATGTTTTGATTTTTCTGAGGTTTAAATGACCCATGACCGCTATTGTATTTCACTTCTTTCAGCTTTGAAAGAAAGTTAAGTTTGGTCTACTGTGTAAGGCATAAGTGTTGTGTGATAAGGACATACTACGCATTTTGTTTTGTGGTTACTTTACACCCGAAACTCACAACTATCAAAACTAGTCCCTTATGGTTTTTTCTGATTTGTTTTAAAGTTTATAAAGATTTGTGTTGTTGTTTTTATTTGTGTCCATGACAGTAACATGTGGTGGTGGATGAATATTTATTTACAGATTCATATATTACAAAATTGTGATTCAATGTGATGCCTGTCGTTGGTGAAAATGATTAATCTCATTTTATGTTCTAGAAAAGTTTTCAAGTCATGCCTCGTTTGTTTGCTTCGAAAGAATGTCTACTTTTGTTTTATATGTCACAGTTTATTTTTCCATTGTTTTTTTTGTGAGTCACATTTTCTCTTGTCTTTTCTTTTCCTTGTGTTTTTAATTTTTATGGGAATGTCTTTGTTGTGTACTTGTATTACGTACCTGTGTGTTTATGTTTGTTGTGTGTAGTTTTGGTGGGCGCTGAGTCGATTTACCGCCTCTACTTCTCACCTGTGCTGTTTGCCATTATGTATCTGTTGTCCCTCCACTCTACAACACTATTTTACCATGGTTGTGGCTACTTACTTCTCTTTACCCCAGACTCTTTATTTGCCACCTGACGCTTGCTTATTTAAGTTTTAAAATGTAATTCCCCCCAAAATTGAAACGTCTTTTATTTCCCTTTTCGTGTTGAGAAACTGTTTGCTAACATTGCACTGTCAGTTTTGGTCGAATGTCTCGTGCATTTGTATTTTGAAAGTTGACCTTGTCACAGAATGATGGTGTGTGTGTGTGGCTGCCATGATGCCTCCACAGTATGACCACGTGATCGTCTGGCCTTGTTCTTGTCTTGTCCTTGTTGCTTGAACATCTGACAAGCGTGTGTTCTGGAATTTCGAGAAGTATTGGCAAGGTGGACAAAATATGATCTGACAGCTGTGCTGTTTATGACGTGACTTGTCTCAAGTGTATAAGCGAAAAAAAATATAGCGTCAAAAACTTGCACCTAATAAAAAGCAAGTGGTACTTTTATATTTAACAAACAAAAATCTCCTTTGTTTTTCTTTTTAATGTAACGAAACACCTTACAAGCATGTGTGAGCGTGTACTACTGTGTAAGAATGAAGTCAGTAACGTTAATATGTACATGTAGTCGTCTTTCTGTCTGTCTGCCTGCCTGTCTATTGTTCTGTCTTTTGACTTTTGTCGTGCCCTTTTTGTCTACCTGTACCTTCCTTCTTGTGGGTGGTTAGCGGGCGCTGTGGTATGGTTTGCACATTCTTTCTTTCCAAACAGCTTTCTACAATATCTTTCCTCCTTTTTTCTTTTTATGTTACTCTCTAGAAACACCTCTAATTTTCGGCGGTTGCCTGACCTATTTGTGTTGCAAGTGCAGTAAAACTTTTTCTAAAACTTAAAATAAAACTGTCCTCTTTTCAATATTCATTTCTCTGCCCCGAAGAAAGTCTGAAGAGACGGACGTTAAGTCGCTGCTCTGATAGATGTCTTTTTCTTTCTATTCCTCTTCCTTGTTAGCATTCTCATGATTTGTTCCTGGCAAGGCCGTATCTTGCTGCTCAAAGGCCAAGGCATGTAGCTGACCCTGGCATAACCTGGCACGACATGATGCATGTTTACATACGGGAGGACTCTGCATGTACACCATGTATGTTGAGATAACGTCAGGCATAAGGCATACTTTGTAGATCCTCCAGTGGGAGAAATCAATAGTGTGCTGTTCACCTGCTTCTGCGACATAATATGCGTACGTAACGTCATATAACACCTCCACATACTCACATACTCTTCCCCTCCCTCCCTCCCTCCCTCTCTGTCTCTGTCTCTCTGTCTCTGTCTCTGTCTCTGTCTCTCTCTCTCTCTCTCTCTCTCTCTCTCTCTCTCTCTCTCTCTCTCTCTGTCTCTGTCTCTCTTCCTCCCTGTCTCCCCCCCCCAAAAAAAAAAACAAAAAAAAAACCAACAACCCCAAACCAACAACAAACAACAACACCCTCTCTCTTATCGTGTGGCTAACTAATCTTTAGCTCTGTTCTTTGGAATCTGATACAGTGAAGATTTCACAAACTTGTTTATACAGCGGCGCCTTCTCTGTACCTTTCGTTGCACGTGTGTAAAATAATTACACTTCAATTAGGAGATTTTGCAATTACATGCGTAAATGTCGTCTGGGGGAAATATGCAAAATGACATTTAAAATTAAAAAACAACCCCCACCCCTTGCAATGCCTATATAAAACAACAACAAATAAACAAAAAAAAGCTAAACCTAATAAAGTACAGTTGAATACGGATGAGTTGATTTCGTGGAAGTGCAAAAAAAAAAAATCAACTCATACGAAGTTCAACTTAACCGTTGGGACCTGTAAAGAAGAAGAGGTGCTGGAACCCGAGAAAGATCAACTTAACGGTAACCGAAGATCAACTCAAGCGAGATCAACTCAAGCGGAGTCTACTGTAGAATAAAAATAATTTGAAACTGAACCGAAAAAGGCCACCTTTAAAAAGACCGTTGCGCAAACATTGCTTAACATTCTTTATGAACTTTCGTTTATATCGATTCGAACAACCTAAAACCGTGGGTAGTTGGAGGGCCCACTGGTAGGTACTACTTCTTTACTAGCCCTCTGTTGTTTCTGTCTCCCTTACCTTTTCCCAGCACTTATTGACCATTATGTGTCGATGTGCTTCTCTTTACTCAAACAAACAGACACACGAACGGTTTCAAAATCCGTTATCAGAGGTGACAATTTTCCGGAAAATCCGGAAATCCTGATTCGCTGAAACTGTTCGTGTTTTGCCTTTTACTGTTACCGATAAAAATAATCTTGATTCAACAAGTAAAAGAAAACATGAGTGAGTGGTTGGCGGGTGCTCTGGTGTGGTTTGCTTCTTCTTTCCTATAAAAAATCGATCGTCCTTATCTCCCCTCCTTTTTTATGTTTGTTAGTCTCTTGTAACACCTCTAATCTTCTGGCGCTCATATGACCTTATGCTGTTGCGAGCGCCGTAAAACCTGTACTAAATCAAAGAAACATGATCCGTAGATTTTGAATATCTGCACGGGTGTTTCTATGAGGGACCGAAAAATTCAGGACTTTTTGTTCGTAGGCAGTTAGCACTTGCATAATTAATCACTTGAATACGACGAACTCAGAGCGTAATATTATTGTTTAAAAAAAAGTAAACTACAGCCCAAGTAAAAAGAAAGAAGGAGACATACAAAGGTTAAGAGATAATCCCTCCCCAAGAACCGTTACGCACAAGCCTTCTGTCAGCCTGATGGAGGTAAGACTGGTTTGCCCGAAGAGAGAATTGTGTTGTTCATTATTAGTTTGTTTCCACAAGGTGACATCTTTTTGTAGCTGTGTTTTTTTAAATCTCAACTTTGCAACCTGTCATGTACGACGTAAAGGTAAGTCTATGCTTCATGTAAATATTATGTGATTGTATTAAGTTTAATCTGCAAGCTGATGAGTAGAGTTGTCGGCAGGTGTCGATTTCCTAGAAACAATTTTCAAGATGGATATGATGTACTACTACTGATTGGGTTGTTGGGCTAGCAGCCAAAAGGTCGTTGGTTTGAACCCTGTCAGGAACCTGGCGGTGTTTCCTTGGGAAAGGCAAGTACATGTACCACGAATTTTGCTCCCCTCGCCCACGATGGAATTGGTTCCCAACTTATAGCTGCGAAAGATCTTGTCAGTTTGTTACTGAACTGCACGCTTCCCGGCAAGCTGAGAATGTTTCTGAGTGTTCTAGGGCCTGCTGGGTTGATAATATTTGTAAAGCGCTTATATAATATTATGCTATACAACATGGGTATGCGCTATATAAATGCCATTATTATTACTGGTATTCTATCATAATTCATAATAAAATTCTAATGATTTTCACGGAATGTCCGATGATATGGGAGAGCGCGCAGTTGACACATTTACCAAACTGTGATGTGACTGCGGCCCCGGTTTGGATTCCTAACTGAATATTTAAAAAAAACTGTGGCTGTGTTCGTAGTGTTCATGGCTGTCAGCTCAGTCCTGTTGGAAATGGATGTCGAATTGTAGGTTCCACCTTTTGTGTAACGTTATTGTATTGAAAGCGACGTTACCATCTCTTGTCTGTTTGGCTCGCGAACTCAGTGGCAATTGAAAACTGAACTTTTCAATCATGGCCTAAGACCTACAGGATAGTGAGAAGAATGTCTGTGATTGTAACATACAGTCTTGCACACCCTTACCGATAT
>NW_004797335.1:1911317-1914157 GCF_000002075.1 Aplysia californica | reverse complement strand
ACGCGAAACTATTTTCGTTATGTACGCATTTTACTATACCGGCGTCTGTGTTGTAGCTGTTACGCGCCTTGGTGTCGCACGCAGGAGACCTTAATTCGATTCCCGAGTGGGGAGAAAATTTTCATTGTGTATCCCGATCTGTCTGCTGGGATGTTGTACATGTATCCCTCTTAGCTCGGGATGGCCTTCACTGGCTGGGTCAAACCAGTCTCCTAAATGATCTAAGCTATATCGATGGGGATGCAAAACACTTACTATTAAAGAAGTAAGAGTTTGACGGTGTATATATAAGATGTAAGTAAGTGCTTTAAAAGAATAGGATATATATGTATTTGTAAAAGGACAAAATTCGGGGTCTGGAAATACATTCGCTATAAGCGTGTTTTGCTTTGCGTGCTCGCTATGTGCGTGCTAGACTACATATTACATGTGTGTACTTGACTCAATCTGCCGTGAGTGTGAACTGCGCTGTGTGGTATATATGATTCGATTCAGTCTCAAGCTGACGTTTCAGTATTGTTTATCACAACAGCGTTTGTTGTGCTGCGGTCAGTTGTTTTTTGTGTTTTTTAAAATCAAGAACCTACATCTGTCCGTTGGAATGAGATTTCTCTCTCCTGCCGGATAGGTCCTTGCATGCAGGGTCGAAGCAACCCATCCCCTGAATGATCCAAACTCTGTTCATTGACGAGAATTAAAAAAACAAAAAACAATAACGATCTTATTTACTGTGTTTTTCTTCTAGAGAACTCCCAGGGCTCGACGCCGCCCAAACAATACACGGACGCCGAGATGTCTGAGGTGATCGACGCCGCCCTCGAGTCGGATGACCTTGACCGTGACGGTTACGTGGAGTACCCGGAGTTCATGACGGCCCAGGCACGTTTGAAACTAGAAAATGCGAACCCCCAACCCCCGGGTACCGAGCCAGACGCGCAGCCTCCAGCCGGTGGGAGTGACTCCAGGAATGAAGTTCGGCCGCCTGGCATGCAGTAGGGTGACTGGGCCTATGAACACTTTGTTTCTGTTAAAAACAATAATCTAAAACAATAACCCCAACCCCGAAGTAAAACAAACCACCGAAAGTGTCTTGACCAGACTGCCGAGAAGTTGTGTAGACAGGAGATTACGTATCGAATAGCCTACCGTTCTTTATTATTTCTTGGATGTCTGCTGATCCCACTGTGTATTTCGGTTTTCTACAACATAGTTAGATTGTTTCTGAGACGAAATCAAGACTGTATAATATAATACATATATATGTGTAACGATAACAACCCATTTATTGCCATAGGCTGAGCCCTATATCACAGTACAGATAAGTTCATGAAAAAAATCGCTTGAGCTTTTTGTGGGGATCGAACCCAGGGCTCTGAATTGTGAAGTGAAGTTAGGGGAAGAGAATGGTGGGAATTGCTTTAGTGATGAGCCTTGTTGAACAAGGTTGTAGTTGTAGACAGTACATTTTATGTACTATGCTCTTGTTAGTTTTCTAGAGTTCTAGAGTACAATATTCTTTTGCCACAATCCATTGTTGTAGGATCTACTCTAACCAAATGAGCATGTTCATACGTGGTGTGGAAATTAAATCCTTCGTTTGGAATTTGAATATTTCAATAATATGTTCAACTGCGGTTCAAGAACAAGTATTTCTTTCTGACAGAAACGATAATGCTGTCATTTTATTTGTCCAAACCACACTCTTCTTACTTAGTCCCTCCATTTCCATGTCGCATTGTTTTTAAATGATTTCCCCCATTCCCATTGCTGTTATAAGGGAGAAGTGTCAATACTTGCCAATGTTGTATTTGTGGTTTCATGTGTTATCACAAAGTTTATGTGTACGGATGTCCAAGTGTGTTTCATGTCCTGTCTGATTTCTGTTTTCTGCGTTCCTGGGCCATTGGGTGGTAGATCATGTAAGTGTAAGCTACGACATCATTGACTTGTACTTCCTTTACAACTCTTGTAACGCTCAGGACTGGACAGAGTTTTAACTACATGTACATGTATGTCAATGCGAATAGGCAAAGTTCAATCTGTTGCGCTGAAGAGTAACTCACATTTTTGGTATCTTTGCGTTGACACTTTGCCGTGCAAATTATGGTATGAAGAAAATTGGATCGACAAGCCAGAGAGTACAGCTGGGCGAAGACTCGATTCCGGAACCGATTCCCACTATTAATGCCACGGAAGAAAAGTTCTGACTCCGTTTTAAGTAAACCAACGGTTACTAATTACTTTAATCATTAAAATTGTCTTTCAGTTGTTTTTGTTTGTTTTTTAGAATTTATTCTTGAAAAATAAAAGTTGATGCTTCGTAGTTTTCCGAAATCAAGTTTATCGTAACTCCTGAAGATGATCGGAGCTAACCAGGTAACCACCGAGAGAAATCACGCCTTTAGAAAGTAAGTTGGCTCTCAAATGATTTTATGCAGTTGCAAGAGCCGTAAAACATCTGCTAAAACAAAAAGAAAGTAAGTACATTTGTGTACTTTGGGTTCGGAGTCGATTCCTACGATTCCAAGCTTTCAATAATTGGGAGCCTAACCGCCCAGCACTACCAGAGAGGTCAGTCCATTAGTATGGCTAGGGTTGTTTAGTTCAAAAGATGTCGAACTTGTATTGTTTCAGCTTTAACACATGTTCCGTGTTGGTTATTTTCTCAGTACCGGAAGAGAAATCCAGCATCCGGTCCGATTATATAAGGTGTCCTGGTGCCTACATGTCTCTTTTAAAATGTATACTATCATGGTAGGACAGTCATAGTCAATCCTTTTACTCTTTTTATTTTTATTTCATTTGATTGATCTATTTATTTATTTAATTTTTAAATTTTT
>NW_004797335.1:1908498-1911217 GCF_000002075.1 Aplysia californica | reverse complement strand
GGGGTAGATCTACTATAATTTTCTATCAAGCGTGTTCTCTTATCAGTAATGTACTTAACACCTTGAAGAATGGCCAGTACTACAAAAGTGTTGAACGACATAACCATACCAGTAGAGAGATGTCAGTGATCTGTCAATAATGGTAATTGTAGCCTTAATGTGAATGGGTCAATTAATATACATGTAGTGGCTTAATCGCCCTTGATACCTGTTGGGTTTGTATGTTTTTCTAGCCGGAATTACATGACAGTCTATTTTTGTACTTAGTGGAAATCCACCCGGCTCTTTTCGTGTTTGTTTGTATGTTTGTTACATAATAACACCCGTGTTTTCAATGTCGCATAATGTTCCAGTTTTTTTTCATGTTACTGTTTGTCGTCAATGTAGTTCTATACAACGATTTGTCTGGAGCGAAAGTGAAACATTCCAGCCGTCCGCTGTTTTTGATCCAAATGCCATACTCAACTGTCTCAGTGGAATGCAACTGTCATCTTTAGTGTTTGTCGTTGGTTTGTTTGATTTTTTCTAGATTTTTTTGGCCTCGAATTAAAACTGATGTGTGTAGATATAGATGTGCAGTGTGGTTTCGATCAGCTACGTGTGTATTTTTTAAGGATTTGTTGAGTTATATTAGAGTGAGATTTGTGTCTCTACATGTGTTCTTGATCTAACTGAATAAAAATGAAGTTGCCAGTCTGTGCCGTTAATTTCGGGTAAAATTATTTACCTGTGATCGTGTGAGTGACTTCAGCCCCCCCCCCCCCAAACAAACAAACGAAAACCAACCAACAAACAAATAAGCAAAAAACCATACGTGTAGGTGGTTGGCCGTGCTCTGGTGTGGTTTGCTCCTTCTTTCCTGTCAAACATCTGTCGTCCTTATCTCCTCTTCTTTTTGTGTTTGTTTCTCTTGTGTAATACCTCATCTTGGGCACTTACATGGAATCTTGGGCACTTCAAGTTGAGTAGTATCTTTTTTTTTTGGTTTTTTTTTTGGGGGGGGGGGGGATTCCAATATAATTAAACCAAAAGAACAGCGGCGCGGGCAGTATTGCATACATACGTAAGTTGTGCACGTGAGCCTCAGATAAGATGTGCTTATTGCTCAAATTGCTTAGAGATGGCTCTTCTATCCTGGTTTTGTAATTTGATAAACTTCCTTCTTTTACTTTGCAATAGAGGACAGTTGGCGAGCGCTCTGGTGTCGTTTGCTCCTTCTTTTCTATCAAACATAATCTGTCGTCCTTATCGCCCCTCCTTTTTTTGGCGTTTGTTATTCTCTTGTAAGAGAGAGCAAGGTGGTGGTGGCGGAGCAGACATAAATTATATTAAACTTGTTCCCGCATACGATCCAGACATTGGGGATTGCCTTGTTAGTGAGACAACTTCCTGAGCCTTTGTGCAGTTCCTACTTCTCATCTTTCTGTTATCTATCTGGCTTGTCTCATCGGCCTACTAAAAATATGGTCATTATCTTGTCGCAGCTTTTCTCTTCCCTCTAACTGAGACTAAATAATATCCGTATGCTGTTGCAATCACCGTGAAGGTCTTGCCTCGAGCTTTAAAATTAAAATACAATGTATATTCATTATCGTGTCCTCGAACTCAGACTAAATAATACAGTATAGCGTTCATATGACCTCATGCAATTGCGAGTGCTGTGAAACTCTTACCATTTTCTCAAAGAACAACAGCAGCGGTAAAACTATAAGACGTCAGGAGTGTTTGAGTTTCCGAATTGAATTCATCTTTATTCATCGTGACATGTATGCGTTGACAAATTTATGAATGCTGTTGAGAAACGAAGAAAAACATCTGTTCATATAATAATATTTATCATAGAGTTAAAAAGAATCAGCATGTACACACATATCCATTCACTCTTTAGAAGTAAGTCTGCCCTTGTGCTAATAAAATACTGGTAACGCCCTAGTCGATACAGCCTATACCCTGTGTATTGTGAGGAACACTAAACTTTTATTTTGTTTTAAAATGTAGTTGTTATACGCCCTCATCGACACAATTTAGATCATTTTGGAGGCGTCCCGGCAGAAAGACGTAGAAGATAAATAAAACTTGTCCCCATTCGAGAATCAAACTCCGATCTTAGCTCCCGACAGGCAGCTCATCACCGTTACAGCAAAGACGCCAATGATAGTAAACTTGTAACAGGTATATAATCTGTGCACTGACACAAGCCCTCAACTCCCACGCTCATACACGCACGCATGGAATGATCATTTAGGAAGCATATCAATTTATCAGAGGAAAAAGGGGGGGGGGGGGGGAATTATCACTTTTTAAAGTTTTAATGGAAGTAAAGAGGGGGTGGAAACAAGTCTTCCCCCAATACCCAGCCTGCACAAACTTATGGTCCCCACACGGGTCCCGTCTGAACCTCCATCGGCCCCTCATGCGGATACCACATGGTGTGCGGGTGGTTGGAGAGCGTCACTGGTAGGTCCTACTTCTTTACCTTCCCTCTGTTATTTCTGTATGTCTATTTTACCTTTTCCCGTCTCTAAATGACCACTACGGGGGTCAATATACCAGTACTTCTTTTTACGCAAGCAAACAAACAAGACATGGTGCCCAGACAGGCTTCTCACGTGGATGTTTCTTCGAGCCCACCTGTCTCCACCCATATCAAGCCCACACACAGTCCACGCCATGCTGAGATGCAGCCCACGTTCCTAACCAGCCTCGGTTATATATATAT
>NW_004797335.1:1904701-1906411 GCF_000002075.1 Aplysia californica | reverse complement strand
ACAGACACACACACACACACACATACATACATACATACATACATACATACATACACACACACACACACATACACACACACACACACACTCTCTCTCTCTCTCTCTCTATACAAACACACATGTGCATTCTTTTTCCCACCTACATTTCAACGGGAATAATCAAAATTATGAAACAGTAAACTGGGAAAATCTCTTTTGCAGCTTGAATTTTTCTTCACAAAGTCGTACAAACAAGCGTGGCATCTATTGCACGTTTCCCTTGTGTACGTGGAGCAAGTCGAACTGAGCCCCACCGGGTACATTCTTCTCTGTCCAGAAGGAAAAAAACTGACCAGCCAAGGAGAGAAATAATATAAAACGGTTGAGAAGCGTCACACAGGGTCGAACGAACAAACCCCTGTCCACGTAGGCTGGCACTGCGAATACTTGAAGACGAGGGAAGCTCTGTTTTTGCGCTAAAACCATTTAGTTTATTAATAGGTTGATGAACTCTCTCCACACTGTTGACGTAAGCTCGGGCAGATCGTCAGCTGGTTTTGTCGAGCGGAATCACACTTGCGTTTGGTAGGGCAGAATCTGATTGGACAACGGGCCCGGGTGGGAATTGTTCATGCGCAGTGCGGTGAGGCTTTTGTTGTACCAGTCATCCTCTGCCGACTCCTGGAATAGAAAAGAGAAATGCCTTACATAATATACATGTGCTTACATATTGAAGTAAAGATAACCACATCGACACCATAATGGTCAATAGGCGAAGTTTAAAATAATAAAACAGAAGGCAGAAAGAACAAAGGGAAAGAGAAGGGGAAAAAATCATGCTTGAACTTGTTTTTATTTTGCTTAAGTAGATCTAAAGTACATCGACACAATACTGGTCAATTGGTGAAGTTTAAAAGACAGAAACAAGAGAGAAAAACAGAAGAAGAATAACCAAAAAGTTGTATCATCCAACCATCCAACTTAGAAACACATGTTTCCGTGTGTATGTTTATGTACATATTATAGTTTATAATTATTCTCTGACACATAGAAAAATTCAAATAAACACTAAGCAAACCCGTATTTCTGTTTTGTATTGTTCTGCATGCTCTGAAAAATATCTCTGACTCCTGGAAAAGAAGTGTAGAAATACGCAACACGAACCCATGCTTCTGTCCGCGTGTTATTCTACGTGTACTTAATAATAACGCTAAGCTTGTGGCGTTTGATAGGCCTATTGATTCTAGCCCATAGATGTACACTATAGGCACTAGATACAGTACGCCCCTCTCTCGCCTTGCTGCGCGATGGCCACATTTGACAGCGGCGTCCGCCATGTTTCAGTGGGCGAGATGTGTGAAGGAATTCAAGCTAAAGCAATGGGCTAGACATGTTTTCTCTCTCCCTCATACGCGATAGGCGAAGCTTGGTCCTTGTTAATTTTTTTTATTATTTTTACATGGGCGCCGTGGCGTGCTATCTAGGTTTCTAAATAGCAATAATACAGCGTTCTTTCTACAACTAGATCTACAAACAAATGTATTATTAAATATATCAAGATAGAGATATAATAAGCTTTAAAAAAAGAAGAAAAAAGACCCCTTTATTTCTTCATCAGCACTTAATCTACGAAGTGGTTAATTTCTAAATGACTGAATCAAAGCGTATAGGGCCTATAGAACTTTTAAAAAGAAGTATGAAAAGATGTGGGTGTCATGGAACCTCCCAATC
>NW_004797335.1:1898520-1903945 GCF_000002075.1 Aplysia californica | reverse complement strand
TCTAAAATCGATAAGAGTAGGCTTCGGTTCGGCCGCTACCCGGGCAAAATTCAAAATTTCCTACCAACTGAAAATATTAGGTGTGTCCCGCGCGCTCATATGACCTATGCAGTTGAGAGCGCCGTAAAACACTTAACAAAAAAAAAAAAAAGAAAAAAAAAAAGCTCCTTCAATTGCTGTTTTAAGTAAGTCTAATTTTAGACATTCGTCAAACTACTGTGACAACTCTGGACTCCGTAAAGATAAAAAAGTGAACTTAATGTTGTTTTGTAGCCTGGTCAATTGTTTTTCTACACAGTGTAGTGATAACAGAAACAAAAACCTTTAATAATTGTGTTTTTGGACAACATTCAATAAAACAAAACATTAAAAAGTATACTGTTTGATAAAGAAATTACCTGCCCATAGTGAAAAAGATCTAGCTGCTGGTAAACCTTAACTTTAATGGCCCAGAACCTTGCTGATAGGTGTCTATAAGACATATTATGAGCAAAAAATAGATGATGTAATAAAAGAACAGAGACATCACTGATCTGCCTGACAGAAGCAGTGATGTTTAATTTAAATTCATTCGAGCAATAGAACATGTGCTAAACACATACGTGTATTATACGCTGTGCATAGCAAGCTCAGCACCAAGCGCACTCTGACTATGGTTTCCTTTGTCACTAATAAGCTTAGATATCTATCCTATCCTATACCTTATGCATTTAAGACACTAGCCTATCTTTGGCTGCTCCCATCCATCATCGTCCCATAAAAATAATTATGATTGATAATACTATTATATTACTATGTTTAATATATGTTAAGTCATTGAGTCATTGTCTAGTGAGTGAAATTTGTGCCTCAGATTAGTAGATCTAGCTTGGATTTTGTGATGTTTAAGTAAGTAATTTAAACACAAGACGACGCAAAATTGCAGTGGTTCGATTTGATATCAATTAACTGAAAGGTAGGTTTTGATCAGACCAGGCTCTTAATCTTTTTCGAATATTTTCTTCAAAACAAAGATCTAGATCTAATCTGTCAAAATTCTTATAAATCTTATTCTTACCAGTGAAATGAAAGGGGTTCCTTTCGATGCTCTGTTAGTACACTGATAAGTTAAACACAGCAGTGTTTCACCATCCTTACTGGTCTCGTTTTATTGTAAAGAAAATCTCTAAGGCTGTAGATCTACTGCTGCTTGTGCTTCTGCTACTACTACTACTACTACTACTGCTGCTGCTGCTGCTGCTGCTGCTGCTGCTGCTGCTGCTGCTGCTGCTGCTGCTGCTGCTGCTGCTGCTGCTACTACTACTACTACTACTACTACTACTACTACTACTGCAGATCATTTCTATAGCGCCCACAAACCTAGCTCTAGCTAGGTGCTTTAGAATCCACATAAATGCATGTACGAACAATATTCACTCATGCACACACACACGCACAAACACACGCACACGCACACACACATACATACACACATACACACACACGCATATACACACACACATACACATATACGCACACACGCACACACAAACAAACACTCACACACACACACGCACGTGCGTACGCGAGCGCACACACACACACACTCACACACACACACATCACACGATTACACATCGTACAAACTTGATCTAGATCTAGAGATCTAGATATCTAGATCTCGACGTCTATGGGGATATGGCTTTTTTGTTGTTGTTACATAAACGAGTTTCAGTATTATTTTCATTAAGCTGGAGCTTATTATCAATCATCCAGTTCTTAACATCATCAATGCACATACCCATATGGTGGCAGGCAAGGTTTTAACATCTGGTGGTGGAACAGATTTATACAACTGTGTATCATCTGCGTACAAGTGATAATTCATACTCAACTGTGATTTCTAATCCAAGCTCAAAATAACCCAATAAGACGTTAATCCAGAAAGGGACTAGATCTAGAGGTTTCACATGCTTGCATTTTTAAGAGAATCACTTTGGGTTAAAACATAACGTTAGAATCAAATAAAACACGTAAGAGCAGAGACACGCCCACTCACATGTAAACAAACGTTTTCGCCCACTGAAAAATGGCCGCCACCAAATTCAAATGTTTCCGTGTCACGTGACCTCGTACGGACTCTAGTTTAAAAGGAGTTATCTCTATTTTCTAGCCTAATCTACGCAGGCTACCGACAATTTTAACTTGTGTAATAGCTAAGAAGCTTTCTACACGCATCTGTATGCTATATGAATGCCCCCCCCCCAACCTAAAAAATTTCCTCTCCCGTAAAAAAAATCGAACCAAAACAACCAAAACAACAAAATCCAATTTGTAATTCCAAACAGCAAAATAAACATGGGAGAAGACACAAGGAAAGAGATTTGAAAATAGATCAGATCTCAATGAACACCCAGTAACAAAATAATCATAATTCGTCATTCAACGTCATGGAGATCCAAACACTGAACATAACACATACGTACCAGACCGTAGTCGGTTGCCATGGGAAACTGCTGTACTTGTCTTGGCATGCTCATGGTGGCCATGTTGGACCCGGCCATCCCTCCCATGTGGGAGAACTGGTGCATGCCGCCCATAGAGGGCGGGTAGGTGGAGTTCATCTGAGGGTACCTGGATAAGGCGGGCCAGAGACACGTGAGGGTTAGAGTAGACGTGGCCAATTGTTGAGCGGAACGTTATACCGAGTGCACACTGGCAATCGAATTCATTTTTATCTGATCGAGTCGGGGACAGCCAGATTTTCCTTCATGGATAGAGTAAAAGTTACCATTACTATTAGCACAATTTGATCGAATTCGACTAAATTCGACTTTAAACCTCCAAAATCAAACACATTTGTTGTCAAGGTCGCGAGGTGAATTGGTCATTGTGTCAGGATGTTAGCTGTTGTCCCGTCATTGAGGAAAATCTGGCTGCCTCCCTCACCAACCTACCATCAACCTCACCCCCCCCCCTCTCTCTCTCTCTCTCTCTCTCTCTCTCTCTCTCTCTCTCTCTCTCTCTCTCTCTCTCTCTCTCTCTCTCTCTCTCTCGTTAACCCCATACCAGCCTCAGTAGGGAAGTTTATTTTATATGCATACGTATGTGTATTCAACGTACACGAGAGAGAGAGAGAGAGAGAGAGAGAGAGAGAGAGAGAGAGAGAGAGAGAGAGATAGACAGACAGACAGACAGACAGACAGACAGACAGACAGACAGACAGACAGACAGACAGACAGACAGACAGACAGACAGACAGACAAAGAAAGAAAAAAAAAATTTTAAAAGAGATAAAGAGAGGGGAGACGTAATATAGTAGAAAAATCGGCTCACCTGGCGGCCATGTTGTTCATGTTCATGTTGGCAGAAGTCGGGTAGGGGTAGCCCCGGGTGTTGGTCGGGTAGATGTTCCTCATCATGCCGTTACATGTCGGGATGACCGGCGACAGCGACTTGGCCAACTGTTTCTCCTGTTTCCGGTACTTGGCTCGCCGGTTCTGGAACCACACCTGAGGGGAACAGTTTATTTTATTTTAATATAGCTGTCCCCGGGGTTTTATGCACCCGGCATTATTTTGCAAAATTTGATCATTTTTTAGGCATAATTTCTGATTATTTTCCTGTATCATTTTTTGTTAAAATTAACAGAATCGCATAATTTCACATTTTTGGGCTCAGTTTGCATAATTTCAGAATTCTTTTTGCATAAAAAATCGGGGTCAGATATAGGCTTTTTACGCCCCTATTGACACAATTTGGATCATTTAAGAGGCGGGTTCTTACCCTGCATATCATCGGGGCCAACCAAGGACCTTTTTTGCGTAGACCTTCCATTTATAACCTTATTGGGGGCCATCCTGGGCTCAGAGAGGTACAACATCCCAGCAGAAAGGTGAGACATTTGTTAAAAAATGCTCCCCGTTCCAGAATCGAACCTGGGTCTCCTGCAAGCAACAGCGAAGCGCGATAAACCTTTACACCATAGACGTCGTTGAGAACAGATCTAAAGTAGTGGAGAAGCGTCAGCACATACTGAATAGGCGGCGCAATTATTGCTCTGATTTAGAAATAAAAAAGGCCACGAATTACAGCATTTTTGGTGGGAAGAAATTATTTTGACATGATCTCTAATAATAATAATAATAATAATAATAATAATAATAATAATAATAATAATAACAATAACAATAATAATAATGGTGATGATGATGATGATGATGGTGGTGGTGATGATGATGATGATGATGATGATGATGATGATGATGATGATGATGATGATGGTGATGATGATGATGATGATGATAATAATAATAAAATAATAATAATGATAATGATAATAATGATAATGGTAATAATAATAATGATGATGATGATAAAAGAAATGATGAACAGTAATAACTATCACTTCGCAGACACGTGGCAATGCCGTCACACAAAAACTCGCAGCATGGTATAAGGGCTATTCCACAACCACAGGCTCGCTCTAGAATCTTCCTGAAGAATTGCCTGACAGATGTTCATCGAGCGGGTGAGAACACAACTCCAAAAAAAAAAAAAATTGAATCGCAAAGTAGAAATAAATAGGCTGGGGAAAGAACGTCCAAAAAAACAAACAAAAGTCAAGGCCATTGTCCCGCTCTCCGTAGAGACGACCAGTGCAAAAGTGTTCACACTACGATAGGACTAATGCAATTTGTGGGTGAGTCAGTGGGGGGATGCTGTGAATTAACCGGCGAGACTCCTCCACTAGACCTGGCACTCCAAGTCACGAGTTGTGATTTAAGTCTATGAAGCAACACGCGAAGAGCCGGCCGAAATATGGGTGTGAGTCAGCAGAGGACGAGAGATTATACTTGACCTACACCGCCCCCTCCCCTTGTCTCACTCCCTCCTTACGCTCATCTGAGAATCAAAATACATGTAGATCATCAAAGTTCACATGATGGTCTTTGGTCCCGAGACAAAAGAGTTTAAAAACATTGTTTTCACTTGAACAATTAAGTTGAAGTGTTCGGATAAAATATTTAAATGCCTGGGGTTATTGACAAATACGGTACATCGACGTTTCACTGCATAAATGTAGGACACTTAAAAAACAGAAAGAAATCAGAGACCAAGACGTCATGCCCTTATTGGTAACTAAAGACCAAACGAGATAAGAGATCGTTTTTTCTGGGTAACTTTTTGTTCCAAATAAAAATAGCAATAGCTAAAATAGATAAACTCGCCCTTGCCAAGGAGAGTCCGATCTTCAATGAAGCTAGACAAAAAAGGGGACGTGGTGTGTACTTCCGAATCTCGTTGTTGATTCTCGTTGCCCCTTTTCATTTTCGTAAACTAGTACCTGGAGGGCTGTTGCCATCGTGTCTTGTATCAAACTGCGCTCGTGTGTTGATCCTTTCCCCCCCCCTCTCCTACATCCTCAGATACACATAATAATGTA
>NW_004797335.1:1892773-1894075 GCF_000002075.1 Aplysia californica | reverse complement strand
TCTCTCGCCCGAGGAGAAGAATTTGCAATTTCCATCAGCGCCGAGTCTTGAAGTGAATAAGAAGTAGCTACGGCCAAGGGGGCGCCACCACGCGACACGTTGACAGGGGGTAGGGGGAGGCCCAGCGACCAGGCCGTGTTCGCGAGGCGACCCCAGAGTCTTAAAATATTCCAGTCTTTCCCTGGCCCAGCGTCTCGGGAGAGAAGTCCTAGTAATGAAAATTGACAAACTCGCTAATGGAGGCATCTTAGAGACAGGGCGGGACGGTCAGCTTTTTGCTCCGGGAGTTGGGAGAGGAATGTACTCCAGCACTCTCTGGATCTCCCGCAGCAGAGTCCTCACTCACTCCGTCCGTCCCGGCTCACAAAACCCCCTCCACATTTCTCTCTCTCTCTCTCTCTCTCTCTCTCTCTCTCTCTCTCTCTCTCTCTTTCTCTCCCCCTCTCCCCCTCTCTCTTCATACTTCTCTCTCTTTCTCTCTCTTAATCGTATCTCCTCTCCCTCCCGCTCTGTCACAGCATTCCTACTGTATTCATCTCTCACCTATATAAATTTGTTTGTCTCCCCTATTCCCCGTTTTTTTCATTGGCCTTTTTTTCTTCCCGAGGGGGGGGGGGGTCTTCTTTTTTTATTCTGTTAGTTGTTGTAATGCGTGTCACTTTCTTGCGCATCCATGTCTCTTGGAAATCAATCCGCAAGAATGATTTTCAATTCAGTTCCTACTCACTGTGCCTCGAGTATAAGGAAGGAAGGACTGGAGGTATACAGTACAACACTTCACATGACAAACAGCATGCATATTCATTTACATTCAAATTATAAATACTACATTAAAACAGATTACGCAGATATTTATACGCCCGTCAATTTAGATCATTCAAGAGGGGGACTTTGACCGTGCTTGCCAGGACCAACTCGGATTGGATTCCAAGCAGAAGGACCCAGATACTCAATAACAATTCTCCCCTGTCGTGAATCGAACTCGCGTTCCCTGCGTGCAACTGCAAAACGCCTAACCATGGCGGGAAAAGATAGGCCTCAACTGTATTAGTGAAGATTGTCGAGAGTATCATCTTACGTACTAGATTTACAGCTAACGTGGGTTTAAAAAACAACAACAACCAAGTAAGAAATTATTCTCTGTTGGTATTGTTCAGTCAAAATTAAAGCAAGGAATTTCGTCCCATGTTATTACTTTCTCATAAAACCGAGACCAACGACTGCGAACGCCAAGCAAATGAGCCTTATTACAAACCAAAATGAAAGGCTTTCTCCAGGAAAAGTCAACTTAACCCCTCCCCC
>NW_004797335.1:1888191-1890688 GCF_000002075.1 Aplysia californica | reverse complement strand
AGAGAGAGAGAGAGAGAGAGAGAGAGAGAGAGAGAGAGACAGAAAGAGCGAGAGGGCATGAGATTTTGTAATTCAGAGACTATGCGCAGTAAAGGAAAAAAAAAAGGGACAAAGAGTGTTCGTTTAGATAAGTTGTCAAGACAACCTGATTGATATTACACTGAAATGGACATGTTTTGAGTGTTATTTCTTATTGGGTTCGCATTGGTCTTTTTCTTTTCTTTTCTTTTTTTTTTTTGGGGGGGGGTAGACCAAAAATCTCCAAAACAATAAATGTTAAAACACAATATGAAAAATGGCTTTCATTGATGTACCAGTGCAAAGACAGATAGTTATTCCATGATCTATCAGTGCATGGGCAGACAGCCACTTTTAAACACTGATCCACCCTTGTCTACATGAATTCAGAAAAAAATGTTTTGTTATACATTTTTTTTTCTTTGAGAGTCAATTATTTCTTTAAAAATTAAAAACAAAGGAGAACGAACAACGAACCTTCTTTTTGTAATTAGAGAAACGATATCAATGAATACTTTAGAAAACAAAAGTTTTAATGGGAATTTGCAAGTGTAAAAGTGTAAAACTGAATCATGTTTCTTTAAATATTCCGCAGAAATGAGGACTCTGGAACGTCTTCCAGCAGGTCTACACATTCATAATTAGCTGCTTATATTAAATTGTTTTCCTAATCGTAACAACTTTGTGTAAAGTCAGAGGTACACTATAAACTTGCAGGGACGTAGAAATATGAAGCACGCAGGGCAAACTGAATACTGTAAAACAACAATACCAAAGAAGAGAAGAAACAACAACAACAACAACAACAACAACAACAAGAAGAAAATAACAATTTTAAAAAAGATGTTGGAATTGGGCAGGGTATGCAGATCAATGGTGATTTATGGGTTCGTGCCCCCCTTTCAATACTTGTAGAGGAGGTACTCCGAATTTAACGTCCCCTTTCGATGGTACAATGCCAAATTTGATTAAATCTTTTTTTTAAAACTCTCCAAAACAATCCAAGTTCAAGAATACCATGTTTGGGATTCAAACCAGAGCCACCAACTCCGTTGCCGATCTTGCTACCAACTGAGTTAACAGAGCACTCCGGAGTGTGCAGAAGAAAGTGCTGACAAGTGCCAGTTTCTTCCCTAACAGGCCTGGCATTTGTTCCTAATCTTGATGACCCGATACAGCTAATATAGACGTTCCAGAAATTAGTCCCAATCTTCCACAGTCTAGCTGATTTATTGACTCAAATCTCTGATCTGATTCCCGAAACCACTCTCAAATTCTCCAGCAAAACATTCCTAAAGTTAGAAAGACGAGATCCTCGTGGAAGAAAACGCGTCGATTCCGGAAGAGTTCCCACCGTCTTCACCTCCTACCGGCTGGAGGCGCTGACGAAGCCTTGATGCTCAAACGCTATTGGTGGAATCCCCCATCTCACCCCACCCCACCCTCTCCCCTTCCCGCCTGTTTTAAATGTAATAAGGAAAGAGGGTGTTGAGGAAAACTCGTTTACCCTGGGTGAAATGAAGCTATATTGAATAAACCCCGAGCCTTAGACTCTCGGGGAGACAAGGTTGTTGTCATAGAGCGGGAGGAGGCTTTGATCCTCGTGTTATCTCACAGATAAAAATGGCGCGGAATCAAGTAACTTAGCTCGTTATTTTCTCTTAGGACGACTTGACCCGAAAAAGGATCGGGTTTTCTGGCGTTTCCCGTTCTTTTTACTCGTTTACAATCTTCAACACCTGACCTTGCAAACTGTAGAGTAAAGTGTTCTTTTTCCACATATCCTTTTCTTTTCCATTTATAGTTTGAAACTAAAGTCAAAATTGTAGAAGCCAGGCATCCATTGTCCAAGAGAAAAGTGCTTGTCTCATATAG
The DNA here is from genome assembly GCF_000002075.1 of Aplysia californica. Taxonomy (NCBI): domain Eukaryota; kingdom Metazoa; phylum Mollusca; class Gastropoda; order Aplysiida; family Aplysiidae; genus Aplysia; species Aplysia californica. The sequence continues at coordinate 1,888,795 of NW_004797335.1, read as the reverse complement.
ACGGGCGTCTTGGCAAGTGTCATTGTAATGATACGACCCCCCCCCCTACCCCGCAAGGAGAGAAGAGGGAAGTGATTGTTTGGTTGTTTGTACAGCACAGGTGATTGTCTTGAACAGGTGTTTGTTACAGTGGGTTCGACAGTGAATTAAAATAACTTTATATTATACATGTAATAACCTTAGATTAGCGTTGATGTGCGCCTGCCGATGATAGGGTTGCGGACAAGTCCCCAAGTTCACTTCATAGCATGAGTGGGAAAAACTTGCTGATAACCTGCTTGGTCTAGATTATAAAAGATGTTCTTAAAATAGCTCATGTTTAAAGTAATGATAATCTAGTGTGACGACAGACGATGTCGCTGGTAGAAAATTCAAGGCGGAAGGGGAAGAGATGAGACTTGCAGGTTCAAACCCCGTTCCCTCAAACTTCCGGTGCCTCGCGGCAGTTACTCGTGTAAAATAACGGATACTAATACCTTGCAATACGTTCATTATATTGTAATGTTATTTCAACATGGCGGGTGTATGTGTGCTTATTTGTGTATGTTTCTGTGCGAGCGTGTGGATACACTTGTGTGTGTGTGTGTGTGTGTGTGTGTGTGTG
>NW_004797335.1:1886392-1888091 GCF_000002075.1 Aplysia californica | reverse complement strand
GTGTGTGTGCGTGCGTGGGGGGCGTGCGAGTGCGTGTGTTAGTGTATGTGGGTATGTTTATGTGTTTGTGTATTATGTGTGTTCGTGTGTGTTTGTCCTAACAGTGTGCTATTCTCATTAGCAAGGACATTAGCTAGGACATAATATAATAGTTATTCTTCCAATGGTTCGGGCGTTGGTTTCTGCTACTTTGGACGTTCGTGCTAGCTATATTATCTTGTTACTGCTGTTTTTGTAGTTGTCGCACCGTTAATGACGTCATTGCTGTTTCTCAACTGTTGTAACTTGAAAAAAAAATGCTGTAGCGGTTGAAGACATCATCGGCCACATGAGTAAAAATAATATTTTAAAAGATAAATCAATAGATTAAAATAACATTTTTAAAGGAAAAAAAGTCTTCAAAATACAGGTGGGAACAACATTTTTTATTTTTTTCACGTTAAGATACTATTTTTACGGCGCGATGTGTCTTGTATACACAGAGTAGGAGCAGAGATTGTTCTAAAAGTACCTTTTTTGAGAAACGAAACGAAACGTTACATCATAGCGCCTGTGGTGACATCAATAATTATTCATGCAGAATGCCAGCGATGCGTTTTGTATTTGTTTAGAGTAAACCATCTTGTATTGTATAATTTTTGTTGACGATCATGTTTTTCAGATAAATTGTCGCCATGGATTCGTTGCTATCGACATCTCAAGATTTTCAGATACTGATAGACATTTTCAAAGTACACAAATCAAATTTTTTTTCTTTTGCGCTAACCCCTATGATTCTCTTTTTCTAGGAGAGGAGTCGACTATCCATTCATACGGTATACACCTGTTTAAACAATTGAAAGGAGCTTTGGTAGGTGAAAACAGATGCTGTTTTGTTTTGTTTTATTTTACTGTTTTGATTTGTTTTGGATTATTTATTTATTTATTTAATGTATTTGTGTATTTATGTATTTATGTATTTATGTATTTATTTATTACTTCTTTTTTTTTGGGGGGGGGGGGGTGTTCTGATTTGCTTGTAACAATGATTCCAAAACTTCTTCAAAAGAAAAGGGAGTACCGTACTTCTTTTCTTCCATAAACAGCCATTATATAAATCTTAGTAGGCAAGTGACAATTTTTATTCCGCGGCTTCCCAAAAACCCCACCACCTGAGGTTTAATTCTTTTTCTGATAGGAAAACAACAATGTTACTGTAAAACAGCGCATGCCAACAAAACTGTGCGTTAATTTATATAAAGAGGAAGATGGACCAAACAAGATATTCCACTAAACAAACCGGCAGTTTTAAATGGCCCCTGAAAAAACAATGATGGTGTATTGAAGCCAAATTGATAACGAAATGAATAGTTAAATTGATAGACAATACATACATTAATTAATCAATGAATTCATTAATATAACGTACAAAAGAACGAGCGAACGAACGAATAAAATGGTTAATGAAATAAAAGATGAAAGAATGGATGAATGAGATCTATGCGAAAAGGCGATGATGGATACACACTTTGGTTTCTACAGCTAGTGTAGTCATTTATATTCTGAATGTTCCTGATGAAGTCCGTTGAGGGCGAAACGTTGAACTTGTCATTAAATATTTTGGATATACTACCAGGTCTTAACCGTTTTACTATCTGCTGTATACAATGATGATGATGATGATGATGATGATGATGATGATGATGATGATGATGATGAT
>NW_004797335.1:1879566-1885824 GCF_000002075.1 Aplysia californica | reverse complement strand
TGTGTGTGTGTGTTTCTGTGTGTGTATGTTTGTGTGTGTGTGTGTGTGTGTGTGTGTGTGTGTGCGTGTGTGTGTTTGTGTGAATGAGTGTGTGTATGTATATGTGTATGTGTGAGTGTGTGTGTGTTTGTGTGTGTGTATGTGTGTGTGTGTGTGTGTTTGTGTGTATCGAAGAGATGGAGATAGAAAGAACCGGGAGGATGAGAGAACAAGAGCAAAGAAGAGAGTAAGAAAGAGAGGGAAGAGAGAGACACAGAAACAGAGAGAAAGAGAGAGAGAGCGAGAGAGAGAGAGAGAGAGAGAGAGAGAGAGAGAGAGAGAGAGAGAGGGGGGGGGTTGTTAGTGTGATGATCACCGAGATGATGAATGGTAGGCTTGAGTATGTTGGGGGCTGAGAGGAATTGAGAGGCAATTAACGGTATCTCGTGACACAATAAGTAGAATTTAGTGGAGAATAGAAGATTGTCCGTTCAGAATAGGTCGAATGCTGTGACATCGTTTGTTAACTTAGGCTTCTATGTTAAACGTGTATATGTGTTCACTTTTTTGGGATGGGGAGGTGGGGGTGGGGAAGTGTGGGTGGGGTGGGGACGGGAGTGGGGGCGTGGAGCTGGAAGTTTTTGAAGAACCATTGAAGCGAATCGTCGTTTACAGTGTGTGTATATTGTGTATAGTTGGCTTTCTTAAAAGTACGAACCACGAAAATAATGATAATGATGCCAATTTTATTTTCGAGATTTTTAGGGCTCTAATTCTCCCGCCAAAACCACATTGGGTCTTATTTGTACCAGTGGACGACAAACATTGATCCAAAAATATCGTGATTTGAATAACCAGAGTTCACCCAGAGAGGACGTTATACATTGGTACAACGGTCTGGTTGTGACACACCCTAAGGAGTCGAACAACGATGGAACAAAGAAGAGTTTAATTAATACAAACCATACGGGTCTACGTCCTTATAAAATGGTTTGTTTTAAACTGCTGTTTGGTGATTCTCGTTTTTTGAGACGTGTGTGGGGTTACGTATGTTTTGTTATTGTAAGTGCTACTGTTAATGTAAATGTTTTACACATTCATTGACAGGCATTGACAAGATTTGGATATTCAAAGGGCGTGCTACTAGTCTGCCTATCAAGGATAACCCGGGCTTAGTGTGATATGCCTATAGCATGCCAGCAAAAAGACAGAGATAGTCGATGAAAATTTTCCTATTCGGGAATCAAACCCCTGACCTATGTGTGTAATCCCTACACCACAGACGGCATAAAACGATCTTTTATGTAAAAATGTCGAAAACGTTGAACCAAATTGTAGTTTTTAAACACATCGTAAATAACTGTTTACTTACAGTAAAAAATAATTGTCTTAGAGCAGTGGTTTTCAAAGTGGCGCTACCGCCCCCGGGGGGGGGGGGCGGTGGCGAGAGTTTGGGGGGCGCTGTGGCGAAACTGGGCGATTGGGGGGGGGGGGGCGCTGATGGGCGCTAAGTGTGGAATTTTCATGACATGCAACATAAAACATGATGAAGGGAAAAAAGCCACATAAAAAACAAAAACAAAAACAAAAATTGATAGGTTAGGCATAGTTTACAATACTACTCATAACCAAGAACTTTCTCTCCCAGCCCGCAAATCCCATATAAAGAAGATTCATCACAACAAATCTGACAAAGATCTGGCTTACTTCAAAACTCTAAAGATCAATTTTCAGAAATGAAAATCAGTTAAACCGATGTTTGCAGCCAACGTCGATCAAGTTGATGAAGGCTTACGAGCAACATCTAGTTTATCTCAGCTAATTACAAAGGCAGGCAAACACCACGCTATTGGTGAGGATCTCATATTGCCTGCGATAAGAGAGGTGGTCAGCACAGTCCCGCAACGTGCCCTGGAGCCTGTGTTGAAAGTTCTCCCACTAAGTGACAATACCATTCAAAGACGTACTGATGGGATGTCAGCAAATGTTGAGGAATCACAGTGCAAAATGCTGAAAGGACGTGAGCTCAGCCTTTAACTGGATATCAGTTCATAGAGGGTGAGGAAATAATGCAAAAATTGTTATTTGCGAAAATGTTGGAAACAGATACCAAAGGCGAGTCCATTTTCAAAGTGGTCCAAGAATTTTTCGAGGAGAAACAGATCCCTCTGACCAATACAGTTGCCTATGCAACAGATGGGGCACCGTCGATGGCAGGTCGGAAACGTGGATTTATGAACTTCTTGAAGAAATCAGTCCATGGAGTATTTACTGTTTACTGTGTCATTCACTGACAGAATGTGGTGACAAAAAACCTGAGTGACAGTCTGCATGACACACTGGCCATTGCTATCAAGTGTGTGAACTAGATCAAAGTCCACGCTTTGAACTCGAAACTATTTCAACAGCTGTGCACTGAAAATGACGAGTGCTTTCAATGCTTACTTTTGCACACTGAAGCCTGGTGGCTCTCAAAAGTAAACTGTTTAACACGATTATTGTTCTGCCTGTTTGACTCTGTGTTGGAGTTGTTGTTTTTCTTCCAGAAACAGACAGTGATCTCTGCAATAAACTGAAAGAACACAAGAACAACATTGCGCTCCTCACAGATCTTTTCATAAAGTTCAACCAGCTCAACTTTCAGCTGCAGGGGGATGACACCAATCTGATCTAGGCTTTCGTCATTCTTGTCGAAATTGGAAAAGATCAGCCGAAACATTGGCAGAAGAAAATTTCTCAGTTTCCTAGCTTGACGAAGACACTGTAAGAAGGGCGTATTTCTGACGAGGAACTACAAATATATAGAGCAACCACCTCAGAGATTTGCATGCTGATATAAAGACAAGGTTTAGCCTCATGATATTTTTAAACTGGAAATTCCATACTGAATACTGGACCCATTGAACACTGAAACAGATGATAACTTGCAAGTAGCAATTGAAGAAGAGCTTCTGACGATGAAATGTGACTTTGAAATCAAACCATTGTTCAAAAAGCCGTACCAGTCATTCTGGTTGAAAACTGTTGTGCAAGAGAAATATCCCTCCAAGTGGGAAAAGATCAAGTTGTTGTTCACCTCTTTTCCCACCTCCTATCTAGTAGAAAGGGGATTCAGTGCAGTGACAAGGTTGCTGACGAAGCGTAGCGATTTGCGTCTGCTACTGACCAATCTGAAACCTGATGTTGATAAGTTGGTTCCGTCTTAACAGGGCCATCCTTCCCATTAGGGTAGTGTCAATAACTTATTTGCTCATGCTTACTCCGTAGTTTACCCTTACTTGATATCTCAAGGTGTCTTTTCTTTTTCTTTTTTTTTGTTCTTCCTTTTTATTTAAAGCAAAACATTCACTTGTTTAACAGAGTTTTTTAATGTGCACGTGCTGCCACTACTGATGAAACGGATGATGATGATGATGATGATGATGATGATGATGATGATGATGATGATGATGATGGTGATAATTACAGACTAAGGTCCATGCATACTTTTTCTTTCGTATGGTTTCTCACATTTGAACAACTTAATATTTCTATTTTCTACAACGGAGATATTCGATACAAATCTCAGGCCACTTCGTTGCAGCACGTTGATGGGAGAAAACGTTTCATAAAGATAATGTCAATCTGTTTTCAAACCAATGATCACGGGCGTTTTTATTTATTAATTTATTTTTGGCGTTTTGCTTCTGTAAATGTGATAATACATGTTTTATTTTTATTGATGTTAATAACACTGGTCGTTTAGTACCGATGACAACTATATGCATAAAATGACAGTATTTTGCTCTCAATGCCCTTGCATAAGATTGAAGAAAAATGTGTTTTATTATCTCTCGACCACGCTTAATTTAAGACTGTAAAGATGGTTGTTTGTGACCCTACTAATATTCAGAACTAAATCATTAGAATTTAGGCACGTTACTTTCTACCCTGCCGTTTGAGCTTTCTCTGTATTTGTGATTGTTATTATATTAGGCATGTCATTATGTCAGACTGATGGTTGGGGCGGAGAAGGGGGCGCTGGGACTCAGCTGGGTGAAAAAAGGAGCGGTGGGCGAAAAAAGTTTGAAAACCACTGTCTTAGAGTAAGACAGTCACCCATAATTGAGGAGAAAATGGCTGTCTTTGACCAGTATGTGTCTTACACATTGTCATTATAATGTGAAAATACAATACGCAAGGGTGAGCGGGGTGGAAAGTGGCTGTTTTTACAGATTATATTGTCTTATGCAATAGGCTGTTTGAGCAGGTTCGACTGTATATTATTATTTGATCTTTTTTCTCGTGATCTGAAGTGTGGGTGGGGTTGTTACCTCTGTTTTGCCCCACGACCGGCAGCTCGCCACAGCCACCCCTCGCTGTGCCTTTCCCAGCCCAGGTCGACAGTCAGGACCGGGAATTTGTCGATCATTTGGGACGTGCGTGTTGACATCTCCAGCTTGCCAGGCCGGTGGGGATTTCAGCAGACGCCAGCCGACGATTAGAGACACCCGCCGCCCCTCGCCCACTGTCAACTCAAGCGGACCAGGAGGAACACGGAAGCCGTTCAGCCGTTGTCGTTGCCGGAACTCCTTCACTGCGCAGGCGCTAGTTCCTCCGGGAATTCCATGAACGTTTAATTCCGGTTGGAAGCGTTGCTCGCTGCCTTGAGAGCACTTCGTGTTCACGTTGTTAAAAAGAGATAACTGCCAGCATGCTATTTGCTCAGAGCTTTTGCTCCATTAGGAACGTGGCAAAACATGAGGGCATAATGAAGTGAAAACGAGGCCGTTTAGGAAAGCTAGAGTAGTACAACTGACAGGGCGAAAAAAGGCGTGTGTCATTTATACCACGTTATGTCAAGACTGTTGTTTATGTGTTTCGTGCTTAGAAATGTGCAACGTGAAAACAACCGAAATGTATAAACGCATGAGTAGTCGCGCCCTGCTCCCCCGATCCTCTTTTCTCTTTTACAGAAGGAAGTTCTCTATTACCCCTGTCCACAGCAGATATTCGACCGCTATCCTTTCTCTACTCACATGCGTCTGTGGTTTAGCAGTTGTGGGCTAATGCTGTCGCAGGAAGGAGACCCAAGTTCGATTCTTGACTGGAGAATTAAAAAAAAATTGAATATCTCGGTCTTTCTGCTGAGATAGTGTGTCCCTCTCGGCCCGGGTTGGCCCTGATAGGCCTGTCGAAAGCTTGCGTCTCCTAAATTGTCTAAATATATTATAATTGTGTCGAAGGAGGCGTACACACATCTACATTTAAAAAACGTTTATTTTTTTCTCCCTATTTCTTCTTTGCCTCTCTTTCCCACGTAAATTGACTGTGGTTGGGCTCTCTGCTGTGGCCCAGCCCTTTTTCTGTTGTTAGTGTAATCATTATCCTATTCTATATCCAGTGAAATATGGGCTCTTCCAGTCATATAATATGCCCCTGTCCTCTTTCAAACGCATGCATGGGTGTTTCCTTTTTTGTCGGGAGATAGAACGTTTGAGAAGTTCTTCTTTATTTATCGAGATCTTTCCTTGTTTGAAAGACAGCTAGGGGGGGGGGGGATGACGCGGGTGAGGGGTCAGTGGAAGGTCATCAGGACGAGTTCTTTTCACAGAAATTGTGATAAATCGTATCAACTGGACACTCACATGTATTTATTTATGTACTTATTTATTTATTTATTTATAAACTGCTTAATGTTCTGCCTTAGTTAATTCCGAACTACATTGTATCATTATAAGTTTTATCTCTAGCCTCCCAACTGCATTTAAGTGAAAGATGCTAAGTCAGATGCATTTTTTAATGAAATGTATTCTGCCCTAAGATTCGGCGTGTGTGACATTGTCCAAAGTCGTGCATGGCTCATGCAAAACGCGTTAAACAGTGCTGTTGATTGAGAAACATCTCGCAAATGATAGACAAGATATTGTAGGAATGTAAGAAGGGTTTTGGTAGTGTCTGGAAGTATAATATTATTACATAAAAATTTGTCTCTTGGGAAGTCTTTTGTTAAGATACAGATTTACGTCACAGCGATCACAGCACAGACGGTGGTGGGCCGTTTTACAGAATCGAACCCAGGTCAATAGTTCCATTGTCAAGTGCCGCACCAGTGTTAGTCTAACAGTGCACTCAGGAGAAGAGATAGAATGAAGAAGGAATCTAACAGATTCGAAAGGACGGGAAGAGGAAGTCAAGGCGTCAAGGCGAAGGGACTCAAAAAGAGGGAAGAGGAGAGGGGAGGGGAGAGAGGGGAAGAGAGAGAGATAGATAGATAGATAGATAGATAGATAGATAGAG
>NW_004797335.1:1874834-1876054 GCF_000002075.1 Aplysia californica | reverse complement strand
CTGTCTGTCTCTCTCTCTCTCTCTCTCTCTCTCTCTCTCTCTCTCTCTCTCTCTCTCTCTCTCTCTTATAAAATTTTGCTTTCTGGGTTTTATACGGTTTAATTAGCAGCTTGCCAAAAGTTTATTCTCTTTGCTTGTATCCACAAAATTAGATTGGAGTGTCCCATCATGTGGCAGAGTTAGTTGTACTACGTGTTAGTCCTACCTGTATCCTGGCCTCGTTGAGTTTGGTTATTCTGGCCAGCTCCTCCCGGCAGTAGATGTCTGGGTAGTGGGACTTGGCGAACGCCGCCTCCAGTTCTCGCAATTGCTCCTGAAATACAGGTGGAAGCGAGGGGTGTAGTTCTTAGTCGTATTATTCTAAAAGGGTTAGTTTATTTCATCAGCTTAACTGCCCCCTCCCCTAAAAGCCATAAACAAACAAACAAAAATGTCCAAAACAACAACTACAACTACAAAACGCAGCAAACAAAAAGAAAACCAAAAGTGCCCCGACTTTTCTGGCTGATGACAGCAGAATGAGAAATATTTTTATCTTGAAGTCCAAACCCCTTCAATTTTTACGGTCTCTCCACCCGTAAAAATTCTTTTTGAAAACCCCGATAACAAGTAACTGGGGATTGAATGTATCTGTCGAACTCGGTGCAACAACCCTGACCACACAACAGTAATGTGGTCATTGATGGATGAATTCCAAACCCCTTTACCTATGTTAATACAGTTTAGTTATTCAAAAGACGACACATGCTGGCGTACATTATGTTTTTCTTTGATAGAACATAGTCTAGTGGCTGGAAAGCGTCAGCCAGCTGTTCAGATGTACTAAGCTAAAAATTGAGTTTAAAAAGAAATTGCAGTGCTTTAATCTGTAGTATCCTTTTCGTGTGCTCGAGAAATACTTCGTAAAAATTCATATTCTGTATGTTTTTTAAAAGCCACAAGGAATACATAATGCAGGTACAACTGTTGAATGAATAAAACCGTTGTTGCTTTTGTTTTGTTTGTTTTTTGTTTTGTCTCTCTTCTGAAAAAAAAGCCTAAACAATCTTTGTGGACTTTAAACCGTGGAACAACTTACTGACGTAAGGTAACCTAGATTCTAACTGAAAAAAAAAAATTCCTTGTACTGTGTTAATGGGTCAACCACATCGTAGCTCAAAATGATTCTATCAGAGCTCTCTGCGAATCTACAACAAATTAATTAGAAACAGAGTTTGGGT
>NW_004797335.1:1865830-1872995 GCF_000002075.1 Aplysia californica | reverse complement strand
GGTGTGTGTGTGTGTGTGGGTGTGTTTGTGTGTGAGTGTGTGTGTGTGTGTGTGTGTGTGTGTGTATGTGAGTGTTAGCTATGTGTGAGTTTGCAAACTGTATGCTAGTTTACCTGTGTGAAGGTAGTCCTGTGTCGTCTGCGGGCCGGTGTGGGACAAGTTCCCGCCCCTGGCGTGTGACCGGAAGCTGCTCCCGGGGAAGTCCCGCCCAGTGACGTAGAGGACAGGGATAGCACCGGACTCGAACCTTCGGCCTTGATCTTCTTGAAGGCACCCTCTTGGCCTGAAAGACAAGAATGTACTTAAGTGTCGTGCTTGCACAAAGACGTCTCCCACTATACAATGTCAGAGATAGAGATCTCTTACATTTTTTAGGAGGAATCATTATGTCGGCTTCTGTGGAAGTGAAGGTTTTATATGCAAAGCTAAACTCTTTCATTTTTGTATTCATTATTATATACTTACTAATAAAAATGTTTTTCTTTTTTAGGGGTTTACCATTTCCGCAATCATCATTCAATACTTTTTAAAAAGCACAAAAAAGTAAATAAAATAAAATAAAACAAAACATATTAATTTAAAAAAACCAACAATTTAAATAAATTTAGAACGCATCATGAATCGTCATGGTAAATTTTGGTGGTTTGTTGTTCAAATGATTATAGTCCAGCAACGGCCACCATTTATTGTTTTATACAGTTTTTAAAACCCAGTAAATTAAACCGTTTTTTTTTTTAAACTTTAATTTTTAGAAATAATGTTTTTCCCTAGGTTGAGTTCTTTTGTATACGCATTCAGAGTGTGAGGAATCCTTATGTCCCTCTGCATGCTGTGAGTGTGCAAATACAGTCAAACCTGCCCTGACGGCCACCTCTATAAGACGGCCACCTGTACAAACGGCCACTTCCCATTTCCCCCCTTGCGTTTTTTCTGTATAATTTAACTGTGTAAAACGGGCACCTGTCTAACGCGGCCGCGGCCACCATATTTTATCACACAACCCCTATCACACAAAGTAATAACACCTGTCTAAGACGGCCACCTTAGTGACTCCATTACGTTTTGTCATAAATTGTGCACTGTCCCCTTGCGTTGTGGGTGAGCCGTCATAATCTAATCACCTGTCTTTGTTGTTAGGTAGTCCCTCCAACCGATCATGTTGCGTAGGCCCCTCCCACTGTTAACCAATAGGTAACAAAATTAATTTTCAGCTGCTGGTGAGGTAAGCGTGAGATCCCTCATAACCCATAAGCCCCGCCCAGAACTCATACACAAATCGTAAGTGAGATGAGTGGTCACTGTTTACCCAGTCTGTAACAAAGTAACAATGGACGTCAACATGAACTTGTAACAGAAGCGTCGCTCGTTCTCTGAATGGTAGCGACACATGTGTTTGTTTTACCATAGCACTCGGTCCTCCTTGTCTGGCACATTTCGTTTTATTGTCACCATTGCACAAAAGCGGCAACAAAATAAAAAAAGAGAGAACAACCCCAGCGAAAACAACAACAACAAAAATAACAACAACAACAATAACAATGCGACTACCTTCAGTTGCGACCTCAGAAAGGAAGGGTTTGTTTTCTCAGAAAGGAATGGTTTGTTTTCTTCTTCTTGATCAATCCTGCCTAAGACGGCCACCTGTCTTATACGGCCACTTTTCACCTTGACAATGGGTGGCCGTCTTACACAGGTTTGACTGTACATGCATAGCTCCATTTATGTATTACGGGTGGGAGAAAGTCCCTTGTTACGTGTTGCGGGTGTACACACATGTACTTCTCTCGTCATACGTCTTGCGGATGTACACACATGTACTTCTCTCGTCATACGTCTTGCGATTGTACACACATGTACTTCTCTCGTCATACGTCTTGCGGATGTACACACATGTACTTCTCTCGTCATACGTCTTATTACGGGCGTTTACAGATACATCTTCTTTTATATACCGTTGGTGTATACATAATATTATACACATTTTCTATATCTCCTGAGTATATGCAGATACTTTTTCTTTCATTTGTCCTGGAATTCAGATACACTTTGAGTTATATTATGTCGTGGATGTATACAAATAGTAAATCATCATTATTACCTTTCTCACCCTGCTCCAGGGTATAGGCCACGAACAAACACTTTCCACATTTCTCTTTCATGGGTACCCTCTTGATGCTATTCCAATACAACTAATACATCTTCTCTTTTATGTCGTGTGTGTACTAATACATTGTACATTTCTATATAAATACATTTAATTTGCTTATTATTTGAGGGGGTGGGGGTTGCCAGTGGTCTTTCGGTGAGCGGCTTAGAGTCACAAATGTTGTCAAGCAACATCGGTGAACAGAATTTGGTTAAGTATTCACTTTGGTGTTTTAGGTTTTTTTTCTTGTAAAACGCAATAGGCCTAGTTCAGAACAAGGAAACTGTACAGTAGTGACCATAGATAGTGTTTAAAATTGTGGGCCTTGGTGTGATATTGTGTTTTATGTGAAATCGACGTTATATGAAATTGTGTATACATTGAATAAGTACAATAGCCGTTGTAAGCCGAATTTTCTCACGAAGATGTATGAGTAAGCCAACCACTTTTTCATTCACTCAATCATTCATTCATTCGTGCATTCATTCATCCATTCGTACGTCCATTCATGTATTCATTCATGTATTCGTTCATTTAGTCCTTCCTACTTTCGTTGTTTCATTTAATGTTGTATTCCTCCCTTTCATCCTTCCTTCCTTCCTTCCTTCATTCCTTCCTTTTCCCCTATCTTTCACCATTTCATTAATTCATTCGTTCATTGAACAGGAACGTCGGGCAGCCATTTTTCCAGGATTTAGACCTTCGCCAGTTGTCAATCTCTCTGTCCAAATCACATGCGTCACCTCCCCCCCCCCCCCCCCCCCACACACACAACTCATGGTTCACACCGAGCTCTCAACCTGGAAATGACAGTCACTTGAGAAACTCGCACATGTAGATCACACCCTGACAACTTGTCAGACAAGTGACCGCCGCCAGTCTCGGACTCTATACACTTCTGTTGACTATGAAGAAATTCTGTTGTGGTGTTCCCCCTAAAATTTGAATGAGCAATAAAAAGTGTTACATGTCGATGCAAGTCTGTTCATCCATGTCTCGGTAGGTTGCAGTCATATTGTCAGGAGAACGAGAATACTCCCGCTTTTCTCTTCTCCATTTCCTTCTTGATATTTCTTGATTAATCGAACATTTCATTTAATCATGCCTCAGATTGCAATATTCTTTTCAATATTTCCTTTCAACCCAAAGATGAAGAAGGCACAGACGATCACTTGGATTATAAAAGTTGTAGAAATTCTGTAAACGGTTAACCTTGCTAGAAAGGTTTCGCTCTGCACTGCAAACATAATATTATTATTCCTCTCGTACGGAGAACTGAAGGATACACAAGTTTAAGGTAGCGTTCATTTAAAAACAAACAAATAAAACAGCAACCCCTTTCCCTCAAAACAACAACACAACAATAACAACAACAACAACAACAATAACAACAACAGCAACAATAACAACAACAACGAAAGAAACAAAACAACAACACCCTCCCCACAAAACAAACAAACAAACAAACAAACAAACAAAAAACAAAAACAAAAACCCGAGAAAACATCACCACTACCTCCAAGAACATGCAACAAATGTTGTACATATAGATTCTTATTAAAATGAAATAAGATAAAATAAAACCAACAAAAGACATTTGTAGGAATAAACGACGTCTATAATGATCCGTTTTAAAAATAGCATCCAAAATAGATGCTTCTGCGAACACATAAACTAAATTTGTTAACATTTCTGGGGCTTGATTGATCAATTAATATAAAAACTACTCGACAAAGAGAGAAAAGGGATACATATAAATGGATAAATGAAATAACTGGAGAAAGAACGAAAGAAAGAAAGCATTATATTGATGGTAAATAAATGAGAAAGGAATGAAAAATGAACGTGAAGTTTTGTTGTTGTGATATTTAAATGTTGTTGTTTTTGTTGCAGTAATAGTTATTATTATTTTTGTTGTTGACGTTGATTGTTATAACTGTCGTTATTGCTTACTTTTTAAAAATATTGTTTCTGACTTTTTAACGTTGTTATTGTTTTCTCTATGGCAAAGGCTCACCATTGAGCCTAATAGTTGTACACTTGTTATTAAAAAATAACAGGGGTCGTTCTCTCAGTCGTTGAAACTGGCCAGGAACACAATCAATTATTATATCATTGCCAAAGTCTTTTAAAAAAAGGTAGTAGACGGCGTGAAAGAGGTAAAAAAAACCTGTGCACTATGACGAAACAAACATCGCCAAATACAACAGAACCTGTTCTATCGACCACGTGTCCAATACAGCCACCTGTACAAAGATCGCTTTCTAGCCCCCCCCCCCCCCCCGGGGTTTTAAAACATTAATCAAAATAACACTTTCAAAGACGTCCACCTGTCTAAGACAATCACTTTTCCCTTCCCCTCGACAGTTGGTTGAAATTTTTGGACATTTATAGAAAACAGAATACGACCGGCGACTTGAACCGAAAAAGTGATGTTGGTAGGTGAGGTAAAGCATGGAAGCACTAAAGCCACAAAAAAATTAATAACAAAGGTTCCTGACTCATTGGAGCAGAGGAAGATAAGACTAACGCTAACATTACTTAAACGCAATCAGTCATCGTCACTCATCACCACCATTATATCTAAAATCATCACCGCTATCAGATCAATGACTTACATCTATAATCCTGGAATCTCTATCTGCTGTTACAGTTACTTGTTATACTAAGTATGCACGTAATACACTATTAGACACTATCATATGCACTTTTTTTCTGCTAACTAGATGGCGTCAATCTCATATAAATGGGCAAGGGGAAAAAACAAACAAAGGTTTGTTTATTTTTGGCTGTTATGGCGGTGTTGTAGTTGCGGTTGCAGATGCAGTTGTTTATGTTGTTGTTTATGTTTATGTTGTTGTTTATGTTGTTGTTTATGTTTATGTTGTTGTTTATGTTTATGTTGTTGTTTATGTTGTTGTTGTTTATGTTTATGTTGTTGTTTATGTTGTTGTTGTTGTTTATGTTTATGTTGTTGTTTATGTTTATGTTGTTGTTTATGTTGTTGTTGTTTATGTTTATGTTGTTGTTTATGTTGTTGTTGTTGTTTATGTTTATGTTGTTGTTTATGTTTATGTTGTTGTTGTTATTTATGCCAATATAATTATTATCGATGGCGTTGTTATCAAAGTCACTTTTGTCCAAATTATAGAACAAGTTAATATTTTATTTCTCCGCTGTGTGTTCCGGAACTTAGATTGACAGGCGACATCTGTGATCAAGTGGTAGAGTCTTGCTTCAGTCTCCGTGATCATGGTTCAATGCTTTTCTTCTGCACCCCCCCCCCCTTCATTTTAGACCCCTTCCTCCCACAATGAAAAAGAATAAAACAACACCCCCTCCCCCCCCCCCTCGAAAAAAAAGAAAGTAAATAATTCAATCAAAAATATAAATGGTGACAATAACAGAAAAAACAAAACCTCAACTAATAACAGCAACCAACAAAGAAAACAGAAAGAAAGCAACACCCCCCCCCCCCAAACAACAACAACAACAAAAACAAACAAACAACCCCCCCCAAAAAAAAAAAAACAACCCAACAACAAAGCACACACATGAAAGCAAAACAAAACAAAATTCATTAAACAATAAAAACAAAACGAGAAGATAAAAAAAGCCCCCAGGCGTAAAATTCACGAGCAATACAGACAGGGCTCCCCGAAATGATTTGTCTAGTTCCTAAACTATGTTTAGGGACATTGAGAGCGTGTTTGGATTCAAACGGACCCACGGGCTTAATTCATTTCTTGAGCTTACACGTCTTTGAAGAAACATTTAATGTGCATAATACTTGATAAAATAATACTTTCATTTTTATTTTTGGAATAAACTTTTATTGTCCTTTCTTTATTTTTCAGCTAAAAAGACTGGAGACGTGTATGTATCGATATCTAGCGATAGTGATAAGTTCCATTTATTGTTCACTAATTATCTTATCTTCCCCAAACCAACAACAGTGTAACGGCTCTAACGACCATCAACCAATATTTGTAGTGAACACGAAGAGCTTGAATATTTGGTTTGATTTTTAATTCTTTAGATTTCAATTTGTGCTTATAATTTTTCATTTGCGTTCTTGACATTCGGTTTTTTTTTATTGTGTTAAAAGGCCACGGTAAAGGCAGAAACAAAAACAAAACACAAACAAACACACACGGGCACACACACACATTCATAAAAAAGGAAAAACACACAAAAACCCCACCAAAAAACAAAACAAAACAAAAACCAGTCTCAAACGATATCCGCCTAGTTTAAAAAAAACAACAACTAAGGACTGACATTTACTTTTTTTGGTAAAAATATCCCACCTCAACCTGACAGGATTGAATGTAGAACTGATACATTTTAATGTTATCGTGATCATTTAAACTTCTTCGCGTGGCTGATACATTTGTTTGTTTGTCTTGCTTTCGTTCATGAGAGAATTATTTGCAATTTCACAGTTTTGTTTTGTTACTTTGTTTGATCGTTTGTTTGTTGGTGGATTGGTTGGTTGGTTCGTCGGTTGGTTTCTTTGTTTGTTTGTTTGTTTGTTTTTAGTTAGTTAGTTAGTTAGTTAGTTAGTTAGTTATTTAGTTAGTTAGTTACTTTATTTATTTATTTATTTATTTGTCTGTTTGTTTGTTTGCTTGTTCGTTTGTTTGTTTATTCATTTTTAGTCTGTTTGTTTGTTTGTTCGTCTGTCTGTTGTGTTAGAATCGTTCATCTTTTACTTGTCTGGGTTCAGGATCTCTCACTGAAAATTACGGAGATCTAAAAAACTGAGTCCAAAACTCCCTTGCGTCCTAAGTGAACGAGCGAGGACTGGAATAAACGAAAACCTATTTAGGACGATTTTTTGAAAATCTCAAGTCCTTGGGTTCTAGGGTATAATCTGTCTCTGCATCACATTCCCGAAACATTAAGTGTTGATGGTAAATGGAGACAGGGAAAAGAAAACAATCCCAAAAGTAATATGCACACGGAAGTTAATAATGAGCAATTATTGGCTGACAGAACAGAGAGAACAAAAATAAG
>NW_004797335.1:1864082-1865711 GCF_000002075.1 Aplysia californica | reverse complement strand
AAAAGTCATTGAAATAAATACAATTAATGAATTAAATAGATAAATAAAACCTATTCTAAACGAAAACAAATACGAACGAAAACGAATTTTATTGTTGCACCCTGTACTGGAATCTGTTGACCAATATATACATGTTCTTTCACGGCTGTACTGATTTATTTGGGGAAATAGTCTTAAAAAGCGACCCCCCCCAAAAATTTTTTTTTTAAAAATGGAACAGAAATGTTTACTGTTTATGATCAAAGGAACTGACCTCTATAATTATAATTTTTGTTATGGTTTACCTAGGTTGGTTGTCGTTATTACTTTGTATTTGAATGGTTTCAATTGGATAGGACAAAAAATAAGTTTAAAAAGGCAGCAGTAATACCCCCCCCCCCTGGCTTTTAAAAAAAATATTTGAGCACAAAAAAAGAAAAGAAAACTAACCAAAACTAAATAATTGAAAACAAAAACAAAAACAAAAACAAAACACAACAGAAAAACAAAAAATTAAAGAAATGAAAACAAATGCACTTATTTCGTGTGTCTTTTTTTTTTATTCCTCTGTCGATACGATTTCTTTCTTTCTTTCTTTTTTAGCTTTGTTTGTGGTGGTTTGTTGACTCATTTATTTGTTGGTCGGTGCTAAACGACAGTCATGAGGCAGGTTATTTCTATGGACATTTAGCTCGTCTATCTCGTTCTCATCGGGAACACCCAGGGAGTATTACTTCTCTACCTACAACCCCCTCCCCCACCTAACAAATAAATTAACAAACAGAACAAACAAAACAAACAAGATAAAACAATTTTCCCTTCCCCCACCCCCCCAACAAAAAAATACCGCTTTTGTTTAGTTTAGTTAAGCATTGTACAAATTTATAACTTGCCAAATCACATAAGAACGCCACCGATACTTTTTATTTCCTTTTTAAAAAAATATCTTTCAGAAAAATGCGTTTTTTCACCGTTGTCTTCTTCCTTTTAGCCAATGTTTATCTTTTATCCAAACAGAATGAATTTTTTTTTTCGTCTTGAATTTTCGTTTTACCCTAAAACAGTGAACAAACAATATGTCAGATAAACACTTATTAGTTCCACTCTGAAGAAAATATCGAGTTGTGTGTTTTGCAAGTAGTCTTTTGTTTTCTGACCCGCTATTGGGTCACAGCTCGGGGTACGTGTATGCCACGCACTTTGATGACGCTTTTCACAGGTTGCTTGCCGTGAGATAAGCGTATGGCTATAATTTTCTTCCGTTTAATTTGATGTCATTGACATGTTCGACATTTGGTGAATTTATAAATTATACTTTTTACAACAATATTTCATACCTTTTTCTTTTATTGTAATACCCGGTACCTTTGATAAAAAGTGTAATTTGTACTCGTGTCTTTTTTTTTTATTGTGAAGTTTTTTCTCTAGTATCTGTTAAATCCAAGGTATCTTACTCTGAACCCCGAGATGGCCTCTTTGACAAGAACAAAAGGAAGGAGAGCCTGGTTACTTTAAGTGACAAGTTGTGGCCCGGAAGATTCAGGACCGACCACAGTGACATTGTCAGTTGAACCGACTTACTAGTGACACAGGCGTTTGAGGTTCGAATCCAATAAGAGTACTACTAATATCCCCTGTTCATCAGGGGGG
>NW_004797335.1:1858436-1863982 GCF_000002075.1 Aplysia californica | reverse complement strand
TACTAAAAAAATTCCACCAAACAAACAGCACAACAAAAACAACGCGAAACAAACAAACTTTAAGGTAAGATTTGCGTTACATTGCAACATATTGCATTGAAAAAAAAATTAGTGTACCGACGAAGGTTGAGTTTAGGGTTTTTGATTGTTTTGTTTTTTAAATTAATTAATTTTTTCTTTTTTTGTTTAGTTAAAATTGTACGACTCTTGCAACACAATTAGGTCATACAAGTGCCGAAGATTATAGGTGTTACAAGAGAATAGTAAACACACTCACAAAACGGAGAAGAGATAAGGACGAAAGGCGTTTGAAAGGAATGCATTTTTTGGAGCAAACCACACCAGAGAACTCGCCAACTACCTATAAAGCTTGAGTTTATTAACGCACTCGTGGTTTGGTGGTCCAGGGGTAGAGGACTTACCAGGTCCGAGCGATCATGATTTCAAATACAAGATCTACAAACTGCATTTCAATATATTATTGTGAACATTCTGTGGTTGTGGGGAAAAAAGGGGGGCCGTACTATCATATTCAGTCATCAAGGGGGGGGGCATTTTTTTCGTCGTGTCAGGTGTCATGTCGGAAGACGAAAGACAGGTGATCTTTAAACGACGGAGTAGTAAAGCCTTGATCGTAGAGAAAAAACTATTAAAAAACCCAAACCCAAAACCAAATAACCGTAACAACCCCCCCCCCCCAACCCTAACAAAATCTAGGCAAAGTGAGCTTACCTGAGTGATCAGGGAGCGCCCTCTGTGCGTTGGCCGTGTGGCTGTGTCCTGTGTCCATGGAGTAGAGACTCGTGAAGTCCTCACATTTTCTTTTCTCTCTGTCATCACTGGGCACCCGCTGCTCCTCCGATAACATGCTTGGGAAGAGAATGGTGGCGGTGGGTGGTGGACAGTGGGTAGTGGGATGTGGGTTGAGGCACGAGGCGAACACTTCCACGCCTTTTGGTGGGTCGAAGACACAAAATGGCTACGGGTAGATAATAAGACTGTCGAGGAAATCACGCGAACAATCACTGACGTCTAAATTTCTGTTTTCACTCGGTAGAGGGGAAGAAAGCTTTGGTGTCTACCGCTGTCCTTGATTAGTTTTATTTCCTTTCTCTTAATCTCTTCAGGTGTTGCAAGATTAGGCAAAAATCAATCAGTGATCTTCCTTGTTAATTTTATTCTTTCTTTTCGTTTTTATTTGTTATAAACACTTCTGAAATATCTATTCTTAAATGCTGAAAATATTGAAACAATCTTGATAGTATACAAACTCAAAAACAAATACGATAAGAATGATGTCACAGCATACTCAAGAGGGCTTTTTTTTCTAGTCGATCATGTCACACACATAGTCAAAAGCTACTGGGAAACACACTTGTCCTATGCAAGAACTCTGTTACGAAAATCTGAAGCACTTCTTCAAATCACAGCAGTGATTTCTCGGAATTTGTTGGTTTTTGTTGTTTCTGTAGTTGTTTTGTTTTTTTAAATCGTACCGTGGTGCAGTAAGTGTAAGTATTCTATCGTAGTCCAGGTTTCCAGGCGTGGGCAATGCATGTACGTCAATCGTATTCCCGTGTCAGATTCCCAAACACTGTGCCCACGACAAGCGACTATGATGATCTGCTTTGATCCACAGTTTTTCTTCCGAGATTTGTCGTCTTCAATTTGGACTCAAAGCTGGACAAAAGAACTCCGCTAAGTTCTTTCTTAGTAGGTAAAGAAATTTCACTGATTTCAAAGGAAGCTCTGAAGAACAGGACGTTAAGCTGAAATGGTTTGACTGCTCAAAATTAAAACAAGTAATGAAATTTTCCCCTCTTCCCCGTTTATATTATCCCCTGTAAAGAAACCGTTCATTGACACCGGGAGCCAATCAGGAGGCCGAACACGTTTGTGGGAAATATTGATCACGTGGCGGAGGATCAACAGCCGGGGAGATGATTTCATTGGCCGCCCCTCGTTTGGCCGACTGTCGGCTGCTAACAAGGTGGGCGTGGTCACCGCTGTTCGAGGTTCCCCGGACACAGAGGGCGAGGGCCGTGTGTCGGGTACGGGTAGTTTGGAGGGACCAGGGCCCCGGTATCTCTCCCGTCCCTCGTCCTCCCCCCTCATACAGCGCTGGCACGTTCCTTGAGCTTTGGAGAGCCGACTCGAACCTTAGAATTTTTTTCTCCTAACATCGTTATGGCAAGCTGTTGTCTACGAGCCGCCATTACCCGCCGCCTTTCCCTGGCCTGTCAGTGCACACATGCCTGCGTGCCCTGCTCTCGTTACTTCAGGGGCGACGCGTTCTTGTGGAATCTTTTGTGATGCTCTACATCAGACACGGCTGGACATAGATTCTTCTTCTTCTTTGAAATCCAGGCAATTCTGTGATTTAGTTCATAATATGGATTTTTTTAAAGGGGGGGGGGGGGGGGGGAGGTTTGCACATTTTTTTTTTGTTTTGTTCCCCTCCTTCCCCTATTAACCCCCCCCCCCCCCAAAAAAAAAAACCCAAAAAAACCCCACAAAAAAAAAAACCCCACCAAAAGAAACGACAAAAACAAAAACCCCCAAAAAAAAAAAAATCAACAAAAGAAAAAACCAACAACAAACAAAAACAAAAACCAACTAACAAATGATAAAGCACAATAACAATCTTGACCACGTTCTCAAGATACAAAATCTGACTCCCCCCTCCCTGACAACTCCCCAGGCCCCTTTAAACCCACCCCTATACACACAAAAGAGACTTAAAAAGAAGATGGTTAGGGAAGGGGAAAAAAGACAGTAAAAAGAAAGGCGGGGGGGGGGGAGAGGGATAGAGAGAGACGGACGTGCGAGAGCGATACGTGCAATCGAGAGAGCGAGAATATTGATTGAAGTTGACTTGTTTAGACTGGTTTTAATTTAGGGTGATGAAAGAAAAAAAAAAGGGGGGGGGGGGGGGGGGGGTTCTAACAAACAATGAAACCTCAACAAAAGCGACATGTAATACAATGTACTAAAAAAATTCCACCAAACAAACAGCACAACAAAAACAACGAAACAAACAAACTTTAAGGTAAGATTTGCGTTACATTGCAACATATTGCATTGAAAAAAAAATTAGTGTACCGACGAAGGTTGAGTTTAGGGTTTTTGATTGTTTTGTTTTTTAAATTAATTAATTTTTTCTTTTTTGGTTTAGTTAAAATTGTACGACTCTTGCAACACAATTAGGTCATACAAGTGCCGAAGATTATAGGTGTTACAAGAGAATAGTAAACACACTCACAAAACGGAGAAGAGATAAGGACGAAAGGCGTTTGAAAGGAATGCATTTTTTGGAGCAAACCACACCAGAGAACTCGCCAACTACCTATAAAGCTTGAGTTTATTAACGCACTCGTGGTTTGGTGGTCCAGGGGTAGAGGACTTACCAGGTCCGAGCGATCATGATTTCAAATACAAGATCTACAAACTGCATTTCAATATATTATTGTGAACATTCTGTGGTTGTGGGGAAAAAAGGGGGGCCGTACTATCATATTCAGTCATCAACATTTACACAAATCCAATCCGCATAATAGATCTACATGTAATAATAATAATAATAATAATAATAATAATAATAATAATAATAATAATAATAATAATAATAATAATAATAATAATAATAATAATAATTTTAAAAAAATGATAATAGATAGATAGATAGATAGATAGATAGATATATAGATAGATAGATAGATAGATAGATAGATCTTCCACTCAAAGGCAAGCTCTACGCGCTTTACCCCCGGCAGACCGGATAGCATTCTGAACCAATCTCAACTTCCTGGGAAACTTACAGTGCAAGATGCCTTTTTTCTTTTTGCGCTAAAACACAAACATACTGACAAGATTTTTCGCTGTCTATAACCGGGTACCCATTCCCACCTGAGTGAAGTGAGGAAAATTCGTGGTAAAAGTGTCTTTCTGGGGACGCAACGTCAGGCCTGAGGCTCGAACCTCGAAACTCGCAACCTCACGATTACGAGTCCCGTAGACAACCCACTAGACTACTGACGCCACACACTCAAAGAGAAGGGGTTGGTCATTGGTCTGTACATGTCTCACGCTGTGTTTGTTGATATAATCGAAATCATAATTGGAGGTAACCATTTTGACCTTGGCTGGCAAGGTCAACCAGGGAAGGAGACCCAGTAGAGAAAAGTAGGTGTTCAAGATCAATATATTTCTCCACTTGACGATCGAAGTAATATAATGATGGTTTGATTTCTATCTAGGGAACATAACTTTAGAAGAAAAATGAAATCCAAAGAGGTCATAATCAGGAAAAGCTTTCTTTTCCTCGCAAAATATGACTGTACTGACGATTAGGACATCTCTGTGATTTGTTGGAGATTGTTTTTGTTGTTGTTGTTGTAATTTATGGGAGACAAATTCTACGACTACTTTACGAATAATTGAAATTGCTTTTGTGTTACTAAGATTGGTTAGTATTAGGAAATACAAAGATAGCGGTCTGGAATTGAGGCTTACTATATTTCTAAATTTCAAAGGTACTGGCAAAGGTTTTGGTCTTTTCTACAAGTCAAAGTGTCTTCACAAACCATGATGCCATCCTTATATTTTCTTTTAAAAAATGATACCCTACAGAATCGCAAGAAATTGAGCCCGAAATGAGGAGCATGGACGAAAGAGTGGTCAAGTATCGGGGATGAGCAAGGAAAAAGAAAGAAAGGAGGAATTGAAAATACTTGGAAGGGGGGGGGGGCGGTTCTCAGATTCGGGCCTGCTAAAGGGGATGGGATACAGCAAGACAAAAGGTGGAGACAATAGCTTCAGACAGAAGTACACGAAGGGTTCTTTTTATTGGACTGCTCTCCGATACACGATGAGAAAGGCTGATGAAAATGATGATCGGGGATAAGGAAGAACAGTCAATAACAGTAGTATTTAGTAAAATACATTTGGGGGGGGGGGGATAAAAGTATATTCTTCATGAAAGAGACTTGAGTTAGGTTTCAGCACGTAATATAACTCGGCAGTGAGCGGCCTAAGACACAGTTTACTGAAGCACTCACAGCTTGATCAGGCACAGGGTGTCGTAATTTAGAGCACAAGCTACCAATACGCCAGTTGTCACAACTGTAGATGGAAAACAACGTTGATCTCCCAGTCCCTTGCTCACGGGAATCGATGGAAAGAACTGGATACGGCAAAATGGCCACTAATTGTTTCGTGCGTGGGGATTTGGGAAAAGAGAAGACAACTCTCTTTAGCATCGGCCAGGCCCGTCCCTGGTCACAGCAGACGACAGAATGCTCTCCCGCGATCAGTTCCTCTCAGGAGCCCGGCAAGACGGAAGTGGCTCCCAGAGCTCACCTCCAGGGTCAACTCAGCACCCACGAGCATTGATGTTTGTTCAAGTTTTACAGCGCTTACAACTCGAGAAAATCACATAGAATATTTGGGGGTACGGTTGGCTTCAGGGGAATAAAAGGGGTTGGTTGAGGCAGGGAGGGAAGAAGAGGGGGTAAAAACGAGAGAGAGAGAGAGAGAGAGAGAGAGAG
>NW_004797335.1:1857266-1857790 GCF_000002075.1 Aplysia californica | reverse complement strand
GGGGGTAAGAAAGAAACAAACAAAAAAGTCAGTAGCAAGCACAGACAGAGGTGAGGGTGTTCTCATTGCAATACAAGTCAGTTAAGGAGTCCATCGGCTGATATATAGACAGCTAGAAAGAAAACTATCCGTAACAGAAATGTCAGCATAGTTAGGGAGATCGAAGTCAGTGCTTGTCAATCTTACTTTGGCCAGCCCCCACTTTTGCCTCCTTTACTAGACTAACAGTTTTGTATCACCGAGCTACATGTACATGTATTTCCAAACGGGGCGTTAAGTAATACCTGTGTGTCCATACCCGGAGGACCTGCTTTTCCCCCCTAAATGACTAATCCGCCCACTGGTGGACAATATCGCCCATATTTATAAGTTTTGATCTCAACCAACCCATTATGTCCATCCTCAATTTTTGTTGTTGTTGTCCCGTTCTTTTTCACTGTTGGCACGAAACGACGACACCGAGATAAACAAGGACACCCCCCCTCCAACACACACACACACACACACACACACACACACACACA
>NW_004797335.1:1851753-1854932 GCF_000002075.1 Aplysia californica | reverse complement strand
GTCTCTCTCTACACCAGTGTATCCCTCCATCTCTGCTTGTCTGTCTCAGTATATCTCTGCTATCCCTACTCCCCCTCGTTCTTTTCTCTGCCACCCCTCCCCCCTCAGGCCACTCCCGCAGTCAGGGATATAATAATAACCCTATAGAAAGACCGAGATACTCGATAAATATTATTCCCTTTTGAGAATCGAACTCGGGTCTCCTGTGTACGAAGCACCGAACTATTAGACCACATACGCCGGATCCTTCTTACTGTTGTCTTTCAGCCACACCCCTGATCTTAGGGTAAGCAAGATCTGACACCTAGCCCTCTTAGATAAGGGCGAAAATCCTCGAAGGTTCCGTGTGCACGTTGTCGCACGTTAAAGATTCCGTGGTGGTCCTAAATCGAACAGAGTACGCTTCGTCAACATTCAAAATCAATTCCTAACAAACTGAAAATGTTTAATGTGTTCCACCAGTTTTGATTCTGTACTGAACAGGACAGGAAAACGATGTCAATTTTTTTCCATCAACCTTCAGACTGTTGTCCTTAACTTTGACAACTCGCAATTTTCTTTGGCAACAGACAACTTTCTAAAGATAACCTTCCTGAACGGACAAAAACAACAAAAGGCACAGAATGTACACAAGGCGTGCGGCACGACCCACAACCACTGCGGTTCCCATACCGGCTTGTCTCAGTCCACAATGTCGTGTCGCGAGACGAAACGTTCCGCTTGGGGAAGCTGCCTCAGGCGATGATGTGGTTTAAAAAGGCAAAACCATGAATGCGTCAACGATACAATGACAACCAACAATCAATGACAACCAACAAACTGCGAATAACAACAACACAAAGTGGATGAACTTAGCTTTGTGAAAAAAACGTAGACATATGGTATGGTATGGTATGGTATGGTATGGTATGGTATGGTATGGTATGGTATGGTATGTATCTATCGTCCCTGTAAACGTAGTGCTGTTGTTTAAAAGACAAAGAACTCTGCATTTAAAGTTTATCTCCAAAATAACCAAGTGCACGGAAAGCCTTGAAATTTACCGAATGACCCATATTCAAGAGCATAATATATGTAGTTGTTATTGAAGTTTCAAACAAGTGTCTGCTGCATCGTAGTCAAACAATGTACCAACCGAACCATCGATGTGCCCTGGTGTAGATGGGCTAGGGTTATTGCTTGACTGGGTTTGGATAACCAAACGTTGTGCGTTTCTCACATTGTCTGCTGCTGTCCTTCATTCAGGTGGGTCAGCATGATTGCACCTTCGTCTCAGTTTCTTCTGTCTACCAAGTTGTGAATTGATACACAGAAACGAAATATTATTATGTGAAGGATATCACTGTGGTGTGAGCCCGCCATGTGCTAAAGTTGTGGTCCCACGGGAGTACTTAGACGGCAACAACTGAAAGAACGAACCAGACGAAGCAGATCATAATGCCTTCATTTGGTAAGGTAATACGAGGGGCGTTCAATAAGTCTTTACCCTGCCAGTGAAGGAAGAAAGTTGGAAAGCTAAAATATGACAGTCACAATGCTACGTCTCTACATATTCATCTAGCAAAATGACAAAGTTTGGCTATTTTTGCTTAATCTTCAAAAGTCTTTGAGAATTGTATGACCTCGGTTAGGACTCAAACCATTCTCCCAGTGCAGATATAACATCTTCATCCCTATGAAAACGCTGTCCTTTGGGACATTTTTTTCAGATTGTGGAAAAAGGGAAAAGTCAGAGGGTGAATTGGGTGGGTGAGGGAGAAAATCGTAGCCGCACTTCTTGCTGTCCGAGTTGCCTTCACTGCGCTGCGCCTGAATGCTTGAAGCATTGTACTAAGCGGGTGAAGACATTTTTCACAGCTTCCCTTGTATTTTAGAACTATCTTCTCCCAAAGCGCTCTCAAGTTCAAACCGCTCTTTGGAAATTTTCAAAACGCCACACTCGGGGTTCCATTGTGCAAGTTTCGTTGTTTAGCGAACAATCCTTCCATAGTCAGGATAAAACTTACTGAGCGCCCCCATAGACCACGACAATAGAACATACAAAAACACCCTCAAACAAATAAGCTCCCAAAACTAATTAAAAGCAAACAAACAAACAAACAGACAGACAAACAATCAAACAAGCACCCACGCCCCTACAGAAAACTTAGCAATGCAACAGGCCAACCAAAGAAAAACGTTGGGTTACGAGCACTAACTTTCCATACGACTCTCGTAGAATTAGAATACTGTGGGGGTGTGAATGAAATGAGCTATTCACAAAGTGTTCTTTTCACATTTCAGTAAATTAGAACGTCTGGCGTCTCCCTGCACTTCTCACATGGTCTGCATCTTCCATTAGACCCGGGCGAGACGTATTTACTTCTATCTTCCACGCAGTGTCCAAAAAGACTGCGACAATTATACAAGTATGTGGACTGAATTTGAGATTGAAATGTTATTCGTCACTATTGACAAGTTTGTCTTTACTATTGAATCTTTTATTCGCCGGTATGAGTGACATGATAATAAATAATATATTATGCTCCTAGAGCACAGAGCGTGAAACAATGTGTTCTAACGTTAATTTTTTTTCTCCACCATCGCCTAATCCTATAAAGAAAGGATCATGGGAATGGGCTCATCCTTTCCGAGTTGTTAAGTTACTTTCGTGGTAAGCAGTGACAACAGCAATTGCATAAATGGGCAAGTGTATGTGTGTTCACTGCAAGGGACGAGAAGCGGACGATTCTAAAGCATTCTTAACGGGTTCAGTCGATAATGACGTTCATTAAAATGATGTCACCTGACTGGTATAACGATGCGCATGTCATATGTTAGGTATATACAATGTCATCAACACAGGGTTATGATCTGATAAGGTCAGTGCTGTGAATGGTAGACTCTACATTGTTCCTTTTCCTAGAAGACCGTCCAAAATTCTACACATGAATGGTAGGTTCAGACTGATCGTCACATTTGTTATGGGGATATCATAATGATAATAATATTAACATTATACACTGCAAGGGATGAGGTTGGTAAAATTGGTTAATTCATGATGATGATGATGATGATGATGATGATGATGATGATGATGATGATGATGGTGATGGTGGTGGTGGTGGTGGTGGTGGTGGTGGTAGTACAATATGTAGTAGTGGTGGTGGTGGTGGTGCGGCATAGAAAATTAGAAAGCA
>NW_004797335.1:1848862-1851653 GCF_000002075.1 Aplysia californica | reverse complement strand
CACACACACATACACATATATATATATATTTGTTTTTGTTTTTGTTTTGTTTTTAAATTACGTTTTGCACTGTTTCTTTTGAATACTAGCAATTAGAACAGTAGGGCTTTTATTCAGGGTGGGAGGGGGGAGAGGAGGGGTTGGTATGTGTTTTACGGCGTTCGCAACTGCATAAGGTGATAAGAAGGCGAGTGACTCATTATACATTTTCAGTCGGTAGAAAGTTTTGAATTTTGCCCGGGTGACGGCCGAAGCCTACTCTTATTGATTTTGGGTCACTAAGGGATCTTTAACATGTGCTTCTTGCTCAGGGGACCTCGGAGATGTTTGGCCCTTGTCAGAGAAGGCTAGGTGTAGATCTTTCCTACCATATAAGATCAGGGGTGTGGCTGAAAAACAGCAGTAAGAAGGAGCAAAGGAGTAACAGAAGAAAGGCTGCAGAAAGAGTCAGGAGCCCAGAGGAGGAGCAAAGAAGGTGAGGGAGTGGGGGCAGAAAGTGGAGACGAAAGCAGACGACAGAACATTGCTAGAGGAAAGTTGCTGAAAGGAGACAATTTTTAGATAAGAAAAATTTCCGTCGCTATCCGGATTCGAACCCGGGACCTACTGAATGAGAAGCGAACACCTTAACCTCTAGGCCACGAGAACCCCCAGCAAAAGTTGCTAAAAGAAGGCACCAAATATGCCAATAAAAAGGCATAATATTGTAAATTCTTTATCATCAGTGAATGTGGTAAATACTTCTGCATCCACAACAAGGACCAAGTAGCTGTTGGTTTACGACAACACACATTGCTATTGTAGCATTTACGAGTAGAAGAGACACATGATGAGACTGATTTTGAAGAACATTAAAAAGAAGCGGGAAAAATATATAAAAGTATATTAAAGTAAATCAAACATTAAAGTAAATCAAACAAGGAAAATTAAACGCTGACGATGAAAAGAAAAAAGAAAAGTGGAAAACTGGAGTGAACACAAATCTAAACCTCTCTCTGATTGTCAATATTCCCGAATCGATTTTTCTAGATCAAACAAAACACACAGAGAGGCATTTTACGAAATTAAACGTTCTGACGCCGTTTTCATGACGCTGCACCTCATAGGGTTCAACAAACGATTACCTCTAACGTAATGGACAACAGTCTGTTCTTATTCATTAGTAACCCGATGGCAATTCAAGGGCAGTGGGAAACTATGAAAAGTGATGTCTGTCAATCTTTTGTATACGTTTAAAGAGAGAAAACTCCATGTTACTTATTGATGTTCGTTGAGTAAAAGGGGAACAAAGATGTGAGAATCGCACTGGGGGTTGTGATGAAGGTTTATGTTTACGCGTGCGTTTGCTTGGAGTCTGAATGTGTTTACGTAAATGTGGAGTAGAAGCGGGGGGGGGATTTAAAAAATTGAGTCTGGGTGGTGGAAGAGGGATGATCAATGTATTACTTAATGTTGGGTAACTCTTTGTCTGTCCGTCTATCTATCTATCTATCTATCTACTTTCAGCGCACACACACACACACACACACACACACACACACACACACACACACACACACACACACACATTTACAATTTTGGACCACCAAGGGATCTTTAACGTGTACAATTGCATACGGAACCTCTGAGAATTGTAGCCCTTATCCGAGAAGGCTAGTTGTAGATCTAACTACCATAAAATTAGGGATGTGGCTGAAAGAGAGCAGTAAAAAGGGAGCCTAGGAGTAGCAGTATAGAGGCTGCAGAAAGAGTCAGGAGCCCAGATTAGGAGGCAAAGGAGGTGAAGCGGTGGGGGTAGAAGGTGGGGAATTAAAGCAGACGACAGAGCATTGGAAGAGAGCAGGAAAGGATGTGAAACGAGAACATTTTTTGGAGAATCAAATGTTCCATCCCTATCGGGATTCTGACCCGGGACCTATTGAATGAGAGGCGAATACCTTAACCTCCAGACCACGAGATCCCCCCGAGACACTTTTAACTTTCAGAAGAGAGTTTCTTGGAGTTAATGTTGGTCTACCTTTTTCTGCAAGAGTAAAGTTTCTTACAGCTGTTGGAAAGGACACGACTCAAGGATATAGAAGTAGAAATAGGACTAAGAAAGTGGAGATGGATGGCACACACCGTAAGAAAGCCCAGCAGAAACATCACGAGACACCACAGGGAGCACGAGGCAGGGGTAGGCCACGGGAAACATGGAGGAGATGCGTGGAAAGCGACATGAGAGAGACGAAACTTACTTGGAACGAGCTTGGAAGGATGGCCCAGGACAGAGATAAATGGAAGGAGCTTGTATGTGGCCTATACCCTGCCAGGGATGAAAGCCATTGGTGATGATGAACGTTTCTTATATTATATGATTCTGCAATAATATTTGAACATAAACAGCAGGGAGGGCGTTCCGTTAGCTCAATTTATATCATGCTGGACGACAGAGCAAGTAGCCCAAGTTCGAATTCCAGACTGGGTGTTGTTGACCTCGGATCGTTTTGAGAAGTTTGTTTTTCTTTAAAGCTTTCGGGCCATTTGGCTCTGCCCTATCCGAGATGAACGTTTGATTCAGAGATCCTGCATCTTAAATAGAACCTTTTAACTAACAATATCCATTTGGTTACTACCCCCTTATCATATCCAGTCGGCTCCCCTCCCCCCTTTCACAAACCTCCCTCTAATTTCGCTGAAGAGGAGGGCTGTGAGTTTATGAGGGGAAAACAGAGGTGGTGAAATAGACGTCTCTCTCTCCCTCTCTCTCTCTCTCTCTCTCTCTCTCTCTCTCTCTCTCTCTCTCTCTCTC
>NW_004797335.1:1845098-1848762 GCF_000002075.1 Aplysia californica | reverse complement strand
TCTCTCTCTCCATCTCTCTCTCCATCTCTCTCGCTCTCTCTCTCTCTCTCTCTCTCTCTCTCTCTCTCTCTCTCTCGCTCTCACAGTCCCTCTCTCTCACACCAAGTTGAAAAAAGGCGGGTTTGTCCAAAAGTGGTGGCGTGGGCGGTGTGAGTAGCGTGGGTGACAGAGGCAGCTGTAAGTATTGAAGAGCAGTGCTAAGCTTAAAGGACATCAAAGCATAATCTTGTAGTCTGATGACCTTCCCTGGAGCTGAAGTGTATTTCTGTAGTCGATATCAGTAGCGATTTCTCTCGCTGCTGACTATGCTTAATGATTGATTTTATAAAGTACTAGCTGGGTCCCCTTTCGATGAAAGGAATGATCGGAGCATTAACATCAACTGAAAGTCATCGGCCTACTATATTTACACTCTGCAGCAATAAATCTTGAGAATGCAAAACATTTGGTCTAGATCTATACTCGCGAAACAAAATTAGGCCTGCGAAATATCACTTCCAGCACTTCCGCAGATTTGTGTCGTTTCTCAGTGGAATAATCACAAAGGCCAAAGAAGGATGGGAACTTTTTGCCAAATGTATTTGTCTAAATTCAGGAAATGAATCAATGAAAAAATCGGGCTCCGTCATGAGGGCCTATCTATCTTTTTGCAGATACCTGCCAACTTTCAACCTTGTAGATCTAGCTGTCGTAGTTTTATGGGGAAAGTGACACATGTGTTTCCAAGTTGCCAATTATATAGATCTAATATGACGTTGTTCCCAGTAGCAAGAAAAAGAATTTGACAAAGGAGTCCTGAAAAAGCGATGATGGGCATCAAACGAAAGGATCACAGTCGAATTTAGCACCAAGTAAAAAAAGAAAACACGAGGCTCGATCTATACAGGTCGCACACTTAAAATAGTGCTCAGTATTGCGCGACAATGCGAGATAGTATTGAACAGAAGCAAAGATAGTACATAACAAAATGGTCCACTCAGCCAAAAAAGTGTCCGCCGGAAGTTCGCTCTTTGCTTCAGGTGGTGCTGCAGTCTGTTTTGAAGCTCTCTTTCGTTTTTCTAGAAGAAGAATAGGAACAGTACCTCCTTGCGTGCGGAGATCAACTTCTGTTCATCAGCAGTTCGGGTTCGTTCAGTGCGGAGTTTTAGGTTTTTTAAAATTTTAATGACCTCTCGCCTTTTATTCTAACGTCAAATTAAACGAAGAAAACAATCACCCTTTCCTCCGGAAGAGGTTTTTCTTGTCAGCGTAACCATTAAAAAAAAGCGTTCTACCGAAATTTAATTTAAAAAACTTGCTAGTTTCACTTTGATTTTTTAAACTCAAGTAGGGTAACTCTGTTCGCAAAGGGTTCGCATTTGCGAAGAGGGCGCCACTGAATTTTGAGGACACTTTTTTAATTGGCTCAAAGAGACGAGTGGCCCCTCTTGTTATGTAGACTCTTTGACAGAAGTACGACTTGAAATAAACAAATCTGGCGGATTTTCTAAAATTACAGAGACAGAAGCCTACAAAAGCGATCGGTGAAATATAGAAATTTAGCTTTTTGCAGCAAAACTGTCTCAAAACTGAATAAACGAAGGGCGTCATGATCTGGAGAATATTTTAAAGAATCTTTTTGCGAAAATTGCATGTCGATCGATGTAGCCGTTAAAAAGCCTTTTAAGGGGGGGGGGGGGCTACACCCCCAAAGTCAAGATTCGGCTCAAAATTATGGAATTTGATTTGTAGACATTTTAGCTTCCTCAGCCACTCCTACAACTATTTCGTCGCATAAGAACTCCAAAAAACAGTATTTTTCCCATACTGGGCATGTTTGTCACAGCCATTTCCTCATAAAGTCAATATTTTATTTTTCTTTATCGGCCGTTTTCTCAAAACGCGACTTTTCTCTATACTTTTTTGAATAACTCCACCATTTTTCATCCAATCTTCCTGAAATTTTTACAGAATGAAGAGAACATGTAGTACTAAAAAATTTTAAGTTGAATTTATGATATATGGAATAGATTTTTGTTGGTGGTGTCTGGAGTGTGGATTTTCACGGATTTTTTGAAAACTTGAATGCTACCTCAGGAAAAAAATCATAAAAAATTTTCTAATTCGTTTAGGAAAAAAACAACAAACAAATTTTTAGATCTAATGTGTGTTAACACGCATGCAAAAAACAAAAACAATCAATTTCCAAGAGCGACAAGTGCGGTATTCATTACGTAAGACATGTCAACAAAATCCAATACGGCCGCAGTAACCATGAAAACAAACTTTTTCTCAAATTTGATTGCGGATTTTAAAACTCCTTACTATGCTTGTTATAAGTGTGAAATGTGGTAAAATTCGGTCCAATAATAAGCGGGATAGCCTTAACGTGTAGCCCCCCCCCCCCCTTAAATAGCAAAATTCGGCCACCTCAAATAGATAATAGATTATTCTCGATGATGCGTGTATCGATATTGCTTGCTCAAATGATTCGATCGCGACAGAAGTTATAATTACACCAAGTCAAAGATTCTCCTTCAATGTTCACTCTCAGGGGAAAAAAAGTATCTTTGACAATCCAAGCTTTATAACATTGATGTCGCAACTTTACGTTTCGGCTTGTTTTGGCAAAGGAAGATTTTCTGGCCCGACAAGATTTTCAACGCAGATGTTTTACGGAAACGTAGGCAAGAGGACATGACCACCATAATAACAATGAGAAGATGGAGATAGATTGGGCATGTTCTGAGAAGAGAACCAGACGCAGCAAAACGCAGTGCACAAAAAGAAGGTACCTTATTTAGTAGATTCTTATTTCTTTGTCCAAATTTAACATTTGCTAAGCCACCCCCCCCCCCCCCCCCATACGCTCACAAATATTCTGACCCCGCCACACTGAAAAAACCCTCAACATTACGATTTCAAGGCCTTGGGCTATGACTATACAATGTCAAGATCGACTCGTTTTTCGATGATTTCAAGATACACGTTTTGCGGTGGATAGTAGGATACTCGTAACTCGTTGATACCATGTTTTAAGATGCTCGTTACTCTGTAATATAGAGATCTTTCGCTCGGTGAGAGAAACATGTGACGAGGGGAGGAAAAAGGTGTCACGCCCGTCCACTAATCGCGCGCTACAAGATGACACAAAAACCTCCTCCACTCTCTCTAATTTGTCATCTCAAGGAGTTAAGAGCGTCAAAGTTCATGACCCGACCCCTCCTCCGCATCTGCTCCCTGTTCTTCCTGCTCATTTCACCGAGAGACGAGTGGCGACTATCACAGGGACGAGCGACAAGTCATACCACACGTTTCGACTCACACAAACATTGTGGAGCTCAAACAGCTCGGCCGACTCTCTGATAGGAAAGTGTGAGTCCGGACAACTCGAAGGTTTTGTGTTGAGGCTCGCGTTATGAACACTTCTCCCTCAATCCCAATGGGCTATCTCAAGTCTTTGGGGATGTTGCGTCCCTAGCAGACACGCCCACCTTGTCTCACCTTCGCTCCTCTCTCGTCACACCCACTCTAACTCCATTGTCAACTTCACCGAGTCCATTGTCGACTCCGCTTGGCTTTTGCACCTGTGTGAATGGGACGTGGGCCACCCGAGGCGGGCTCATAGAACGTCTGTATACATTGGGGGATGGTGGATGGGGTGGTGTGTGTGTGTGTGTGTGTG
>NW_004797335.1:1842196-1843811 GCF_000002075.1 Aplysia californica | reverse complement strand
TGTGTGTGTGTGTGTGTGTGTGTGTGTGAATATGCAATTGCCTGTATCTGTGAGAGATTACTGTTTCAAATATATTTTCTTAATTTAATACATTATTGTACTGTGCACCTAGCCTTTATACTGTCGCTAAGATTCTTGTTTGTTTCAGTGTCACCATTTTCTTTTTAGCTTATTTCCAAACACCCTGAACCCTCTCACTGGCGTCTGTGGTTTAGCGGTAAGGTGTTTGCTGTTGCTCGCAGGAGACCCGAATTCGATTCCCTGAGTGAGGGGAATTTTTATCGAGTATCTCGGTTTTTCTGTTCTTACGGTGTATCCGCCTCTGACCAAGAGTTGGACCTGGCAGGCAAGGTCGAAGCCTCCCTCCTAAATGATCTAAATTGTGCCGATTTTTTGTTGTTGAGGGAAGTATAGGGTAGAGAGAGAGAGAGAGAGAGAGAGAGAGAGAGAGAGAGAGAGAGAGAGGGGGGGGGGGGGCGAGAAAACACTGACTTAAAAAATTGAACCCTTTCAAGCATGAACAAAAATAAAACTATAAAAAAAATTGTGTCCATTGAAATGGAAAGTAGATTTATATACCAGCCAAGCTATAGAACTCGCTCATGAGACACAAATAAGAGCCTACAGCTATTCTTCAAGACGTGGGGATAGCATCACATATAGTGTAAAAAACATCGCGTCGTGGGAAATGGGAAAAGGAGGGGATGGGGTGGTCGACAGAAAATGTGTGTAACACTTCCTCATGCCCTGTTTTTCTCGTAATCCCAGCCCACAGATACATTTCCATCTCGAATTTTAAAGGATTTTTCCACAGTTTCAAAAAGACTCTGGGATTTCGCATGGAAGCTTCGGGAAGGCCATTCCCCCTGTAATCCATTCCTCTGACATTCCCATCTCCTTACATCCCTGTGGGTGTTCATGTCAGACTGGCAGCTCTTAAAAATGCTAAAGGTATTAAAAATCTATCAGAACGCGGTGCCCTAAGAGCCAGAATATGATCCTGGCGAATTACTGCGGGCTCCCCAGAGAGAGAATATTTGCGAGGCGTGTTGGCGATTATGCGCCCTTGTCCCCGCGCTCTTCAAAAGCCATCGTCGAGAGGAGTACCCTCTTGGGCTGAAAGGAAGCAGAGAGAAGTTGCGCAAAAGATAACAGTCTCTTCCTTTTTCCCTTTCAATTACGAAAGCTAGGCGTGAAATTTGCATGTAAATCGAAGGCCTGGTACAAGAGGCTATTGAAACGTTGGGGAGTCCGGGATACCTAATTACGGGTCGGAGCGGTTGACCCTTTCTCAATGGGCGCGTGCGAGGGAGGTCAAGGGTCAAGCTTGGTGGCGGGGAGCACGCTGTGACGTCTGTCTGTTGTCATTGTGGTTTGCGCCGAGTCCGCGGTCTGGGAGAGGCGGACTTGTCACTCACTCACTCACCACTGGTCAGCAGCACAGACGGACGAGTGGACAGTCGAGCTTCTCCCTGTAGTTTCTTTACTTTTGTGAGTTTCCTTTCTTTCTTTCTTTTTCTTTCTTTCTTTCTTTCTTTCTTTCTTTCTTTCTTTCTTTCTTTCTCTTTCTTTCTTTCTTTCTTTCTTTCTTTCTTTCTTTCTTTCTTTCTTTCTT
>NW_004797335.1:1839966-1841074 GCF_000002075.1 Aplysia californica | reverse complement strand
CCCCTCCCCCGTGCGCTAAAAAAAATGATGAAAATTGTCCAAAGGGTGGGAAGAAATTACGGTTTCTTCGATTTCAGTATATTGACGAACGTCTCAATTTTTTTTATTTCCCCCCCACGATGCCACATATATACTAGCATCCTTAGTAATTCAAGACTTCCAGGTTTACACTGGCTGATGCGGTTGCATAGTTATTCTCAGGCGTCATATTTGTACATGCCATCTAACATAGCTATGGGAATATCCGATGGGATGTAGGCCTATTCCCTCTGTGTTTTGACTTCGCTTGTAGTTGTCTCAACGTCGCTTGTCTGTCATACATAATTATGTACTATTTACAGACCGTTTTTAGATACGAGTGCGTATACTTGTACACATACATGCTTATACTATAATCAGTTGCATTTCCAGCTGTTGCACTCAGAGCACCTGAGTTCGGTTCCCGACTCGGGAAGGATTTTTTAAACAAATCTAACATATCCGTCTGTCTGATGGGATGAAATGGTTCCAGGTTAATACGAGTAGAACCTCAGAGGCAGAGACAAAGCATCTTGACACCCTATACGACCTAAATTGTCTCGCAAAAGGCTAAAAGATTTACAAATCCGGTCGAGTGTGTTATCCAGCAAGAAAAATTATAACAAAGGTCACATAATGCAAATCTCAAAATGCTTACTAAAGGGATACAAATGTATTCGTTTCCTTCTGTTGGGTTCAAGTCTTTGAGTCAAATCCATATACTTACTGTGCATGTACTGTGAGATACTACGCGAGACTTAAGTTTCTTACGACTCGAAACAGGAATGCATACAGAGAGAAACTAATAAAGAAAGAATAGAGAGAGAAGGAGAAAGAGAAGGGGGGGGGAGAGAGAGAGAGAGAGAGAGAGAGAGAGAGACAGACAGACAGACAGATATATATATATATCAGTACTGTAGATATAGAGAATGAGAGAATGGTTGTGAACGTTAATAAAATCACAGAAAACAAAATAGAGCAGTGACTCATGGGCGTATGCACATTGATTTGTATGCTAAAAGAAATGTGTTACTTTAGTAGAAAATATTATATTATTTAGAGCCATTAAAATGTAATTTATTGATATAAT
>NW_004797335.1:1833965-1836465 GCF_000002075.1 Aplysia californica | reverse complement strand
TTGCTACTAGCAAGTTATCATCTGTTTCAGTGTTCAATGGGTCCAGTATCCAGTATGGAATTTCCAGTTAAAAAATATCAGGAGGCTAAACCTTGTCTTCATATCAGCGTGCAAATCTCTGAGGTGGTTGCTATATATATTTGTAATTCCTCGTCAGAAATGCGCCCTTCTTTCAGTGTCTTCGTCAAGCTAGGAAACTGAGAAATTTTCTTTTGCCAATGTTTCGGCGGATCATTTCCAATTTCGACAAGAATGATGAAAGCCTTGATCAGGTTGGTGTCATCCCCTTGCAGCTGAAAGTTGAACTGGTTGAACTTTGTGAAAAGATCTGTGAGGAGCGCAATGTTGTTCTTGTGTTCTTTCAGTTTATTGCAAGACTATAATAATCACTGTCTGTTTCTTGAAAAAATCTCCAGCACAGAGTCAAACAGGCAGAACAATAATTGTGTTCAACAGTTTCCTTTCGAGAGCCACCAGACTTCAATGTGCAAAAGTAAGCATTGAAAGTACTCGTCATTTTCAGTCTCGAGTTCAAAGCGTGGACTTTGATATTGTTCACACACTTGATGCCAATAACCAGTGTGTCATGCAGACTATCATTCAGGTTTTTTACAACCAAATTCTGTCTGTGAATGACACAGTAAACAGTAAATACTCCATGGACTGATTTATTCAAGAAGTTCATAAATCCACGTTTCCGACCTGCCATCGACGGTGCCCCATCTGTTGCACAGGCATCTGTATTGGTCAGAGGGATCTGTTTCTCCTCGAAAAATTCTTGGACCACTTTGAAAATGGACTCGCCTTTGGTATCTGTTTCCGACATTTTCGCAAATAAAAATTCTTGCATTATTTCCTCACCTTCTATGAACTGATATCCAGTTAAAGGCTGAGCTCACGTCCTTTCAGCATTTTGCACAGTGATTCCTCAACATTAGCTGACATCTCATCTAAACGTTTTTGAATGGTATTTGCACTTAGTGGGAAAACTTTCAACACAGGCTCCAGGGCACGTTGCAGGACTGTGCTGACCACCTCTCTTATCGCAGGCAATATGAGGTCCTACCGATAGCATGGTGTTTCCCTGCCTTTGTAATTAGCTGAGATAAATTATATGTTGCTCGTAAGCCTTCATCAGCTTGATCGACGTTGGCTGCAAACATCGGTTTCACTGATTTTCATTTCTGAAAATTGATCTTTAGAGTTTTGAAGTTTGCCACATCTTTGTCAGATTTGTCGTGATGAATCTTCTTTATATGGGATTTGCGGGCTGGGAAAGAAAGTTCTTAGTTATAAGTGTAAACTATGCCTAAGCTATCAATTTTTGTTTTTGTTTTAGTTCTTTTATGTGGCTTTTTTCCCCTCATCATTTTTTTATGTTGCATGTCATGAAAATTTCACATCGCCCCCTTAGCGCCCATCAGCGCCCCCCAATCGCCTAGTTTCGCCACAGCGCCCCCCAAACTCTCGCCACCGCCCCCCTGGGGGCGGTAGCGCCCACTTTGAAAACCACTGGTTTATACAGTCTTAAGAGGCACCAGTACCGAAGTAAAATCACAGATTCGATATTTTGGTAGAGGCATCTCACCCTCTGTTTTGAATGTCTTCAATTTATGTCTACTCGACAAAATTATTTGCCCTTTTCAATGCTGAGATGTTTCCATCTTCGTTTGGACTGATGAGAAGAAACGCTTATTCAAGAGAGATTCAAACAAACCCATAATAATATGTTCCCTTATTCGAGAATAAACAACGGCATACGTCGCTATTACATGTAGCCTACATCTTCTAAAACGTCCCTTATAGACCAGTGCAAAAAAATGGCAGAAAACCAGTTTTGGAGATCATAAGCAAGAACATGAGTACGTCTACACAGAAGTGAAGAGCAAGATGTTCTTCAAACAGACTTATGGGGGTGCGATCGTCATCTAACTTGATGTCTTGAGTAAAATCTCAAAGTTGTAGTTACCCCCTGAATTTTCAACCTCTGGCAGATTTAGTATAATGTTATTCATCTAGAGTAAAACGGACTCACAACTGAGACAATATGCAACCCTTCGTCGTGATTTATTTATGAGAAGGCCAAAACAAGGTTTCGACTTACTCCACTGACCGGTTCCAAGTGTTTGACCGGACACCTTTTGACTTGGTAGTGTGGGCGTTATTCTCTAAGATGGACACTGTCCAGATAATTCCGCCGGCCAGCCAGCCAGACTCTGATTTCTCCCTCCGTGCACCCGGAACACAATCGCCGACATAGCAGAAACAAGGCGAGAAGCGCTCACGCACACATCCGTAAATATTTAATCAGTGCACGAGTTACCAGCGCGCACGGTCTTCCTGACAGATGTCATCTTGTGCCGGACTGGCTCACTGGGTCCCCCGGGAGGGCTGGCGAGGACTGGCGAGGGCTCATTACGGGGCTGATGACGTGGAAAGGGGGACACGGCGGAACAATTGGCCAGGGTTGGGGCAAAAGGCTGGTAACTAGAACGTCTTT
>NW_004797335.1:1831631-1833093 GCF_000002075.1 Aplysia californica | reverse complement strand
TGTCTGTCTGTCTGTCTGTCTGTCTGTCTGTCTGTCTGTCTGTCTGTCTGTCTGTCTTACAGTGTCGATGTGCTTCTCTTTACTGAAACAAACAAACAGAGAAC
This sequence comes from Aplysia californica, assembly GCF_000002075.1. Lineage (NCBI taxonomy): Eukaryota > Metazoa > Mollusca > Gastropoda > Aplysiida > Aplysiidae > Aplysia > Aplysia californica. The sequence goes on along the minus strand of NW_004797335.1, from coordinate 1,832,989 downwards.
TATCTCCCAGTACTATATAGCAGCTACTGTGTCGATGCACTTGTTTTACCCAAACTCAAGCAATTACTTTATTAGGCTTTTTTCTCCTCACAATTTCTTCTTATTACTGTATTGTTCTGGCATCCCAGATGTAGCCTACATATATGTAGTAGATCAAGTAAGTTCTACACAGTTATCATCTCCTAACACCACACAAGCTGGGAACGCAGACACCTCAGTTCACCCCAAGCTGGACGTCTGTGAGGCAGACTGGTTCAGATCAACAGCAGGGCATTAAAAATAAATGGGTTGTTTAACGGACTATTCGTAGCTTTCAACAACTTGGCTTTGTCCTGCCCGAGATTAACTTGTAAGATAAAGGTTTGTCCCATGTTTGAACACAATGGCCTGTACGTACGTGGATAGAGTGCTAAACCCGACCCAAACTGGACCAGACAAAAGCTTCACCACCCGTATCTTTGTAAAGAAGTAGCGATAGTAAAAGAAAGACACAGGAAAAGTCACTTGATAAATATGATATAAGATGCCGTAGCGCTCTTGGGCACCTTTGAAAGATAAGATAAGATAAGATAAGATAAGCTTGATTGATCCTCAAGAAAAAATATATTGTTCATAACCAACTCAATGTCATCGATACCTATTGCTGCAGGTTAGTTTAACTTTGTAACCCTCTCACCCGTTCCCAAAGACAGGATGAAATGTTGAGAGAACGAAGGCTTCATAGCCTCGGGCTCACGTCGCAGATCTTCATTGTGTTAACCCTGTGACTGAAAATGCTACCAGTCTTTTGCTCGTCTTGTGACGTCGCCGAGGCGTGGCTGTCCCTCTCGTGAGTACTATTCCCGTCAGTGGACACAAAAGACGGAGCGTTCTCACAAGTTCCGAAACAATGGGACGAGCCGACTAAGGGAGATAATCACAGAGCGGGCTCCGGTACTACAAAACGATTGTGAAAATGGACGTGTAGCGATGTGACTACCGAAACCAGGCTCTCAGAGGGGAAAAGACTTTCTTTGAAGACACTAACAAACGCGTTCTGGCGGCTCGCCAGTACATGTCCTAACCTGATTAGAGACGGAGAAAGGGCTAAAAATGTAACAGTCCCGATTAATTAAAGCCAGGATCATCTATAGAAGGATCCGCTACTTTCTCCTTTCCCCGGGCACTCACGTTGTAGGAAAGCCCTACAGACTCGCCCAACTGAACTGTCAAAAGCCCTCGGGATATGAGAAGTAATTTATTCTTTTTTTTTTTCTTCTTCTTCTTCTTCTTCTTTTTCTTCTTTTTCTTCTTCTTCTTCTTCTTCTTTTTCTTATCGTCCTCCTCCTCCTCCTCCTCCCCCTCCTCCTTTTCTTCTT
>NW_004797335.1:1823355-1830168 GCF_000002075.1 Aplysia californica | reverse complement strand
CTGATGATGATGATGATGATGATGATGATGATGATGATGATGATGATGATGATGATGATGATGATAAGCTATTAAAAAAATTTAAACATTTTATATTGTTATTTTATTTTGTCGAAAATTAAAATAAGACTCTCCCTCCTACTCTGATTACCAAACAATGATGATGATGATGATGATGATGATGATGATGATGATGATGATGATGATGATGATGATGATGATGATGATGATGATGATGATGATGATGACCACAATATACTATGGAGAGGTGCTAGCACAATTCTCTGCGTGAAGAACAAGGGTCCTCATTTAGAACCTAAAGAAACAAAATTGAAATTAACACAAATCCTGGCATGTGTAATATTTATGAGTTAGCGTGTTAGTTATACCCACAGCGTGTTATAGCTTTCTCAATCTACTTGCCTTTTGGTAAAAGAGGTCACAGTTATCACCAACGCTTGTCAGTATTGAACCAGCGGTTGTTTAATAAATATACCACTAACATTTTTTGCCGCAATGTTCGTAAAATACGAAACAGTTTAATGTCACATATTATGTGGAGTTCTATTTCCTGAAACACCTTATATTTTGAAGTTTATGTCTTAATATTAAACTGTTGCCATTTTAGCATCAATATAAATTCCAGGACATTGTACTTCTTGCTGTGTTTACCAGAGGGTTAAACAACCCGCCATGCTACAGGGGCCGTTAACCCGTACCTTACTGCACCAAACCTAACTGACCGAGTCCTGGTAGGAAAGTCAACGACACAAAATGTGAGCATCAATTCCCCCCTGACCGCTCACGGTCAGCGCAGTGACGTCCGAGAGCACGGACAAAAGGACGGGGCGGGTCCCTGCACAAGGCCTGTGATTGATACCCGCTCCTACCACGCCATTCAAACAATGAGATTAATTGTAGTAGGAAGGTATAGACTTCACACCACACAGTAGGCTCAACGAGCTTCATTGTCACCGACGGGACTTCTGCTAACTTGCACTTAAAGCAACTATTTCTATAATGGTAATATGTTTCCTTTTCCAAAACTCATATTATTTCTTTTATTATATTTCCGTTTATCTAAACAATTTACCGTTCTTTTTTACATTACACGTTTCTTTTTCATAAACAGACTATTACCAGTTCCAATGACATTAATATGTCCCCTTCACATACACACAGCTTACTGAGTTTTCATGTTATTATGTTTCACTTGTATAAGCACGCAACAAAGTATCTATGTAGAATAATATAATAACAGTGAAAGGCATTGAAACAAAAAAAGCATTATATTCAGGTAACCTCGAGGCCAACCATGTGATCTTTTGCGTGGTCAACCTTTTCTATGAACGTTTCATTAAGGAACGTAGTATGTACCCGCCTTTTATATATATCCGGTTATCTTATTTAGTTCCTTCAATCACAAACCCACTGTCTCATGGCCCATACTACAGAATGATGTATTTAATTGCTATAGAATGCTTTTTATTTTGTGTCGTTCCAGTGTTTCTTCCTCATACATATGTATGGACATAAAAACACACTTTAAACACACACACACACACACACACACACACACACACACACACACACACACACGCACACACACACACACGCGCGCGCGCGCGCGCACATACACACGTACACACATGATACACACACTCACTTACTCTCTCTCTCTCTCTTTCTCTCTCTCTCTCTTTCTCTCTCTCTCTCTCTCTCTCTCTCTCTCTCTCTCTCTCACACACATACACACACACACACACACACACACACACACACACACACATACACACACACGCATTCACTCACAGATACCCCCCTATAATGTCACGTTCGCAGATAAACAGTTAGAAGCACTTGGCATTTAATTGATCTGATAAAGCGGAATTTTGGCCAAACCTCGAGCAGTTAAAAAAAAGAGAACCAAATATACGCTGAAATGTATTATCTATAATCCGAATACAATATACAATTGTCCCAATCGCAGTGTCCATAAAAAAACATGATGTACAAACGCAATAACAAAACCATCAGAGAAAAACAAACTCTGCTGCTCACAAAGCCCACAGTGACTCAGAGCCCACGACCAAGACGAGAACATGCACTTTGTCAGGCTCTCGAAAATAGAAGACTTAATCGCTTGTTTTATCATATTCATCGCTTTTGTTTTAGTACTTTATAGTCCTTGTCTTGTCTATGCACCCACGAAAAGAATCCGTTTGTTCCTTATTGGGCCACTGAGAGAGACTACAATTTCTACAGAAACAAAGTCGTTTCTCATAGTACTACCAAGCCTGCCCATGTGTAGTTTCTCAGTCTTTAGCCCTGAGGTGATCGGTTCGTAATGACTACTGATTGAAAATGATGGCATTTCTTTGCGGCCGAATGTCATTTCTTACGTTTGCAATCGTTTGAAAGTGATCTTAACCCTGTCGTGTTGCTGGCAGATTGCAGACGTCTGATATGATGTGGGCAATGAACGACGTTACACTAGCGCGATACCATCACCCTGTCTGGAATCTTGTCATAGGAATATATTTGATTATTTCCCCTTCCCAGTGAGGCCGGTCCTTGCAAGAGGTGGAGAAGGGCTTACTGCTCACCCCTCGCGCAACCACAGAACTATCTTGAGACGCAGGGTTACATATCACGTCAAACTTTCATGTCTGGTGATCATGCGACTGCAGAAAGAAATGTGCACCAAATTGAAATACGGTGCCAAAGAGAAATGAGCAAGAAAAAGAAGACAATGGGAGGGGAAATGAAAGGAAAAGATTGAGAGAGAAAGAAAGAACGAGAAGGTCCCTGAACGAAGAGCCAGAAGATACTTGCCCCGGGGTATGGTCGTACCACTCACCCTACAGGGGTCAAATCTGCTTTTGTTCCCAAAATCAAGCAGGAGGAAATAATAGGCAGAAAACCTTTCCCTCGAAATGTTATACGGTAGCAAAATGAGCACGGGGGCTACTCGGCCGCGGGCCTAATAGAGCGAGAAATAGACGTGTAATGGAGTTTGGGATCGTTAAGGGGCACGACGAGGCGATGATGAATGGAGAAATTGCCGGGTAACAGGGAGTAATAGTCTAGCGGGCCGGCCAGGGCCAGGGGTCTGGACAGGCCAACTGGGCGCGGGAGTCACAACGCTGGACTACTGGTCGCTCCCCCAAGTCTCAACTCACTATAGTTGGCTCATGATAGACAGTCTGAGGGAGAAGGGAATAAAAGAACATTCTCATGTAAGTTAAAACTGAAATTATAAATTAACATAATTGGAAATAATCTAATAAAAGGCGATGATAATGAGAATGATACAGCCAATGAGGGACGGTAATAATGATAATGGACTTGATGATGGCGGGCTGCATTGGACATTCTCTAGTGGCGTTATTAGTCGTAAATAAACCCCCCTTTAAGTTGTAAGACATCTTCTAGTAAACTTAAGAAAAAAATAATTGTTCATGTTACTTTGTCAAGTGCTGAACGTTAGGCCACTGGGGCTTCATTACATAATTATGATCATAATAATAGCGAGAGCGCTACAGTCTATATTATTACCCAAACAGGTCTGATGGCATTCTGAAACAATGTCAACTTCCTGGGAAGCATACCGTGCTTATAATTACACAATAACCTATATCAACAAGTGAATACTATTTCACGTCACTTGTTGACAATCTAAATCATTTATTTATTGGCCTTACAAATTTATTCGTTACTGCCTCTCTTTCTCTTTTAAAGCCATACGATGCCACATAGAGACTGTATTATATTTGAGTTTAGAACCTATTATATGAGAGGTCAATGGCCAAGACAGGTTAACTCAAAACAATATCGTCATTTTAGAAAATATTATAGCGCTTGTCCTTAAAAAGTAAATCTTATATAATCAAAAATGTCTATTTTCTCCTTTATTTCAATGTTACTTGAAAATGGACAGTTTTCATTAACGACCGATGAAGTCATCCCCCATCATCATCTTTCTCATCTTCCTCCTCCTCCTCCTCCTCCTCCTCCTCCTCCTCCTCCTCCTCCTCCTCATTATCATCATCATCATCATCATCATCATCATCATCATCATCATCATCATCATCATCATCATCATCATCATCATCCTTACCTTTTAAGGAGTATGGAGCACAAACAAGACTCCTCCTAGCATTTCTGTCTCGGACTTCCTCTCTATCTCATCCCATATCTGTCTAAGTCTTTCTAAGACCTAAGTAAGCAGCCCAATGTTTCGCTTTATAAACACGAAAGGAAACTACGTACCGCGAAAGAAGATACTTTGTTTACTCATAGGTCGGAGTCATGTTCTTTTCTTTTCGCTCGCCGTTACAAACGTTACAATTGATTGTACTCGACAAGTTGTCCACTCATAAATATGTTACAAAAACTACCAGCGCGCCTGATGAACACAGGCAAGCTGTCTATTTTGTCGGTACAAGTCTTGTCAGTATCGGATATGTTAGTGCTTACACTGTATACTTCACAAAAAGTTAAGACTTGTTCAAATGCTTTATCTGCTTGGGTAATATCATGGGTTGTAAGGAGTATAGACCTTGCTATAGAGTGGAAATTTGCGTTATACAAATGCTCTTTAATAATTGTTATAATTACAAAAGTTTCTAAAGTTTTCATCAGCGAGAAAACATAGGCGCAAAAGCTTTCTGCCCCTAGTGCAAAGATTACTGTTGTACTTGAAAAAGATAATCAAGAGACTATCTTAAGGGGTATCGCTACCTTGAAAACCAACTTTTTAACAAGAGAACCCGTGAAGCTTGTATTGGTATATGTTGATGAGTATGTGGAGAAATTAAAATCTACACTTTCAAGCAATTCATGAATTCATCAGTTACCATGGGAACGACAATTTTCTTTTCTTAAGCATTTCAAAACGATGCCACTTTGATGATTTTTTAAAGGCAAATGGGAGAGAAGACATGAAACTTTACAGCTAGCTAGTTTTCATATTGATAGGACCATTTGTAATCTGTTCAGAGGCCCCCAAAGTGAGCTTGTCCAAAAAGAGTAGAAAATTTTGCCTTTAAAAAATCGTCTAGATGGCATAGTTTTGAAATGTTTAAGAAAATAAAATTGTCAAGAAAATTCAAGATGGCCGCCGTTTCCATGTTAACCGATGAATTTATAAATTTTTGTTTGAAGGTGTAGATTTTCATTCTTCCATATAAGTATCAACATATACCAGTACTAGCTTCACATATTCTCTGGTTAAAACGCTGGTTTTCAACTTATTTCAAGGTAGCGATACCCCTTAAATGAAAATGGCGCGCATACTCATAAGTTGTCCAGTGAACCTTTCGGCACTCCGTGGGTGGAGAGCAGAGTGAAGAACCTAGTGACGTAGTGGCGTATAGATGACTCGTGAAGACGGCCGGGGCCCGAGAGGCCGAGAGAACAACGAATGATACAAGCTGGGGGTCAGGGCCCTGATTGGCAACATTTGTCCCCTGGATTAGAGAAATCAGCGCGCGTCAATGCGTTTTCCGCCTGGTTTCAGTGCTCCGCTTCTGCCGGGAACCGAACCAATTTGAGGCAATCTTGGAATCCAATGGCATAAAATTGCGCCGCTAGATTGGGCTGCCTACCTCACTGAGATGAGGAAGCCGGTCTGAAGAAAGCGCTCAGCGGCCTTCTTCTCCCGTGCATCGTGAGCGCGTTTCACGCTGGAAAATCTCTCTCTCTCTCTCTCTCTCTCTCTCTTTCCCTCTCTCTCTCTCTCTCTTTCTCTCTCCCCCTCTCTGAGACTTTCCCTTCTATGGTGACCGTTCTTAGATGTCTGCAGGATGACCGCATTTCTGTCTACATCTAATAGGGAAAGAAATAAAGAGGGAAAAGTTGATATTTGAACAATGAGGATAAAAAAAGAGGGGGGTGGGTCTTTCGGGAATATATTTATGGGTAGGGCTTGTTGTCACGTGCTAGACAAAAAAGGCAGAGTTTGTTCAAGCTCTACTTGGAATAAACACAATGGTCAAGGACTTGATAGACACGACTATCCCTGAACGACCCATTCGGAGCGATATCGTGAAACAAAACAAAAATTCACACGAAAAGGATAAAAAGTTCTAGAATTCTAGTTCACAATTCGTTTCAGAACTCAAGTCCTCTTCGTCTGCGACTATCCATAAGAAATTTCTGTTGTACTAAAGAAACTTTGGGCATGCAGTATTAGAATGCTGCAGGTCTTGGAGCTTCCTGATAGATGGTGCAATCACATTTGCCTAATTTTCTTTGAATCAACCAATCGTTTTAGTATTTCCATTACCTGTAAATGTACCAATGTCACTTTTTTGTTGAACACCAAAGGCCAAAAATTTCTTGGTAATCCGGGGAATTTTCCTCTCCCTAATCTTTTTGTTTGCAGAGGTGATTTTCATACAGAAATTACGTGTTCATAAACAAAATATAACTTAAGATTGTGCCTTAGAACTAAAAAAAAGAAAGAAATGGGCGTAGGACTCTTTTCGACTTTGCTTGCTCAGTGGGGATACCCCTCCCCCTCCCCCCCCCCAAGCTTCCCAGCTTACTGTATCTAAGAGTGGTGCCAATGTTGACCACATTTTAAACTGGTCTAGATACAAAATATGAATCATATTACCAACCAGTTTGTTTTTTCTTTCAACAGTAAGTGAGACCAGCAGCCCCACTAATTATCTTTTTGTATTTGTGTTACGGGTGCGAACGCATCTCAAAGGATTATTGTATATTAGATGGGCCAATGTGCATGAAACAAGTCATTGTATAAGAATTCACACACACACACACACACACACACACACACACACACAC
>NW_004797335.1:1820845-1823240 GCF_000002075.1 Aplysia californica | reverse complement strand
ACACACACACACACACACACACACACACACACACACACACACACACACACATCTAATTGCTTATCACACGCACACGATTACACATCGTCACGAAATGAGAATAAAATAATATATACACTGCAATTCACAAAATACATAAATGGATACATAGACATTTACATAACATTGTATTGAACATGAATCTACTGACTTAAAAAGGATGTAATTAAATGTGTCTTTAAAGATTTTTTAAATTTAGACTCAGATGTTGTATGTCTCAAGGGTTGGGGAAGAGAGTTCCAAACTGACGGAGCAAGGTGGGCGAACGATCTTTCGGCTAATTTTTTACCGCCTTTTCTAGGAACTCGTAAAAGATACTGGTCGCCTGATCTTAGTGATCTAGATGGAACATAAGTCTGGATCAGATAACTAAGATATGAGGGAGCTTTGTTATTGACACATTTATGACATAATATTGCAATTTTATGTGACATTCTAGCTGACACGGGAAGCCAATGCAACGTTCTTAACATGGGAGTAATGTGGTCCTTCTTCTTTTTCTTTAGTACAAGCCTAGCAGTATGATTTTGAAAACGTTGTAACTTGTGAAGAGAGGTATTTGGTAAGTTAGCTAGTAAAGCATTGCAATAATCGATGCGTGAAAACAAGAAAGATGACACGAGCGTTTTCAACGAGTGTTCGTTCAAAAACATAGACATATGACCAATTCTACTCAATTCACAAAATAAAATGGTACATAAATAATTGATATGATGTTCCATTGACAATTTTGAATCAAAATACACTCACAGATTTTTTGCTTTATTAGTAAAATACAGTTTTTCATTTTCAGTACAAATATGATCAATGTCTACGGGGATATGGCTTTTCTTTGGGTTACATAACAGAATTTCAGTTTTATTATTGTTATTATTATTATTATTATTATTATTATTATTTTTATTATTATTTTTAGTTTTAGTTTTAGTTTTATTATTATTATTATTATTATTATTATTATTATTATTATTATTATTATTATTATCATTATTACTATTACTATTATTATTATTATTAATTGATAGTAAAGGGTGACCTTCTGTTAGTAGACAAACTGACTGTCTATCTTCAGAGATGAAGTACGATCAGTATTCGAGACACGTGAACAGGTTTTTTGAGTAGAGGGTTTTACAGCGCTCGCAACTGCATTTGAAAACATGTCTGACTTCAGACAACGACTCTAGCTTCTCCTCAAGCTGGTCAAGCAGACTCTAATTGATTTGTTGTCGGTTTTTGTTTTTGTTTTTGTTTTTGTTTTTGTTTTTGTTTAATCAAGGAGCTGTTATTATTAAGCGACAATACCCGAAGAGGGGCGTGACTATGTTACTGTTATCCTGCTGACAGGTGTCTTAGCTACATGTCTCCTAACTGTAACAGAAATCTTAAGTTCTGAAACATAATGAAACTGGTTAGATAATCAAAACTTAAAAGTGTTTTTCTTTTTCTTTTTCCCCCTTTTATTTGTTATGGCTAAAGAAGGTCGATTATTAGGCTAGGGCAAGGGACAAAAGAAAAAAATAATATCCATCTCCCGCCCTATCCTAATTTTAAAAAAAGGGGTTTATGCAAAAGAACGAACAGCCTATTTGCTGATCACTGATAACGATAATGATGATGGTAATGATAATGATACTACTACTACTACTACTACTACTACTACTACTACTACTACTACTACTACTACTACTACTACTACTACTACTACTACTACTACTGATGATGATGATGATGATGATGATGATGATGATGATGATGATGATGATGATGCCGGCATGTGAAAGAATGTTTTTGGTGAAATGAAATATGGCGACACACACCTCTTTGGGCAACACGAGACAAAAATGAACCCGATAAGTTATCATTTAGACAGGGGAAACCACCGATCAAAATATAACACAAAGTTCTTCTTTTTACGGTTTGTGCCCTTTGGTAGGCAAAATGAAGCAAAGAGTTAATAAATAGATAAATAGATTAATGAATAAATAAACAAACATACATACAAACAAAAAACACAAAGCAAAAAAAGGTGTCAGTACGGAGTGTAATGCTTTTGTTCAAGCTTTGTGTGAAAACAACAGGCACAAGCTAAGACGTTAGAGTCTTCTGAAATAATATGAAGGATGGCTTATATACATAATATCTTTTACGGAGGAAAGAATAGAGAACGAAAAAAAGTGCCCAAAAATATTTTTAAAAGAACGAGACAAGAAAATGGCCAAGAAGAAAAAAATAAATTTAGGAGACGTTTTATGTGCCTGTGTATTTTACTTTACTCAGTCTCTGTCTTCCCTCCCCCTCTCTCTCCCTCTCTCTCTCTCTCTCTCTCTCTCTCTCTCTCTCTCTCTCTCTCTCTCTC
>NW_004797335.1:1811740-1819395 GCF_000002075.1 Aplysia californica | reverse complement strand
CACACACACACACACATACTAATTTAGTCTTCCTGAGGAAAAAAATCCACTGCGCCTCTTGCTTTTGAAAAGTTTGCTTGAACACTTACAGTAAAAGACCTCGACACTATTGGTTAAAAGCAAAGATAGTATATTACAAGACGGTCACTTCCCTGCTTGAGATGTAAAATAAAAAGCCTGAAATTCCACAAACAAACATACAAACAAACAAACATACAAACAAACAAACAAACAAACAAACAAAAGACATCGGTTTTGACTGGTGACATTATAAGAAGATGCTTTAAAAAGGATGACTCACCTAAAGGCCAATAACTCGATCATCTTTGTCAACTGTGTTCTTTTTTGGTGCCGGACATTTCGCACCTTAGAATTACAAAGTTCTATCTGACATTTTAAACTGTTTTCAGTTAATAAGACCATTATGTAAAAAAAACAAATGTTCAATCTGCTCTATCAAAATCGTAAGATTTTTCGGTGTCGTTATCAAGATATTCTAAAAAATGGATTCGAAAAAGCTTGACATATTGTGAAACTGCAAAATGTTCACTTCAGATCTCTCCAACTAGTCTAGGTACTGAGCACAAAGAACGTTGTAATTCTAGGATAGCGATTTGTATGTTAAGTAGAAAATGTTTCATCCTGGCAGTAAGTTGTTATGTTAAAAAAACAGAAAAAAGGAAATTGTTTGGACGTGCATGCTGCTGCTGCTGCTGCTGCTGCTGCTGCTGCTGCTGCTGCTGCTGCTGCTGATGATGATGATGATGATGATGATGATGCTGATGATGCAGATGATGATGATGATGATGATGATGATGATAATGATGATGATGATGATGATGATGATGATGATGATGATGATGATGATGATGATGATGATGATGATGATGATGATGATGATGATGACCGAATTGTTGAAATCGATGCGCAGGATTCATTTTGGTGTTATTTTATTTCTTCATCTGGTGCATACCCTGCATCCCCTTAGACCATCCTGTAGAGCAGGACACGACCCTCATTCCCAAGCCTCGCATTCATAGAGTGACCAAAATTTGGAAATAAGTCGTCATCAGGGTCTTTAACATAATTTAATAATGGTATGCCAAAATACCACATGGGGCCCATTTCTAAGTGATGACATTGCAAGTTTTTCTTGCCCCTATTATTTCTACGCTGTCAGAACTTCAAAATAGTAAGAAGAATCTATCGGATTGTTTTGCGTCTCTAAAACGCGTAACCGCACTCGTCGTATGAATTATAAACACAACAACAACACTCCCAGATCGATCCCTCGTGTGCTGCACCAAGCTAATGGGCGTGGCACGATCCTGATGCAGTGTACTTTTGATGTATAATTTACGCATACTGTAACGGTTCTATGTTGAAAACAAGGCTTACGGCTTTAAGCATGCAGAAATGTTGGTGATGATCAATTAGATAAAATTCTGTGTATGATTGTGTTTGTTTGTTAGTTTGGTTTTGTTTGTGGAAATGTCCAAATGAAATTACATGGATGTTTTTGGTGTGTATGTGTGTGTGTGTGTGTGTGTGTGTGTGTGTGTGTGTGTGTGTGTGTGTGTGAGCGTGCGTGCGTGAGTTTGTGTGTATTTGTGTGCACTTTAGAGCGAATACGACTTATATCAAATATATATTTGCACTGAAAACGTGAAATAAAATCATAGAATGCCATTCAGAAGATTAACTAGTCACAAGTGTATGAACTGTAAATCGTACCACGTACTTCGACGACATTAGAGATAAACATTTTGCCAGCAGTTTACGCACCCCCCCCCCCCCCCTTTTCCTCCATTCCTTCATTCCCTGTGGTCCCCCAATCCTTCATTCCCCTGTCCACAAATAGCCCATTTATTAACACACACTTTTCACTCTATTTCAAAGGCTAAAGCCGGGTACTTCTTCAAGCAGTCAAGTGGAACTCAGAGTAGGGGTAGTTTTAGAGGTGTACACTTATACATATTTTACGACGAGAGCTGTCAACAATGCTGTTGTTGCTGGTTTTCATTAACACTCAGTTGGACGAATGTATGAGTCAGGGGCGAAGGCTGACTTGTTTGACAGGGTAATCAAAGTGAAATGGGACCAGATAGGGCCTGGAGATATCACACTCACAGAAGTCACAAGAATCTTACTGGCACTGGAGGCGGCAACTCTGAGTTGTGAATGAAAACAAATCCTGAATTCATGTTGTATGCTTGTTCAACCGCTAAAATAATCGGGAAAGTATTTCATTAAATATTTATTCTAACTAACCTTAAATTTAACTTTAGATTTGAACACACGAACACCAAGGAAAGAAGCACAGATGTCAGCACTACAATGGCATGTTATACCAGACAGCCGAAACACTTTGGTAGAGCACGCCAACTATCAATTTTTTATTTCACATTTGGCTGTTTTTTGTCTAGCATTTCGCGGCCAGGAGCCGCTGTCATAATCAAGGTCACGATCTGATTATAGGACGTTAAAAGGTCGAGGAAAAAACCAAACACTAGCAGTGTAGTAGTAGGAGTCAAAGGATTATTAGGAGTTAGTTCCCCTCACATCTGTGAGGTAGACTCGACCAGTGTAATAGTTCGCTTAGATAATCAGCGCGTCTGGGTGCTTATAACTGTGGCCCGAAAGGGGTGAACAAGGTATATGCTACAATGAAACAGTTCTGACTGCTATGCACATGTTCCCTTCAAATCCATTGGTTGACTCTTCCAGCCTCACTTTAAGCTTACTTAATCAAAGCTTGTGACTGCTTATGGAGTGGCCCGATAGGGGCGAACAGGTTATTTCTGTGGCAATTAAACGGTTTTGAAGGTTAGGCATAGTCTATTGTTCATTGGTGATTATGAACGTCTTTTTACATTTATTTATGAGGTTTACGTCTATGGGTGAATTTGACTGCGACAATGTTTCAAAATTAGGAAGGGAAGCAGTGATTATTTGATTATATAGACGCTTCGCCTCTGGTATGAGTGAATAGGATACTGTCTTCCTTTGGAGTTTGAGCCGTACCGTACCGTACCGTCCAGTACCATGCCATACCGTAAAATACCATACTATACCATATTAGCATACGGTACCGTACCGTACCAAATCGTATCTACCGCATCGCACATTATCCCATCACACTTTACTATTTCATATTAGGGCATATACCATTTAAAATTTTGCCAGATCGCATTACACACATCACGCCGTACATTACACCCTTTTCCAATCTCCTTTGACGGTAATTACCACATACAACAAAGCACAAAGCAGGCAGAGAATAATTTGCACTAATGACCAATCGACAAGTATTGATATCAGCAAGTTTGAAACTTGAGCCTTTCAAATTGGGCGAGCCGTTGAATTGAATAGTATGATGAATCAGTAAACATTGTATATATGCCAGGGTATCAAAAAATCAACGTATACTTTTTGCGACTTTTCTGTTGGTCGTTTACTGTTTTTGTATATATATCACAAGGAGCGAGGAAGATAATTATACTACATAATACGTTGCTATCTCAAATTTACAAAGTTTTATCAGCCCAATACTTAGGTTTAAAAAAAAAAAGAAATTTGACGTGAAAATTTGTGAGTTCCACAAGAAGTTTTAAACATGCAATTCTTTGAATATCTCGATAATGACTCCAAACATTCTTACCACTTTGATAGAGCTAAAAGACAATTTGCTTTCTGATCTCATATATGGCCACAGTAACTCAAAACGGCAAAAAAAAGTCAGATAGAACTTTGTAATTCTGGGGAAGGGACGTGTAATTGATGAATTGCCGAGGCCATGATGACTGTCAAATAATGCATATCAGTCTAACGAAAGATCAGTTCGGATCATGAGAGTCGGATCAGGTAATGGTGCAAGCCATTGCACACTATAAAATGTTATATCAAATTGACCTGTGTTTTGGAGTATCAAATTTGATCCGGGATCCATTTAAGCTAATCGATTTCCGCGCGCAAATAAAAAGTATGATCCGAATATGCATAGTAGCCATCTGATTAGCAGCTGTTGACATGATTTTTTCAAACTAGAACTTATTGTGACCTAGAAAATCAAACACATTTGGTTTTGAAGGATTTTAAAAAATCAAATTTGCCAAAATTATGGCAGCTTTAGCACCTGCATGAAAGAAAATCTGGCCTCCTTCAACTGCATCAAACCATATCAACCTGGGAATTGTCGAAACTTTTGCAGTGAACACTGAGCATCAGGAAGTCATCACGCCTTACTCAAACCTTAGCGAAGGAAAACGTTAACAGGATAAAGGTAATCACAACTTGTTCAAAAAAGCTGAAGCGAAAGAGAACTTCTATATCAAGAAAGCAATAAATGCAAATCCAAGAAATTACGTTTATCTCTGTATGACTTCACGTAGTCCGAGATGTCATTCAGCTCAGGTCTCCTCCCAAAGAATCTAGGATTAAGCTGTAGCAGACACCGAGTGGTCACATTTCTACCGAACAAATTACGTCAATCATCACTTATATACAGAAGAAGAAGAAGCAGAAAAACAAGAAAAACAAGAACAAGAACAAGAAGAACAAGTACAAGAACAAGAAGAACAAGAAGGCCACATCAAAGAACCTACCAACCCCCAACCACTCGACTCGGATAAAGTAGGCCACATGATATTCATATCTTCATTATGTTTTACTTTAATTTGAGGATTTTTTTTTAAAAAGGGGTAGGGTTTGGTGTTTTCTATTAATATTGGCCTCTGAAGACAAAGACATAAATACAGGGTGTCTTAAAAAAGAGGACCCACTTTAAGGACAATAACTTAGTCATCAAGGTGTTATTCTTAAAAAAATTTAGAACAAATAAATCTTAACCAGGGGGCATCAAGTTTGAAAATAAGAAGAAAATCCACCAGCACCTTCGAAAAGATATAGTTTTAAAATTTTAAACTAAAATTGTCTAAAACTTCGCATTTAGCTACAAGAGTGTGATAAATCGTCCTGGCTTAAGGATAAAGATAATAAAACCTGGACAGTCATATTAGATGGATATCTCACCGTGCTGAGAAAGTTCTGGAGTTTGAATATTATTTTTTCAAAGTTTCGTTGAAATTAGTGTTTGAATGACCGAGTTAATGGCCTTTAAATTGGTCCTCTTTTTTCGAACCTCGGTACGTCAGTTGTACAACAGTCTGATGAACCTATTTTTTGCATTTGAAAAAACAAAGTTATAGTGTTTCATCCAGTACAAATTTAGCCGTCCCCGTTTGCGTGGCAGATACTAGGTTTCAGCACCCGTGATACACTCATTAAATATTGATTGGATTTGTTGTGCTGTTTGCTTGTGTCCCTACGCAAGCCAGGGGAAAATGGAGCCGGCATTGTGTACCGTTAGAACCAAACCCGTGCGCTGTTGTTGCAATTAAAGTTGAAACATGCAGGTGACACTAAATTGCTTTGTATTCTCCCCTCCACCTTTTCAGCATTATATCGAAGTTTCCCTCGATTTCCCAATTTTACCCTTATCGGGTCTGTTTGTTTCAGTTATCCTAGAGTGAGTTCCCCCACCCTCCCCATCCCAACCCATCCTGCGGAACACAATGACATTCAATGGGCGTGACGGCCCGGTGCTTTAACGCTATTGCATTTTATGTCAATATTATATACAGCACAAGTTCATTCACAGCGTAGTGAACTAGAGAAAATGCTGTGAAGTGTTTTTCCAATTATGCAAGGTCATGTTCAGCGGATATTAGAATCAAAGCTTACGCCCGTTCCATTGCCACCGAAGAACTCGTATTTACCACAACCCAGATGTCGTCAACAAGTCATGCTTCTCAACTCGGACGTTACACATCATTTTACGGGATGCAGGGGACTATCGGTACATGTATTTTCCATTGAATGGTTGTGCTGAAAAGACGAATTAGGTGCTGTTAGCTGCGTCTGGTCTTGACTGACACAAGATCAAATAATGAAATATATATCCACTACACATGTATACAGATCTTTAAATCGAAGAAATATTGTACTCGTATCCCTTTCCTCTTGTGATACTGATTAATATCCAGGGATATGTTTAAGCTGACTGACCGTATGATGTTTGGCCTTCTCTTTCCTCTGGTGATACTGATGTTTGTGGATACAGCGATGGCCCAGAGGTTAAAGGAATCTGCCGACGCCAGTCTTTATGACGAGTTGCTAAGCAACTACAGACCGGAGTTACGTCCAGTGGCCTCTAAGCTGGACAAGGTCTCCATACAGCTGCGAGTTGCCCTGGCTTCTATTATCAGCCTGGACTCTAGGGAACAATCCTTGACGTCATCTAGCTTCATCACGCTGGCCTGGAATGATTCGCGACTTGTGTGGAACGTCACAGACCAATGGTAACAGACACCATTTTGTTTTTGTCTACTGCTTTTGCTTTCTTTTTAAAACAAAACAAAAATTGAATCGCTCTCATGGCTATGACCGTTTTCCATCACCAATCTATACCTGGTCCATTAGGCTACTCCGACATGGTTCCTTTTCTCTCCGCTCCGTTTTGTGAAACATTCTGGCTTGGTATTCCATGCCTCATGTTTGTACGCCTCTATCAATACCGCTTTGATTTATGCTGTAGGCAAATGACAACTGGATTTGCTTTTACCGTTCTAAGAATAATCTAAACGAGTTGAGCTACAACTCATTATTATTATCAGCATCATAACTATATCATTTGTGTTGTTCTTTGTATTGTTGTGATTATCATCATCTTTAATATTATGATTGGCCTATAGTATAGTATAGCCTGACATAACTAACGTGGCTTATCATGATATAGTGAAATACAACAAACCATAGCATAGTATAGCACAGTGTAGCACAGCAAAATATTGCGTCTGACACCAGAGAGTGTAACAAAAACCGTTGTATGTAACACTGCCTATCCTTTCAAAATGATGTGTCGTAATTCTCTTCCTGTTAGCATTTCGAACGAATCACTCCGCTGCCTTCACAAGGTCCAAAATAATGCGTATATTCTATATAATTTTTTTTTGAAGAAAATAACTCACACGAACCCAATCTTAGAATAACTGCTTTCACTGCCAGTCAAAAACCGTGTCGTGTTCAAAGTTTGTCTTCTATTTATAAAAGTGTAAATGTTATTGCACTGGCCTGTCTCTTAAACACTCTTCAAATGTATGTACCAGCAAGACGTCTCAGGTCGTCCAGTGATTACATTTTTTAAATTCAAGTCATTTGTGAATTAAACATTAATTTGTGGAAAGCGTTCCATTTCGCTTTATGATCCTCTGATGTGGAATGGCTTATCCACAGATTACAATGTATATCAAAGACTCGAGAGCCCTGTTCTGTTTTATGTTTTAGTAGAGGTTTCACGACGCTCGCAACTGCATAAGTTCATATGAGCGCCAGAAGATTAGAGGTGTTACAAGAGAGTAACAAACATGAAAAAGAAGGAGGGGAGATACGGACGATAGATGTTTGATAGGAAAGAAGAAGCAAACCACACCAGAGCACCCACCAACCAACCACATTTAAAAGGCAGTTAAAATCGCCTCTTTTTGCTAAGAGAAATATTTAATTTTCATATTGTCTTGATCAATGTAATGTAATTAAGAGAGAGAGAGAGAGAGGGAGACACACACACACACACACACACACACACACACACACAC
>NW_004797335.1:1805978-1810183 GCF_000002075.1 Aplysia californica | reverse complement strand
CGCCACGTCACGCCACGCCACACAATAGGATACTTTACTATATCAAACCACACCACGCTCGCCACATAAACCACGCCACGCCACGCCATAAAATACGATATTTTACTACACCACATCTCGCCCGTCACGCTACGCCACGCCACACTCCACCTCATCACACCACGCCACGCCACGCCACGCCACGTCAAGTCATGCCACACCACACCATACAACGCCACGCCACACAACGCCACGCCAGGCCCCGCCCGGCCACGCACCGCCCCACCACGCCACGCCACGCCACGCCACGCCAAGGCACACTGCGACACGCCTCGGCACGCCACAACACGCCACGCCACCCTACACTATGAAAACGTTTGCTCATGATCTTTCACAGGTGTCCGGTAGACGTCCGAAAGTTCCCCAAGGACACTCAAGTTTGCAGCATTGTCTTCAACTTGAAGAATTCTGACTTTGATAACGTCACTTTCTACCCTGAAGCACTGTATACCCTGGACGCTTACAGGTGAGCTCATGCGCCAAACTTTCGAACTGGCCTTTCCTGGCAGCCCAAATCTTGCGTTAATACTTACTTACTTTACTTACTTTTTCATCCTCTGTTGCCGTTAAGCGTCGAGTGGAGATGCAGCTCTGCAGCTCTTTCTGTTGTGATGTTATGTTTTCTTAGGGTTTCCATGACACCCTTGATCCACCTTTTGCGTGGCTTTCCTCTTCCTTTATAGCCCGAGTGCTTGGTGTTGTAGGCTCTCGAAGCTGGCTGGTCAGGTGACATGCGTAACAGGTGGCGTTAATATAACATTATAATATCACTGCCCTTTTTGATAACCTGTAACTATGTGTTGATATATCGCTGCCTCTCTTCAAAGGCGATCATCATCTGGTATCATTCCCGTTGGTGACAGTATATCAATATGTTCTGACACAACGTAGCACAAAGAGGACCAGTGAATAGAATATGTTTATTCAAGAGCCGACGAAATTGAAAGTGTAGAATGATTTGTCGTATTATTCTGATGCACTTCATTACACAATTTCTCTATTGCGGACATGGATATCATACTAAATGTATTGCTGCCTAACAACTTGCACGGGCTTTTTTCCATTGAAATCTACGTGCCTGAAATAATATTTATACATTTTGTCCCTAAATTTTGTAAATGTTCATTTAGTGATATGATAAACATTTATTAAGTAGTCAACGTATAACCTTGTAACTATTTGACGCGTGTTTCAAATCCATTAAAATCTGTTAGTGTCACGAGTAATCAGCGCATGGTCATATTAGGGTAAAGAAAGACAGAACTATCGATATAGCATTGGAGACAAGCTCCATCTGCACTTTGCGAGCATGGGTTAGAAAGAGTTAACACGACTTGCTTTATCTTTAACCCCACAGAGACAGCAACGATTGGCAGCTCGGCGACGTGAAGATGGAGCTGGTTTTCGATGATTTCCAAACCATGGAGATGCAGTGTTTTGTTATGTCTTTGACCTTGCACCGCCAGTCCCTGTTTCACATGCTGACTCACGTGGCCCCAGTGGTGGTTCTGAGCCAGTTGAACCCGTTCGTCCTCCTCCTCCCGTTACACCACGGCGAACGTCTCTCGTTCTCCGTGTCGCTGCTCTTGTCCAACAGCGTGTTTCTCGCCGCCATTGGGGATACACTGCCCAGTACCACCAGGCACGTGAGCAACCTGGGAGTGTATGGCGCAGCCTGCATGACTCTCAGCGCACTCACCTGTCTGCTCCTCATCCTCTTTGACCGGGTCGCCTCGTGGGAAGGACTTTGCTCTAACAGATGGCTCGTGGCCTGCGTGCAGTGTCGTGGCTTGAGACGAAAGGAGCCGCGGCACAGCCCAGGGGACAATCCATCACCCGGTGAGACTATGGAGACTCCCACATCTCTGAGAGGATCATCTGACCACATATTAAGTCACTACAATGCCCTAAGCACCTCAAGAGAGACCACGCAAACCACTTCGCCTCAGCAGTTTCGTAACAGTCACGTAGGACCAGAAAGTTCTGAAGTCAACAACAGAGAGAGTAATCACAGGTCAAGAAACGGGGGCACTACCTGGCCGGAAGTGGCTGCGGCCATGTCGAAAATAACGTTTTTCATCGTCTTGCCCGTACCTGCATTGTCTTTTATTCTATTGGTGAGTCTCATAAGCTAACCTTTTTCATTTAGGGAAAAAGAACAGGAGTCCAGCTCACTAGCCTGTATAAAATAAGGTGCTTTCTTGTTAAAGTGTCTGGTTGTTATCTCGTTCATAGATTCTTAGTTGTTAGGCAACGTGGTTTCTTTTAAAGCATCTTCATCACCTGACCGCTCAACGGGTGGGACAGAACACGTATTTGTATCAATAGAGGGTGGAAAAGCTCTGAGGTTCCGTAAATACAGTGCGCGTGACAACTGGACGATGTCCGGACCCCCCCCAGAAGGTATGACCAGTTCGAAACCGTGTCAAAACTCTAATGTTTCTTCAAACTCCTTGTAACTATAAATCCACATCTTGACAGAGAGCCCAACAGATCAGTCACAAGCCACAAAAGTAACTCAAGGACGTCGAGTTTTTAATTGTGTAATCTTATATGAAGAAATGTTAAGAATTTTAATGCTACCCCACAACTAGCTACAGCTGTGAAATTGTAACAACACATGAGTCACTATTTAGACTGGCTGTCTACTGTGAAGTGGAGGAAAATATAAATGGTATGGCCATGTAACAAGATCAAGTGGCTTATCCAAGACCATTCTTCAGGGAACTGTGCAGAGGAGGAGAAGGAGAGGAAGGCAAAGTAAGAGGTGGACCGACAACATTACGGAGTGTAGAGGGAAATCCTTGGCCCAAACTCAGGCGCTCGCCAAAAAAAAACCGTAAAAAGTGGAGAAACCTCACGAGGCTCTCTGTCATACAGCACCCCTACGATCCTCGTGGATTATGGGATCAGTGACAGTGACAGTGACCTTCTTCAGATGGTGTTCTCGTACAGAAAGAATTGACGTCCTTCAGTGACCACAGATATTCTTTCTGATAAGTCAGACTATTAGCATCTCTCATCTCTTTGTCGTTCTGGAAGGCGTCTGATGACAATACTTGTTGTTTTGGAACTGTTTTCGAATTATTTGAACTGTTTAAACGTTTTCTATCATTCGAATCAAATATGCAGAGCTTACTTTGTCAGCTTCAAAAATGAATCAAATATAATAAATATAATGAAACGTTGCAAATCAATTTGACTATTGTCTTGAAGTTCCTTGATTTAATGCAATTTATTACAATTAATAGGGAACGCATACATTGAAATAAAATACGCTCAAGTTTGTTCAATATCTTTGACATTTCCCGAACTACAAAACGCACAAAATGGGACGTTTGCAAAAGACAAAAACCCGCAGTAACAGTGTCTGTGGTGTTGCGGTTAGGCACTTCGCCGTTGCAAGAAATAGGCACAAGTTCAAATCCTGTGTGGAGGGAATGACAAGTATCTACGTTTTTCTGCCGTATCCCTCTCTGCCGGTGGCCTGGGTGGGGGCCAAAAGCCTTCGATTTAAAAAGACGCAAAGAGAGTCTTGACGTAACGCTGTGCTTACAACATGTGTGTGTGTGTGTGTGTGTGTGTGTGTGTGTGTGTGTGTGTGTGTGTGCGTGTGTGTGTGTGTGCACGCGCTTGTAAGTTGTTTAGTTTGGTGCATAGTATAATGCGCATCCTCGGGTACTTGCTTCTCTCTACGTGTGTAATATATTATGCATATGTCGCTATCACAAGCAATGCCCGTAAATCCAAATTCACGTAAGTCCAAATTTGGAGAATTTTCAATTTTTACACCCTCCCAAAAGCTCTATCAAAGATTCTCTTTTCAGCATCACCAAAATGCAGGCCAAAGCTAACAATTTTCTTGATTTTCATGATTCCCGATAGGAACAACACACCAAAAACTAGTTTTTTACCTTTGGTGTAAAAATTCAAAACGGATGAAGTGGATTACTTGCGACACCGACGATATGTAGGTGTGAATGTGTGTTTGTTAGTATGCGCATATGACTTTGTGTATGATTTACACGTAAATGCATATAATCAAATTTAAGGCGCTGATTTGTATTTGTATGGTCGCGCACAGCTGTACATTAAAATTCCCGCCCACATTTAATAATAATAATAATAATAATAATAATAATAATAATAATAATAATAATAATAAT
>NW_004797335.1:1802631-1804402 GCF_000002075.1 Aplysia californica | reverse complement strand
CCCCCCCCCCAAAAAAAAAGACGTGGGACTGACAGGATTCAAGATGTAAGGGAAATTTGAATAATTAATTTCACGCCAAAATCATGGCAAAGGTAAAGGTGTTCAGCAGAATGGTGACCAAGGCAGAAGCGACGAAGGCGTATTTGTTGATCCTGTGCGCTAAGCGTCTACGGTCGGTGGGCTGGTTAGCGCGTGCAGTCCTCTGTGTGTCAGCAAAACCCTGATCAACACGTCCAGTTGTCGTATGGTGTGGTAGGCAAATCAGGAATATGTCTGCCTGAGAGTCGGTCCGTCTGTAAATATTCTCCATGTTTGTTTCTGTATTATTAGTATTCCTCCTAGAACTTCCCATCTCTTGGACTGCCGGCGGAGGTTTTGAGAGGAATGCTCTGGTGGTCACATTCGAAAGCTTCTTGTGGCCGTCGTCCAGATCAAAGGGTAGAGCAATCCTCGCGATGAGAAGAACCAGACAGGCGATCGAGCCGCTGATGAATATGCAAGAAGACGCCAGCATGCCGATATAGCAGACGTATTCCGTGGAGCCGGGCAGGACGTCACTCAGACTGGACAGCATCACGGTGTAGGACAACAGCAGAGCCACAGAGAATGAGACTCGCTCGCCGTGATCCACAGGCAGGGCAAACACGAAGGGGTTCAGAAGGGACAGGGCTAAGACGGGCACCACGGCACTCATGAAGTAAAAGTTTGGGGTTCTGGCCAACACAAGGGTCACCTCTACGACCTGACGCCCGATTTCCTGTGCCTTTACCTCGACCACGCTAACACTCGCATTCTTGAGCACCCAATCAATGCTCACTCTGAGGAGAGAGGACATGTATTGGTAACTGTTGTACCTCATTGTTGATGGTTGTAGACGGTTTTACCCTCCCCCAAGCACACCCCGCCCCTATCAACACAATTAAGATCAGTAAAGAGGCGGGCTGCTTAAACCCTGCCTGTCGGAGCCGACCCGGGTTGAGAGGAATTCAGCCTCTCAGCTTACAGGTGTAGGTTAAACAAGTTTCCCACATGGCAATCAAGCTCATTTTTTTTCCACAGGCAAAGGCTCAGAGTGTAATCATAACACCATAGACGTCAGAGAGTTGAGTCTCTTTCAGAAACACAATTTTCAAAGGTATGTGTGAGGTTGGTTTGGGGGGGGGGGGAGACTTGGTTCTGGGATTAGACTATGGAAAAAGAGGCAGAGCAGAACGTGCATTGAAATGGTGCGCTAAAGAAAAAAAATATCACCCATACAAATGTATATTCAGAGACTGAACTAGACTTTCCATGAATGTTATCATGTGTTTGAAGGTGCTACCGATATTGCTGATGAGCAGAGTGTAGGTTTGTTACATGAAACGTTGAATTTAAAGAATAATTCGATGGCAACTATTGAAATGGTATTTCTTCGTATTAACAACCGCTAGCATTACAGTTGCCCGAATATTTAACGTCAACAGAAAAACTGACGTTGAATGTACTGTCAACAACAGCAACGCGCACAGCATGCCGAAGGCTCGATTTCTCTGATGTTGAATCAAACCTTCCATCTACTGTGTAAAACATGAATGTCCTAATGTGGCCTAATACTAAACACGAATTCTAGTGCATTTAAGTATAGAAGATGGGTTTTCAGAGAGTTTACTATAGAACACAATGTCATAATTATATGAA
The DNA here is from genome assembly GCF_000002075.1 of Aplysia californica. Classification (NCBI taxonomy): domain Eukaryota; kingdom Metazoa; phylum Mollusca; class Gastropoda; order Aplysiida; family Aplysiidae; genus Aplysia; species Aplysia californica. The sequence goes on along the minus strand of NW_004797335.1, from coordinate 1,802,725 downwards.
ACACGAGCCTTTCATAATCTATCAAAAACTTTACCTCTTTTCAATTGTGCACCAGCACACACACACACACACACACACACACACACACACACAC
>NW_004797335.1:1801372-1802531 GCF_000002075.1 Aplysia californica | reverse complement strand
CCCCATAGTCCCTGACAAAACTTAACTACACACAGCCCCACACACACATACAAAAGCTCAAACACACACAAACTCAAAAACACACTCACGTCCACGTAAACATGCACACAAACATGCACACACACATACACGCAAGCACACACACCCACACACCCACACAAACACACCCATACACACACACATACACTGTTTTCGTTTAGGAGAAGGAGCCATTGATTGTATAGCAAGCCTCTAAATCAGAAACAGACAAACAGTATGTGAATTACCGGAAACGAAGCCAACATTTGGGCCACAGATTTATCAAAGATATATGTTTTACAGATAGTCTCACAGATAGATATCTCACAGATAGATCTCCGTCAGCAGCTGCGAATCTTCAATGTTGATCTTGTCGTACGTGGAGCCAAGCACGGCGATCATGAGTTTGCAGGACTGGACATCAAATGGAAACTTCCGAATGTCTACGGGGCACCTAGTGGTTGGGAACCGACAACTTTAGTATTCTTGTGCGAGACAAGAAAAAAATGATAGTGTGGTATGCGAAAATTATATTATGTTTCAGTGTGGTATGCTGTAGTGTGGTGCTGTGTTATTCAGTAGACTAATATGGTAAAGCCAAACGTGGTGTGGCGTATGTAGCGTGGTGTGGTGTGGTGTGATGTGGGGTGGGGTGGGGTGGGGAGGGGTAGTGTGGTGTTGGGTGGGTTGGAATGGTGTATAGATAGATAGATAGATAGATAGATAGATAGATAGATAGATAGATAGGACAGAGGGACACACATTCTTTCTTACAAATGATAGCGTTCTTAAACAGTTTCTACTCTACCATGAAGTTATCCTTGAATACATAAACAGGAGAACCGCGCCGTCACTTCGGATGACTGCCAGGTCGGAGGAGGTAGGGTTGTAGTTTTGCCTGTCCATGGAGTTCAAGATGGTGAAGGTTCGAGTCCACAGACTCTCGACCGGCACGACGAGGAACTCAGGTCTGTGGATGCAATTATCCAAGACGTGGTTTAATTAAGGCTACAATGACAATTACAAGTACATGTATTTACCTAGAACTAGAGGGGGCTGGGAAAGGGATATGTCCAATCTGAAGAGACAGACAGCAAAGGTAATACATGTATTGTGTAAACAACGATCTAATGAATATATA
>NW_004797335.1:1794726-1801170 GCF_000002075.1 Aplysia californica | reverse complement strand
TATATATAAGCCGTGCAGTCTCGGCATTAAGAAGAATAGGACTGACGTGGTGCTAGCGTGTCGTACGAGGCGACTAAATGGCGAACCAGGTAGTGACTCCTGAAACAGAGTCATCCTGCCGTCAGGTCGGGGGTTGAGTCACGAGGCTAACAACCTCTCTCGTAAAAAGAACCTGTTACAGAAACACATACAAGCAAAAAACATTATCTCTGCTTGGCTGATCGTGGATCTTCTCCAAGTGGAGAGTTTATGATGCAAGGCAGTGAAAGCTGAAAGGAAGCTGCTGGGCAGAAGCCTCCACCATCATCCAAGTCCAAGTCTCTTCGGATCGGCTCGTGGAACGTTAGGACCCTTTATGTGGCTGGAAAAACTGCACAAGTCCTCCAAGAAATGCACCGATACCAACTACACATACTGGGAATCAGCGAGACCCACTTGAACCAGTCTGGACAGAAGCGAATGAAAGAGGGGGGGCTTTTTATTTATTCAGGAAATGACAGTGATGGACCACACAGGGAAGGAGTAGGGATGATCATATCAAAAACAGCTCAAAAGACATTCAGGGGCTGGGAAGCACATGGTCCAAGGATCATCAGGGCCTCACTTGGAACTAAGAAAGAACTCAAGGTAGGAGATGGTAGGAAGAAGGTCATTAACATGAACATCATACAAGTGTATGCTCCAACCAATGATGCAGAAGTGGAGAATAAAGATGACTTCTACAACCGCCTGCAGAATGTCATGGACAAACTCCCAGGTAAGGACATCAACGTTGTCATGGGAGATCTAAATGCAAAGGTAGTTCGGACAATAGTCACAACGAGGAAATCATGGGCAGACACGGATTAGGAGAGGCAAATGACAACGGAGAAAGGTTCCAAAACTTCTGTACATTCAACAACTTGGTCATCGGAGGTACAATCTTCCCACATAAAAGGATTCACAAGGCCACTTGGGTCTCCCCGGACGGAACAACGGAAAACCAGATTGACCACTTTTGCATCTCCCGAAAGTTTAGACGCTCACTGGAGGACGTCCGAGTCTTACGAGGAGCAGACGTCGCATCAGACCACCATTTGATCCTTGGAAAGATGAAACTAAAACTGAGAAGATATGCACAAGTCACAGCTGGAAATCGTCTAAAGTATGAAGTGAGCCTTCTGAAAGACCCAATAAAGAAGAATGAGTTCAAGTTGGAACTGAAGAACAGATTTTAAGCCCTTCAAGATCTGGATGAATGTGAAGTCAACGAACACTGGGATAAGATAAGAGAGGCAGTAAATGCAACTTGCCAGAGCACCTAGGACCCAAAGACAACACCAGGAATGAATGGATTTAACAGGACTCCCTAGACAAAGTCAAAAGAAGAAGAGAGCTGAAGGCCCAAGTCAACAACAGCCGTGCCCGAACTGAGAAACTCACTGCACAACAAGAGTACACCAAAATAAACCGGGAGGTAAAGAATTCCATCAAGAAGGACAAGAATACCTACCTGAATGGCCTGGCCGAAAAGGCTGAGAAAGCAGCAACAGACGGGCACTTACGGATTGTACACCAGACTACAAGAACTCTTTCAGGTAGGTTCAGCAAGCCCACTCTACCAGTGAAAGACAAAGAGGGAAAGACTATCTTCAACCCAGAGGGGCAACTGAACCGATGGAGAGAACACTTTGATCAACTATTGAACAGACCACTTCCAGAAAACCAACCAGAAATTCTTCCAGCCAGAAATGACCTTCCAATAGTCACGGAACCACCTTCAAGAGAGGAAATTGCAGCCGCTATAAAAACACTGAAGTCCCACAAGGCAGCTGGTCCCGACCATATACCACCGGAAGCCCTTAAGGCAGAGAAAGATAGGTTTGGGGAAATTCTCTATGCTCCATTTGAAAAGGTTTGGCAAAAGGAGGAAATACCATCAGACTGGGAGGAAGGCCACCTAATCAAGCTGCCAAAGAAAGGAGATCTCAGCAATTGTAACAACTACAGAGGCATTACACTCCTGTCCATACCTGGGAAAGTCTTCAACAGGATACTCCTGGAAAGAATCAAGTTGGCAACAGATGAGAAGCTTCGAGGAAACCAGGCAGGATTCCGCAAAAACCGATCATGTGTGGACCAGATCGCTACTCTGCGTATCATTGTTGAGCAATCGCTTGAATGGAACTCACCACTCGTGGTCAACTTCATTGACTATGAAAAGGCGTTTGACAGCGTGGACAGGGAAACTCTGTGGAAACTCATGCGGCATTTTGGAATACCTGAGAAAATCGTCAAGCTTGCGAAGGCCAACTATGATGGAACAAGCTGCCAAGTCTTCCACGAAGGACAACTCTCAGAACCATTCCAGGTACAGACAGGAGTGCGACAAGGATGCTTGCTCTCACCTTTCCTCTTCATACTGGCAATTGACTGGGTCATGAAAGAAGCCACCAGAGGGAAACGTAATGGAATACAATGGATCCCTTGGCAGCAGCTGGACGACTTAGACTTCGCCGATGACCTTGCGCTGCTCTCTCACACACATGCTCAGATGCAAGAAAAGACCAAGGAACTCAACAACCTATCAGGGAGTGTTGGCCTACGTATACATCCAGGCAAGTCAAAAGTAGTGAAGCTAGGAAAGTTTCAAGCCCTGCTGTGATAGTGGAAGACACTCCCTTGGAAGAAGTGGACTCCTTTACATACCTTGGAAGTGTCAACGATGGTAAAGGTGGAACCGAGGCAGACGTTAAAGCAAGAACCGCCAAGGCAAGGTCAGCCTTCAAGCAATTATCAAAAGTCTGGAAAGCAAGCAACATCTCACTGCGCACCAAAATTTGACTCTTTAACTCCAACATCAAGTCTGTGCTCCTCTACGGCTGCGAAACTTGGAAGACAACGAAAACAGTACTGAATAAAGTCCAGACTTTCATCAACAGATGTATGAGGAGTATTCTAAGAATTAAGTGGCAGGATAGAATAAGAAATGAAGAGCTGTGGGAAAGGACAGGACAAAAGGATATAGAAGTAGAAATAGGACTAAGAAAGTGGCGATGGATGGGACATACCTTAAGAAAGCCCAGCGGAAACATCACAAGACAGTCACTGCAGTGGAACCCACAAGGAGCACGAGGCAGGGGTAGGCCACGGGAAACATGGAGGAGATGCGTGGAAAGGGACATGAAAGAAATGAAGCTCACTTGGAACGAGCTTGGAAGGATGGCTCGGGACAGAGATAAATGGAAGGAGCTTGTATGTGGCCTATACCCTGCCAGGGGTGAAAGGCATTGATGATATATATATAGATAGATAGATAGATAGATAGATAGATAGATATATATATATATATATATATATATATATATATATAAAATACTTTAATAAATAACACATAAATAGACAAATAGAAAACTAGACAAATTGACAGGCAGGTAAATAAATACAAATAAACGTATGAATCTGTAAGTAGGCCAGTAAATACAAAGCTAAATATACGAGTGTATAATTGGTAAATGGATACATTTTTTGTCTTACCTTACATAATTTTTTAAAGACAAATTTAGCAGTAACCAAATGAATGCTAAAACATTAAAGATACAGAAATATATTTTTATAAAAATACCATGCAAACCACGAAAAGTATCACTACAGTTAGCCCTTGGGTTGTTATCATATTTTTAAAAAAATAGCTTTAATTGTTGTCGTGCGGGGCGGTTGGGCGGTTGGGGGGGGGGTGGAGCAGAGGCAAATAAAATTAGGCCCCAACTAGTTAGTTATAGTAGTTGGAGACTATCATATATTGACATGCGAGTCGGGTCGCTCTTTGGCTGTTCATTTCGTTCTCTGGAAAAGTCCGTAAGCGAAGTCTGTGATGTCAGAGACATCAGTGCGCAGTGACATCGGTTTGAACGAAACGAGTGTGAATCTCAGAAGACAAGAGCACAGTACTATGTGCTGTGACGTCATTGTCTGTAATATCATGGGCTTAGCGTTTGGCCTCTCACCTGGGCTCAGTCATGTTGTACACTAGTCTAGGGTCGTACCAGCTGAGGACGATGAACCCCACGGTAACCAGCGACTGTTTCTTGGAGTCCACCTCTATGATGTTGTTGAGTCCTACATACACACCCACGGGAATCTCGTCTTCTGCTGACACGGCAGGTCGAACGGCGGCTTTGTAATCATGAAACAGGGTTTCGTAAACCTGAGACTCACATGTTTCTGGTAAGGCGGCAGTGACGTCACTGTTTATGTGAGCTAGTATTACACACGTCAACAGGCACAGTGTGGAAGGTCGTGTGTGTGCGAGAAGCCTTCGCAAAGGGCACCGTTCTCCTGTCGCGTTGTCCATGTTTGACACGGAGTATCTTTTCGTTTTTCACGCTGCTCGAGTCATAAGACACAGAAAACTAAAACTGATCGATCAACAAGTACTATAAATAGACAACATTACCTCAAGATTGAATTTAAACTCAAAGTGAAAAATAGTGAGGTGAGGAATCTTAGAATCCTTGCACTAGCGGACGGTATTTTTCAACCATACGTTGAAAAAGTCCTTAGACTCAAATTCATACCCTGAATTGTTTCCCACAGTTTATGCACACATAAACTTTGACAAGTATTGTAGCCATACCTTGGGGAAACACAGTAACTGTCATTTATGTAATTTTGATTTTAGAATAGGCAAGAGTTTGCGGGATTGCTTTGCAAGTGAGCAATTAAATATACAGATACCATTATCTAAATCACAGGTCTTACTTCAACCCTCGAATAAATGAGTAAAACTTATGCAAGTCCAGAATAAAACTATCTATAAAAAAAATAAAGCAGGAAAGCTTGACTGGCAACTAACGTACTTCTAGCGGGTTAATCATATATCAAAGAAGATCATCATCACTTCCGTGTATAAGTGATACTTTGCAATGGTTGTGTTTGGATTTTTGCTATTAAATGCACAAAAGTAAAAGGCACAAACAAAACTGCAATCCACCCATCAGACAGAACACTTGGATGGTATATATGAAACAAAAGAAGAAAAAAAAACTCTGACAAGTGTTTTTGTGTGTAACACCCGTTACATTCAGCTTTGGGATTCTCTTCAATTCGAACTTAGTGTAAATTAATGATTACTGGGATTAAAGACAAAAGGTAAATAACTCTGACGAGTAAAACAAATCGCGCTGAATTAGTTCAAACCGTGCGTGAAGGGAAATGTCCTGGAAATAACGAGCAAATCATTCCCCGGGGGGTATGGGGTGGTTTATATCCCATTGGATTCTCCTCTCACCTCGACATGGACAAGTCTGGGCGACCGGGATTGTGAGTGCTTAGTCAACATGCTCGGCTCATGCACCTCGACAGATGTAAATCCTGCTCATATCTGCTTTTGTCAAGCATTCATAGTTATTATATCTGATAAATTACATGGCAAGGATTTGGGATATCGGAAACTTTGCGTAATCGCCTGAGTGCATGTTCATGTCAGACCCCAGCATAAAGTGCTGGACAAATGTCAGTGTCGCGACTACAATCCATAGAATCACAATGTTCCTCTTAGTCCCATTCTTTGTCTTGTTACCAGCGAGACGATTGTGGCTTACATTCATTATTAAAAAGTCAGTAGCGAAAGGAAACTAACTTATTATCACGGGAAAACTTTATAAAGAATTTCTCACAGACGATAAGGGATTTCATTTCAACAATCAAACAGGGTTGTTGTTTTTTTTGTCGACTAATGATCAAAAATAACAATACGGCCTCATGAAAATTGTTTTGGTCAAAAACAAGACGCATCGTCCTTTATTGTCAGCGAAAATCCCGAGGATGAGAGAATCTTGAGTGCACGTGTCGTTGGTCCACCTTGCACACATTCACTATGACGTCATACCGAGCAAGTTTCTCAGGAACAGCAAATTTAAACTTTCCAGTCAGTTTTTGCTTGACCTAGTCCGCACACCCATGGGCTGTACTCGCAACGGATGTACGCAAAGGTTTTGTCATATACGACAGAAGTTTTTAACTGTTTATTGGAAGAGGAGGGGGTTAGAAATTTGTTGTTACCTAAGATTCAGTAATCAATTTTCTACTAAACTAATAAAACGATTCGCATAATTCGACGAAGCACTCAGGTAAGTAATCTCTCCGAAACAGATTTCTAAGTCCCTTCACTGCCTGGACCGAGACTGTCTCTTGGAGTAAGAGTAAAATGAAAAAGGGTGAATAACATATTATGAGTAAAAGTAAATTTCTACGTTTCATAAATCATTTTAACCTTGGATTCCTGGTTTGTGAGTGTGTGTGTGTGTGGGGGGGGTTACATACCTCCTGCACATTTAGGCTTTTTTTGCTGTTGTACTTGTGGATCTAGTTGCTGCAGGTAAATCGTTTTTCTTGATTCAATCCACCGAGTTATAGTGGCTGAGGGGAAACAAAATTGAGGGTGTGAATGGGACTGCTAGAATC
>NW_004797335.1:1793059-1794626 GCF_000002075.1 Aplysia californica | reverse complement strand
ACACACACACACACACACAAACTTCCAAGTGTTGACAGAGACTTCAGACTCAGCCATCTGAACTAGACAGACAGACAGACAGAGAGAAAAACAGACAGACAGACAGACAGACAGCCAGACAGCCAGCCAGCCAGACAGATAGATAGATAGATAGATAGATAGATAGATAGATAGATAGATAGATAGATAGATAGATAGATAGATAGATAGATAGATTGATAAAGGTTACAATAGAATTTTACAATATAACTGTTTTATACATGTATAAATAAGTGAGCATAAATACTTTAACCGACTCAAAGCTGTAAGAAAAGTACGCTGAAATAAAAACAAAAAAACAACAACAACAACAACAACAAAACAAAATAAACAAAAACAAAAATAACACCCTCCCTGAAAAACATAAATTACACTGAGAGTTCAAATTTTAACTATTGCACTCACCGATAAAATATATCAGTCTTCTTTTTCCGACAAGTGGATCAAATTTAATTGCTAGTAGTAATAAAACCTTTCTTCAAACAGTTCTTATATTATAAGTTAATTTCTTAACACTTTCTCAGACTTTCTAAACTCGTCCGAACAAAGCACTTCTCTAGCCTTGATTTGAACACTCTTCTATTCAGTATTGCGCTTATATTCACGCAAGCTCTTATAGAATCTAGAAAAGAAAAGAGTTTATAACCAAATTTTAAAAAGCGCTCGACGAATGCAGCGGCATGGGCGGTGTCAATAATAAATGACAGCGCATACACTGACGACGATCATCGACATCGCTGTTCGCTTTTTCTAAAGTGACTTGTTTCAAATAGAGGTGGGCTAAATCCGGATAACCTATACGGATAACCGGATAACTATCAATGAAACATTGTTTGAATTCAGACTCTTAATTACGAACTCCCTTTCCTGTCCCGTTTGCCGAAGTGGGTGCACCAAGGAAAACTCCTTGGGGTGCACCTATTTGTCAAAGTGATGCTAACCCGTTTCTCGAAATGGTTCTAACCCATTTGCCGCTGTAGCGATTCACAATATCCATTATTTGCCGAATAGAAGAGGTGCATTAACATAATAATATATTATCCGGATTTTGCTAAACCGACTTATTGCCCAGCTGTATTGTTAAACCAGCGCTCTCCTGCTATGCCTTAGCAGGAGCAAAATCCCTCCCTCGCTGGCGTCCAGGATTAATAAAAAGCTAACGTGATTTCACCGCATGAAAGGCCAGAACGTCTGAGCACAATGAACGAAACGGAGACATCCATTATCTTCCTGCCTGCAGGGGTAAGGGGCTTCCCATGGGGGATAACTGTTGAATCAAAATCGATAGTTACCTGGTTTGGCTTCGACTTCACGCCTGCAACCATACATTGCAAGCCCACTCCGCACTGCTCAAGATCACCTCTCCCTCCTCTCACTATGATTGCTTTTCTCTTCCTCCTCTGTCTTCCCCCTTTCTTTATTTTCCTTTCTGCACCCCCCCCCCTCGTTTTCTCTCTCCCCTTCTTATTTCTTCTGTGTCCACATCTCTTTCTCTCTCTCCACCACCCGTCCCCCCATCTTTCTCTAT
>NW_004797335.1:1776379-1791706 GCF_000002075.1 Aplysia californica | reverse complement strand
GGGGGGGGGCAATGTCAATGTCATGTTTCAATAGTCTTGAGACTTTCTGAACCCGTTGCTGAGATAACTTTTCGCACAATAATCAATATAAGTATAAGAAATGCATTGGAATATCAGTACTCGAATAACACGAAATCTTAAAACTAAGCTATCATTTTCATCAATGAAAAAAATCCACCTTAACCATCAAGATGCAGAATTAATATCATGTATCAAATAAAAATTTTAAGTCCCACTAAAAGAAGATATTTCTATTACGTTAACCCAAGTTCAACACATTAGATGTATCAGACACACTTACTTGCTATAAACTTAGTACTCGGCTTTTTTATTGCATAACGCGGAACCGATTCAACTCTATCCCTCTATAGGTCCTGCTTGAGCTTTGTCTGTTGTCTTCATTGCGTGTCAGCGAGAACTGTTCAGCTTGTAAAACATATTGTTAATGTCCCAAGTCTGAATCGCCATCATTATGGTCAGTTGGGAGGCAGACTGTTTCAAAGCTGGCCGGGAGTGGGTGGTGAGGTAGGTGGGCGACAGCGTCCCGCACGTGGGATACTTGGCGTGATAAGATAGAATTCCTCACTGGAATCGTAATGTCCCTTTTGCGTGCCGCGGCGAAGATTGTGACAATGACATCACAGATCCTGGCGCTGATCTCTCCCTTGCGTCTGGATTTTTAAAAAAATGTGCCCTTTCCTTATGAGGGCAACTGCAACATAAAAAGTACATGTAAACATATAAAATTACATCTGAATAGAAAGGCAATAAGTTATATATCTGCTGTCAGTCACCTTACAACTCGAAAATTACTCAGAGGATTCACTGAACGTTCTATTAGCTCAGTTGGTATCATGGTGGACTAAGCAGTGGATGGCTGAGGTTCAAGTCTCAGACTGGGTTTTCTTGAACTCGTGTCATTTTGTGGAGTTTTCAAGGCTCTCAATCCGTTTGACTCGGTTCTATTGGAAACGGACGCAAAATTCGAGGTCCCGCGTCTTAAACAACATAAACGTATTGATAGGGGTGTTAAACCCAAACTCTTACTAGATGGTGTACTGGAAATGTTAAACGCGTCAACCTATAAAGTCAAACAGAATATTTTGTACTTTTCAGAGTAATAGAGAACACAGTTCAGACAACACTTGGTAATTTGTTGCACTGTTTGCTAAACCACACACACACACACACACACACACACACACACACACACACACACACACACACATACATACACAAGCACAAACACGAGCACAGACATTTGCAAAAAGGAACTTGTCAAAAGGCACAGAACGAGAAAACAAATTAGATTATAATAAAAATGAACCCAACAGGCTGCAACCATGTTTACCCAAAACAGGACCAAAATGGTAATATGTATTTTAATTAGTACAAACAGGCCTGTAATGGGAGTAGCTGTGTTGTCGTGTGAGCCGTTAGGGTATACGCTGTTATAGTTTTGAATAAACACTTTAACTTGAGCTTCAAATATAACAGGTTCAATAGAAGCATAAACACGCTGTTCCATGCCCTCAGAATGTGTTCTGTGAGAATGTTTGTTTTCGGTTCACTATTAAGATCGTCAACAAGAAAGTCTACTCTCCTTTAGACTTTAAAGCTTCCCTCTTTATTAAAAACATTACCAGAGACATAATGCCCTTCATTAAAGACTCAAGTTTCGGTCCGCTTCTGATCCCATTGACAGACTAATGCTAAACCAGACACCTCAGATCAGTCTGCCTGTTGTTGCTTACTCTTTCAGGCTTTGTTTTCACCGAAGATTGTAGAATACGGCATGTACGAGCGCCTGTGGCGTAGCGGCCAGGCGCTTCGCTATCGTATGCAAGATATCCGAGCTCTATTGCCGAGAAAGGAGAATATTGTTATAGCGTACCTCGGTCTTTCTGCTGGAATGTATCCCTTCTCGGGGCCCTTGTTGATCCTGGCAGGTGAGATCGAAAATCCGCCTCCTAAATATTCAAAATTGTCTCAATAGAAGCATAAAAACACCCACATTAAATGAACAAACTTCCCCATGTTATGATTTCAAAATCTACTCATAAACGCCAGTGCCGGGAGCATAAATAATGTATAGTTGCGCTTAGGATACCATTTTAGAGAGTGACGTATCTTGTATACGAAAATACGGGCAGCAATGGCAGTAAAATAAAGCCTACTATTTGAAAAAGTATATTTTTTGTAAATAGTGTCATTTTCAGGGAGTACACCATCTTGTAGGATGCAATATTTTAGGACAAATAAACGTCTGCTACATCTGTTCCTCAAAGTTAAAGATAAGTGTATTGCACCCGTAACCCATACACACGTAAAGGACATAGCTTTCCTTGGTTTATCCAAACTAAAGATTTTTTCTACCCTTACTCTTACCTTCATCGAAGCCTGTTAATTTCCTCTTTGAAAAATTAAAGAGTCTTTTCCAACCATTACAACGACAAATGCCTCATAATTAATGACGCCAATAGGTATTGATAAGGTCATCGAAACGACAACTATAACGACTTACTACAGTAGCTGTAACAACAAAGAAGCTGCAGCGACAGTAACACTACACGACAAATACCAAGACGCTTAGAGAGGCAATTGCAAAACACAACTACACGAATTACAACAACACTACAGCTACAATTTCAACGACAATAGAAACAACAATCAGTTGCTTATTTGCAGTTATAACCTGACAACAACAGCGTGAGACGAAGTCTTTTGTGCTTGACCGTACAACTCGGAAACCTATTTTGTTTCACATGATTTCAGGAAAAGAACAGCTAACCTCCCAATTTGCCTAAATTGTGTGGATTGTAAAATTCATCGTATATATATTATACATATATTACATTGTGTAGGGGCCGTTAAAGACATTTGCAATCAGGCAAAGTACATATTTGAGGGCAAAGTCGGATATTTGATTATCCCCAGGAGCATGCTCATCACCCCACCCCCACTCCTTTTCGGTTTTCTCGACAACTGTGCTAATGTTCAGGTCAGACAGTTGAAACATGAAAAGTAAGGTTTTTTTTTCATTAACAAGATTGGATAAGCGCTTCCGTACACCCAATGACAATAAAAGTGAAATAAAATCATCAAAAAGCAAGCCACCAATGGAGCGTCTGGTAGAGAGTTTGTTTTTCAGAAGAGTTTTAATCAGTCTCTTCCCACACTATTAGTCATGGGTTTGACGAATTGGGGCCACATTGATAGACATGTTAAATGGATAAAATTTACGTGTCTCAAAAACGGTTTGGTGGCTTGGCTGACACCAACCCCATCAAAACCGTGGCATCAAGATGTTGAATGAAGCACTCGTATAATCTGGTCTACGGCGTAATGGCCTGGTAAAATAAATACCCCTCCCTGTGCTTTCCCATCCCGAGCAGCGACGCGGTCATCAACCACATCGCTGTAATCAAAGTGCCTCCCGCGGACTATCAGAATATTTGAACGCTTATAAACCTCGACTCAGCTGGACACGACCCGTTCATTTTTAGAAAGTGCAAAAAGACATTTTGAATTTGCCCACTTGAAAAATTAATATCTTACGCCGTTCTAGTCCGTAGTTTATAACTGGGAGCTCAATATTGCAAGAGTTCCGAGTGGGTCCTTTAATTGTTTTTACGAGTTGTTGGGATGAGTTACCAGTGCTCTATTTTGGCCCTTATCACTTTCATGCTATCTATCGTATTGTTTCTCTATCCTTCTCGGTGAGCGTCATCTTCGCCCGTTCTACTTGCTGTCTCTTACAGGTTAAACCTTTCCTTCAAGTTATCAGTTCGGATTTATTTAATTCAGCAGACACCTTGGACTCCTTCCAGTTAACATTTAAGATGTACTACTGTTTACCAAACTGAATTTTGTGAGTCGCACCTGTAGCAACTGGCTATACCTGCTATAGAATAATATATTTCCAAATCTATTTCTAATTTTCTTTCAGTGTACTTTGGGGTAAGCCTGAAATGAAAAATCGTTGAGGTTTGAAACAAAATTGTCATGCCAAACTTTTTTTTAACATGGACAATAGACTAAAAAATGTTAACGTGACATCCCATGTGTAGTATTGTTTGACTATGAATTCTGAAAGGTCTGTAGCATATTCTCTCTCTCTCTCTCTCTCTCTCTCTCTCTCTCTCTCTCTCTATATATATATATATATATATATATATATATATATATATATATAACCCTCCCTCTGTACATGAGGGGAGCGGGATGTCTTCAAGCTCTAACGATGGTTTTTGTCTTCACTCCTTCTACTTTTTAAGTCAGATTATAAAACAATGAATCTTAAACATTTACTCGTCTTTATACACCTATAAACACGAAGCAGAACCCCCCCCCCTCCCCCCCCCCCAATTTTTCTTTTAGGACAGCATTTTTTTACCAGTCAAATGTTCCATTTCTTCTGGGGGTTTTGTTTTAAAGAGAAAACTTTTTGTATCTTCGCTTCTAGTAATGTTTTATGTCACTAACATTTTTGGTTGTAGAAATAGTTTTCACGAGACTTTCCAACGGTGGTGTATCGTCATAAAACCACAATTAATGGGCCTGTGTTTTTTTCTCGCCTTCGTCAAGAATTGGGAAACTAAGTGTATTAACTTTATGTTTAATACAACAGTAACGATCTTGTGGGAAAAGATAATTGGAATACATTTTTTTGGGTGTGTGTCATTATGCACTTTTGCAAGTGTGTAATTGAGATTGTTAGTTTTTTACGGGGATGTAATGGAGAAGGAAACTGTATGCCCCTTCTTTCCGGACTCTTTCTTCTGTAAGAGTGCTCATCTGTACTGGTGCCGGCCACTTTGAGGAAATCTTGCGGAGACATGAGTGGGAGATGAAGTCACTTACGGGTCTCGGGGAGATGCCCCGTGATGACATCGGAGTTCTTGCTCGCCGTCTGCCGCAAATGTCAGGTCCCGGTAGAACGAGCTAAATAAAATACTCGATAGCGTACACGTGAGCCTTTTTTTTTGTTTTTTTTGTTAAGAATTTTTTTGTGGATAACGGATGTGCTTTCCAGTTCATTCAAATTTTTTTGTGCAATTACAAAATGAAAATTGACAATTTCATAAGGATTCTAAAGCCTTGTAATTGTCTACTGCATACGCTCACATCTCCACAGGTTTACGATGTGTGCTTGAGTTGAGATTTTTCACCGATAATTTATGTAGTTACGTAATGCTATCGTCGCTGAGAAGACTTACAGCTGATGAAACTTGTGCTCTCGTAAGAGGTTATGTCCCCAAAAAATGTGAAACTTTCATGATGTTTCAGATATCCTTAATAATAAGACTGCAATCAAGACAAGTCATGTCTCGTTACAGGAGTCAAGCTCGCGCAATTTGACGTTGCTGTCGAGACAATTAGATACATTTTATTGACTTTTCACAATACCTTGGTCTAACCTCCAGTATTTCTACCCTATATAAACCTCTGGGTTTCTCTATGGGTTGATATCATATGAGATTCCAAAGAAATATTTTGACTCATACTTTGACAGTACCAGAATAATTTACAAAATATAAGAAGAAAATTATCTGAAACACTTTTAACTTGTAACAACAGACTGAGCAGAAATCTTCTATTAAAATCTTTAACAATTTGTTGGTTGTGTGTTTTCCGTACCAATCGTAGTCTCTCTCTCCACATTTCAGAAACAACTTTTCCCATCATACACCCTTCCAGTTTTCACTACAAAAGATTGGTTTTTCTAACAACCAAAACGTGTTCCAACGTATTACAAACAAGTGGGACAAACAAGCATCCGATTTAACATCTACAGATAAATCTGAACTAATTTCTGGAGAACTCGAACCATCTGAGCTACTGCCACCATGTCCTTTCACCCTAACTGCTCGAGCATTAACGTGACCAACCTGACGGAGTGCTTGCTGGACACAGACCACGCGATTCTGGTGACAGAAGCCCCGGCCCCCAACAGACAGCTAGTCAGCGATGAAATGAGGCAAACGCTTCAACTGGCTATCTTCTCCGTCTTTTGTGGTGCGGTCAGCCTCTTTGGTATCGGCACAAACGTCCTCAACATCATCGTCTTCATCCGCCAAGGCTTCAAAGACACGATGAACATTAACCTGCTGGGTAAGAGAGTACAAGAATTCTTCTTCTTGAGCCATGGACTATGTCCAACGGTTCACTTACATAAATATTATTATGGGACAAAAATCTTTCGCGTTGATGACATATTAGGGAGGTTGGAGGAAGTGGCGGAATGTGAGGGGGGGGGGGGGTTAAAGTAGCCATACTGAGAGTACCCATTGAGAAAATAAGAAATGGAGTGATTGTTTTGTGGAGACGTGATGATAGGCAATAGAGCAATGATTAACACAAAGCTACCTTGTCGTTTCTGTCTTGTACTTAACAAACTTTAGTTGTGAAAATAGGTTTACGGAGATAAGTTTTAGGAATGTTTTGGAGATGCGACTCGGATATAGGTTAGGAACAGGTGCTTTGAAGGTTTTAAAATGGGGTTTGTACATTTTCAAACTTGTCAGTATTCCCTAACGACGTTCCTGTAAACCAAACTTTGTACTTTTCCAGTTTTCAGTTTTTGACAAGACCACTTTTTCACAGCAAGAACACTGACGTCTGTGGTTTAGCGGTCAGGCGCTTCGCCGTCACCCTCAGACCTGAGCTCGATTCCCAGTTGAAGAGCATTTTATGGAGTACCTCAGTCAATCTGCTGAAACATTGTATCCCTCTCACCTAGTTTGGCCCTGATAGACTGGTCGAAGCCTGCCTCTTAAATGATATACATTTTGTGGATGGGAGCGTAAAGCACCTACATGTAAAAAACAGTATAAGGAGTGTTAACTTTTGATAAACTTGTCTTTCCAGGTAACCACGATGTGTTCATAAGCAGCGATAGCAACAACAACACTCACATCAATAGCAACAATAGCAGCAACCATAACAGCAACAGCAACCGTAACAACAACAGCAGTAGCAACAGCAACAGTAACAACAGCCAGAGCAACAACAGCAACAGCAAAAGCAATAACCATAACCACAGAAGCCTAATACCCACCACCACCACCAACAAAAGCAATTGCAACAATAACAACATCTTTGGCAGAAAGACAACCAACAACGACAGTAATGAAAGAAGCAACAACATATTGCTTCCATATCATTATTTGCAGGTCTGGCGATTGCAGACCTGGGCTGTCTCCTGACTCTTCTAGGCATGAGCATTGGCTACAACCCGTACCTCATCAAAACTGCCGTCTGGTTCAACTTGCAGGATCTCATCTATTTCTTCGACGGATGGCCTCACGTATGCATGACCAGGTATGTGTTCATTTATGAATTTACACTTGGATTTAAGTAAAGCGCCTTGAGCTGTACGCACTCAGGAGTGCGCGCCATGTAAGTGATATACGATATTATTATTATTATTATTATTATTATTATTATTATTATTATTATTATTATTATTATTATTATTATTATTATTATTATTATTATTATTATTATTATTATTATTATTATTAGCGCGTTTTGCCTGTAGAAAGGCTCATGCCACTGACCGTCAGCTCAGACGTGGGCAAGTGTGTACTTTACAGAATCAAACTTTCAACCCCAAATGAAAAGGAAGGGGTGAGGATGGGGGGGTGAGGATGTAGACGTTGGCCCAATCTACAGTCGCACACTGGTGGGAGGTGCGAGGGCTGTCCCAGAAATATCAAGAAAAATACTGTAAAATGAAGAGTTTTGTCTTGGTTGAGAAACAACGTACACAATTAGTTGGCTAAACATTCCCTTTATTCCTCAACGTAGTCCCAATGAACAATCACGCATTTCTCCAAGTTTTGAGTGATATTTGTGACTGCTCTGTTTTCCAATCTGTTTGAAACTATTGTAATAAGATATTGTTCATTGTACAGACAAAAATATTCTTCAATCATTTGATATTCAATACATATTCATTTCACAAATATTTATTCACCCCAAAACGAGCGATAAAACTCTTCTTTCTATGATTTCACACAATTTGGCAAAGTCTGATTTTTTTAAAGGTTAATTTTGAATGACCATGTTATCTCGGGCGACTAATATCGTAGATTAGATATTAAATTGTCGAGATAATACAGAATTCATTTAGCTTTAATTTTCATGCTGCACACAATGATAGTGCAAGGCTTAAAGTCGATAATTGGGTGTGTGTAATTTCAAGTTGGATTGGGGTTTGTTTTCGGGGTTTTTTTAGGGGGGGGGGGGACGCCACTAGAATATGTATAAAGAATGCGCCTGGTAGTCCAGTTTCATACAGGTCTAGTAGATGGTATGTATATGAAGTTATTTAACAGCAACGTTGTCCATCGCCCGATCAGCTTATAGACGTCTAAAAGTCTTATAGAGCTACAGGTACATATTCATCAGGTTTGTGCAACAAGATAGCACACTGCCCTGGCTGCACCTTTTGGGTTCCTATTTGAAA
Organism: Aplysia californica; assembly: GCF_000002075.1. Taxonomy (NCBI): domain Eukaryota; kingdom Metazoa; phylum Mollusca; class Gastropoda; order Aplysiida; family Aplysiidae; genus Aplysia; species Aplysia californica. Next base: position 1,783,233 of record NW_004797335.1, on the reverse strand, counting down.
ACTTCGTTGTGAAGTTTGCCTACGCGCCATCACGGCCTAAACGAAGGGCAAAACACCAGCCATGCTAAAGTCAAGGTCACATGTCTCCCCCACACGGTCCCTCCTCTCCCTCCCGCCAACCCTTCTGTTTTGGTCCGTGATTTGGCTCAAATTTCGTTTGACAAAAATGGCCAACAGGCAACAGGCCCAAGACTAGAAGGAAACCGTAACGCCTAAGCAAATAAATGCGTAGGAGACTACTCAAGGCAGTTAAAGTTGATACCGATTATTTAGAGGCTGTTCTTCCCATCAACACACTTTTTGCATTTTTTCTGACAACAAGTGTTTGAACGTTTCGTTTGATCATACGGCTTGACGAATACCCTGTGTTAATTAATATGATTCCTTTTGCACAAGAGAGCACGCTTTGAGAGATATTGTGTTGTTGTTGTTGTTGTTGTTGTTGTTGTTGTTGTTGTTTTTGTTGTTGTTGTTGTTATTGTTGTTGTTGTTTTTGTTGTTATTGTTATTTTTACTGATGTTGATGACGATGATGCCGATGCTGTTTCTGCTGCTGCCTCTATGTTCATCTGGTGCTTCTGCTGCTTCTGCTGCGTTTGGTGTCGTTTTATCTGCTATTGTTGCTGGTATTGCTGTTGCTGTTCCTGTTACTATTGTTGTTTTTGTTTTGCTGTGTTGTCAATGATGGAGCAAGAATTGGTCGTCGTATTGGTATTAGTATTCTTGTTTACTGTTATCATAATGTTGTTGCTCTTTGCTTGTCAGCTTTTCTGATATCGTTATTATTGTCGTTCCCGATGTTATTGCTATAATTCCTGTTGCTGGTGTCGTTGCTGTAGTAGTTGTTGTTGTTGCTCTTGCTGGTGTTGTTCTGCACTTCTACGACTTAATTGTGTTGAAAGTACCGTAATACATTTACTAAATCCAAATTAAAAGCTGTTGTTGTCGGTGGTGGTAGTGTTTATGGTGGTGTGTAGCAAAAAGGACACAGCTTATATCGGAGACGACGAGAAAGTCTCGTACGCGATGTAGAAACAGGCATACTTAAAACCTTTTTCCTCTTTTTTCCTCGCAGGGTGACTAGCCTAATCACAACGTTTATAGCGGTAGAGAGGTGCCTGTGCATCGCCATCCCCCTCAAGGTGAAGACAATCATCACACACAGCAGAACTAAAGGCATTATCGTCGGTATCTTCGCCATCATGGTCGTTGTATCCTTACCGTTCTATTACGTCAACATACTTATTTGGACCTTTGACCCGGAAAAGAACCATACCGTTCTGCAGCTGGGCTTCAGGTCTGACAGAGCCATCGTGGAAGGCATTATTTTCTCAATAAGTAGCGTCCTCATGCCCTTCGGATCTTTCCTCGTCGTCATTATATGTACTGTCATCCTTATCGTAAAGCTCAACAGCAAAACAAAATGGCGCCAGAAAGCGACCAGCCAGTTTGCAGGTGGCTCGGACACTTCCGTAAAAGAGAAGAAAGTGATTAAAATGGTTACTTTGATTTCCACCATCTTCATCGCTTGCAACGTGCCGGGTATTGTGACCACGGTATTCATGGTTTTCGAACCTGAGTTCAGTGTGTTGGGGGTCTACGCAAATATGTTCTTTCTCAGCTGGTCCATTGCGTTCGCGTTGGGGGGTCTCAATTCTGCTGTAAACATCTTTGTCTATTACACCATGAGTTCGAAGTATAAAGAGACAATGCAAAACTTACTTTCCTGTAAAAAGAAATGAGCAAGGGTGGTTATTTTTCAGTTGCAAGATGTCATTGTGGGTTGTGAAATGTCATTTATTCTGTACTGTAGAACGTATAACCAATGTCTTTGGTTTCCAATGTGGTTTTCAATAAACCTTGTGTCCTATTTTTTTTTACGAATTCGAATTGAGATATATGTGACTTTTGGATAACAAAACAAAAGTACACGATAGTCATAAAAGCTATCTCTGCTGTATAGATCGTTGTTTATGAGTGATACATGTATAAGTGTGTGCTTCACAAAAATCTGACTTAACATTTGTTTGAGTTTGAAAACAAATAAATTAAAAAATGAGCGATAGCAAATGAACGGACGACTTTCGTGTGTTTTTCTTTGCCAGTGAAATGCAGAAAACGTTTATGTCACAGTGCTTGATGTGTGGATGTTGGTTAGTCTTAGACTATGCTACGGGGGTCAATATCGCTGGGGTAGAGGAAAGGGAAGAGCCAAAGGGGTTGAAAGGGGGGGGGGGAGTCAGGTGAATGGCGCGCAGGGTGGCAAAGGGGTGGTAGGGGAATAGTAAGGGGAGATAGTGCGGGGAGGAAGGAGGGGGGGGGGGTAGTGAGGGGTAGAAGGAGGTGTGTGTGTGGGGGGGGGGGGTGGCAAACATGTAGTGGATGTCAGAGCTTTCTGAAATATTATAAACGCGCACAAGCTTCCCTGCCCTGACGGACACCGACAGGTTGTGTTTTCTTTGTTGTCTTTCCTTCTTTTCGGTATCTTCTTTTGTCTTCCTATGGATATGGGATGCGACCGATATTTACAGCTTTTGCCACAACAGCTTGTTCACGTTCGCCTGCCGCGTTACAGAAACTTTCGCTAATTTATTTATTTGACAATGCTCAGAGGTAATTTTGCATGGTCGTCTCGTAGGCCAGCGAGCAAACATTCTTTTTGTGATCTTGATCCAGGAATGAAGAAACATTTCTTTATTTGGGCCCTACATTATGCATTGCTTTTTGGGTGCATACACAAGATCTCTACCATAGTTGATTTACAGTAACATAGTCTATAAATTTTTCTTTACGACACCAGTCAGCCCCCAAAGTACAGTGTAACAGTAAGTTGGTTTTTTTTGTTGTTGCCACAAAACCATCTAGACATCACTACGTTTGTATCGAATAGTATTCATTCCTCTGTTGCGTGGTGTTTAACCCCTTCACATTAAGGGCGAACAGTAACTCGAGAAAATCAAGCCACAAAGAGCAATTATGCTGTGCGACTACAAATAAGAATTACTGTGTTGTTATAAATATGGAAATTTATTCACTTCTATTTATTGTAGTCCAACCAAATAGCCTTAGCCAATGAATGAATCCACATAGGCATGCGCAAAAGTGTGGTGTTGATAAAACTATATTTTATCATTTTTAATGTTTTAAGTGTATGCTGTAAATCCCCTATAATATATTTTATCCACTAAAAGCAAACACCAGAAAAGAGCATGTCGGAACCTCAGTTTACAGTGGCCTTTGTTAATGGGCTTTTAGATTGTGTTAGTCATCCCACTTTTAGATCCGCAAGCAAAGACTTTGGGAGAGATCACAGAGTGATTAGTTTTTGTCCCATTTAAACCCCGGACAGAAAAAAGTAAACAAATTATAGAAGGGCAATCCTTTCCAATTCGAAAATGCGTTCTACCTGCTAGGTCTAGGTTCTGTGTCGTCGTCGTCGTCGTCGTCGTTGTTGTTGTTGTTGTTGTTGTTGCTGTTGTTGTTGTTGTTGTTGTGTCGTTGCTGGTTTTTGTAGCGGTTATGGTAATATTCCTGCTTATAGCTGAGGTCACTATTGACCTGGGGAGATGGTAGTGGTGGTGTTGCTGGTGGTGGTTGTGGTGGTGGTAATGGTGTTGCTGATGCTTTGGGACAACGATAAGACTTTATGCCGTTTTACATTAGTAACAGCAAGACTTTCCTTCGGCGAGTTGTCAGAGATTTATTAGAAAAATACCACTCCAATCAGACTTAGTGTTTATCCTTCTCTCTCAAAAGCGTGCTCTTCAAAACGTCCGATATCAAGTCCAATTTGCTCACATCTCTGTCTGGAACAAGCAAGCTTTGTTTGCTGAAAAGAGACCATGAGCACTTCAAACATTCCTCTGAACCTTTTCTGTGATTCTCCAGAACTTGTTTTTATGAACGTGCCTGTATTGTACAAGAAAGCCCTAGTCTACCCTTTTCAGCCACTTACAATGGAAAGAACGTTGCCATTTACTGGGTCGTGATTTTATACCATTTTTAAGTTCTTGGGAGTTACTAAGAACAAATCGCTAAGTGAAAGCGCTCAGAACTTACGAACCACTTGACAAACATAACATTTCACCATCAAGTGTCTGATCTGAATCAAACTTCGGCAATTATGTGTAACCTTTCACTTCTCTACTGGTATGCCTTTAAAACATACATCTTCCTGATCCTTCCCAATCATCCATTTATTCAAGTTCTATCAGTCAATTTCTCTCTCTCTCTCTCTCTCTCTCTCTCTCTCTCTCTCTCTCTCTCTCTCTTGAGTTCTATTTTTCTAGTGAGAGCAAGATACTCAAGGCTTTTAGGTTTACCCAAGTGTTCTCTGTCGGCACTACCTCATTTGGTTTCTTTTCCCTACATGGATTTCTCAATGTCTCCCAAGAAGCTTTATTTCTGTCGTTTCAAGTTAATTTTTAGAAATCGTAATTAACGAGTACAATTTGAATCTGTGCTGAAATGAAACATAATATCAAACAAAATCATCTATTGTCACGATAAGGAGGGAAAAAGACATTTAAAGATAAAAAAATTTTCTAATTGTCCGTCTCAGTAGTGTTTGGATGTATTAGAGAACACCGAGATGTCAATATAAAACTGAGATAAAAATGGTAAGGACATTTCATGTAAATCGAATCTTTTTTTTTAAAAGTCGTTTTGGCTCAGATTCTCATGTACATTTGCATTATAAATCATACATCAGTGAAGCTGTGACTTGATTACGTCATAGATTTAAGGTACGAAATTTCTTTGTCACACTAGACAATATGACATTCTTTTGTCAGTCCACTGGACAACACGATATTGTTTTATCACGCCGTAGAATACGACATTCTTGTGTCACACCGGAAAGCACAACAATCTTTTGCCATCACACTGGACAATACGACATACATTTGCCCAACTGGACAATACAAAACCTCTTTGTCCCATTCTGGGTGGTCGGGTGACAAAATTAGACTTGCCAATTTAATGTTCATACTTCAAACAAAACCAGCAAATTTAAACTGTTATCCCTGCTGCTGTGCTGTCCCTTACAAATTCCATAAATCACTGACCATCAGTCTCTCCGCCATCATCATATCAAACAGCAAGAGCAAAGCGGCATTAATCGGTGTTCACCAAACTCCTGTCGTCAAAAGAGATCAAAGTGCTTCAGAAGACCAGTGAACATTATCATTATCATCACTTCTATAACTGAATGCAAAGTATACCGCCCCTAACTTTCCTCATCACGCACATCAGATCTTGAGTTATCTCCGCTGTTAGTTACGCGTGTCGCACCACCAAGCGGACGCACAAAAACAAAACTGGCCTATTAATTTTTTTTAAAGACTGTGTCTGACAAATCAGAAAAGCCATCGCTTCTAAAATCTCTACAAAGGTTAGCTATTGGTATGTCACGGAGCCAACAGGCACAATAAGAATGTATTTTACAATAAGCGTTGTAACTGACGCACAAAAAAGCTTCCTTATGGAGACCACTTCAAGTCCTTTCAAATAAATGTACTGTGAATTGTTAAGCAAACCTTTCTCTCTCCTGGCATTTTTCTGGTCACGTATTGAAAGTCACGCTTTCAGCGCATAAGCACATTCGATTACAAACGGTACAAAAAATTAAAGAACCTGATGTATTTTAAAAGTATCATTCTTTATTTATCGGAGCTCAGACTCTGTTCCGTGACAACCCCTTCTTGGAGGTTTCCAAAAGAAGATTTTGTTTATTTGAGTCAGTACTATACCGAAAAATGGCCTAGACAGATCCATCCTTGTGCTATGTAACTGGAAGGAGATGCCATTCCATTATAAACATACGTATATAAACTTAACTTTGCCAAATCCTGCATGTAACTCATTAAAAAGAATATTCTCAATTTTGTTCGACTCGTTCAATCTTTAAAAAAAAGCGCCCTGAATATAAATACTTTGTATGATATAATCATATAATTATGTGTGGTAAAAATCTGCTTGAGCAATTTTTAAGACCTAGTCATAGGAACTGCAAGAACCCATAACATTTGCATTTAAAAAATTCTTTTGAAACAGGATGGTTTTGACCATCTTTTACGACTTGCACGGGAAGTTTGGTTTGTAAGTGGCTTAGAATGAAAATCAAAGACACTGTAGCTGTTTTCCTTGTTCTGCTTCACATGACTCTGAGTGGTCGCGTACTTGGAGCTGCGTGTCAGTCTACAGATGATGATCTCCTTAAAGAACCTTTCACTAATTATAGTTCTGGGTCGAGACCTTTAGTCGTGAGGAATCAAACAATTTTACTTAACATGTCTTTTGGTTTGTTAAACATTGTGAACCTGGACTCAAAACACTAGCGTCTGGAGGCCTCAGTAGTCCTGAACATTTCGTGGACTGATCCTCGGTTAACTTGAGATCCCGGGAATATCAGGTAAGACGTTTCGCTGCCTTAAAATTACAAAGTTCTATCTGCTTTGTACCTAGTTATGAGAAATTTAACGTAAAAAATGTTGAGTTTCACAACAGGTCCGCCTTTTTTCGAATACAATTCTTTGCATATCTTTATAACGACTCCGAATAATCTTACGATTTTGATAGAGCAGATAGAACATTTGGATTCTGACCTCACGGTCTTAGTCATCCAAAACGGTCAAAAATGTCAGACAGCACTTTGGAATCTTAAGGTAGTGGTTTATTGATTTAAGCAAAGTGGTCAATGTGTGCTTGATTTCGACTTCCTGAATGGAATCCAAAGATCTTTTGTTTTTCAACAATTTGTTATCATGTTAAAAGCAAAGTTAGATTTCTTTACAAATACAAACAAATAAACTCACACGCACTCAATTACTCGTTTATACTCTCTCTCTCTCTCA
>NW_004797335.1:1771234-1776279 GCF_000002075.1 Aplysia californica | reverse complement strand
GAGAGAGAGAGAGAGAGAGAGAGAGAGAGAGAGAGAGAGAGAGAGAGAGAGAGAGAGCTTTGTTGTAATCTATAGTTTTATTAGTAAACGATATATTTATACATAAACTACTAATTTGTTTGGAAACTAAAGCTTTATTTGTAGAATATTGCTTGATTTCTTATTTAAGTACAGCACTGCATATTTTTTAAAACAATATTACAGCTTTAGAACTTCGTATTTGCAAGCTACAGCTTTATTTGTAGATCATTGCTCTATTTGTAAAGTACTTTATATTTATTTGTTAATTATAGCTTTAATATTTTGAAAACTGCAAATGTATCAAATTTTGCTTTGTAAGCTTTACTAGACACTTTTAGTTGTAAACATAATATGGCCAGTTAAAACAATGATGCCTGCAAGGATACGTCGTCTAGCGTGTGTGTCTATGTCATTGTAAACCAAATTTGTATTTTTGTCATAATACACATATTCATTTCGTTGTGTAATCCAGGTGACGTAGGGAGTGTCGACACGACACCGGCACCGACATGGGTGAGACCAACCTGACGGCCCCTAGCCCATGGCTGAGACTGTTTGTCCGTTACTTTGTCTGTCTGCCTGTATTCACAGTCTACTGGTTGCTGGTTCGCATCCCGCCAATCAGGATATTGCTCGTCAGTTTGGCAAAGGTACGATACACATGCACAGGCACACACACACACACACACACACACACACACACACACACACACACACACACACACAGTGGTGTCGCGTGGGTTGCAGACAATGTGGTGCATAACTGGAAAGTGAGCAAATGGGCAATAGGCTTAGTAGCCACTATTAAGATTTCTAGAGAAAGTAAATTTGAATCTGCCGGATATCCCGTAATCTACATCTATCAATATTTACAACTGTTTCTAAACGAAACCGCATAAATGCTGCAATAAAGTAAAACAATACCAACCACTCACAATGCTCACAATCTGAGAAGTTTTGAAGATTTCTAATTACTTCGTGCAGCACCAGGACTTGCTACACAATAGAGGGAGACAACAGTTTCGATACCCATTCTTCATTGAGTTACCATAGACTCTGCTAGTGTACCGGTAGTAGATAGGCTCGCAGAAACTTGGATCAAATTTTTAACTTGCTCCAAATTGGTGCTGCGAAGAGCAGTTTCATGCACCTTTCTTCTTGTGCGGGAAGAACGATGCCTAGCTTTCTCTACAGGGACAAAAATAACTTTGGTGCAAAGATTTTTCTTGCTCCCAGCAGACACTACCGCAAGCGGTGCGACGAGCTTATAAACCTTCCTCGCCGTCTGACTCTTCACTGGCGCAACCAGCGGGTGACGGATCGCAAGGATGTAGTAAACCTAATGTAGATCTAGATGACATCGATGGATTAGCAGAACAAGAACAGGAGCTCGCCACACTAGTGGAGAGGCTGGACACAACCTCAGCAGCCTACGGCATGGAGATCAGTGCCGAGAAAACGAAGCTAATGACCAATAACACCAATGGCATCAACGCGGACATCTAAGTCAGGGGCGAGAAACTTGAGACCGTCAAGAGCTTCAAATATATGTACTTTGGATCAATCGTCTCAGATGAAGGCTCAAGATCAGAAATTCTCTCCAGAATCGCGCAAACAACAACTACGCTGTCAAAACTGACGCCTATTTTGGAGGGACAGAAACATCACGCAAAACTCAAAAATCAAACTAATGCGCTCACTGGTCATCTCAATATTTTTATACGCTGCAAGTCGTGGACACTGACAGCAGAATTAGAGAAAAAGATTCAGACCAGAGAAATGAGATGTTACTGCAGACTCCTTCACATCTCGTACAAAGACCACGTTTCAAAAGCTAAGGTACGAAAGAGAATCACCAACGCCGTGGGGCAGCATGAAGATCTACTGACCACAGTGAAGACACGAAAATTAAAATGGTATGGACATGTCACAAGATCCACAGGACTTGCCAAAACAATCCTGCAAGGAACCGTACAAGAAAAGAGAAAGAGAAGAAGGCAGAGAAGGAGATGGGAGGACAACATAACAGAGTGGACCGGAAAGACAATGGGTGACAATCTGAGGAAAGCAGAGAGCAAAAATAGATGTCGAGAGCTGGTTTTCAGATGCAGTGGTTCCCCCACGGTTGCTCCAACCACAGGATAGAAGAAGAAGAAGAAGAAGAAGAAGAAGAAGAAGAAGAAAAAGAAGAAGAAAAAGAAGAGAAGAAAAAGAAGAAGAAGAAGAAGAAGAAGAAGAAGAAGAAGAAGAAGAAGAAGAAGAAGAGAACTAGAGCACTAACTGGTTTAGAACAATTAGGAAAGGGAGGGGGGAGGAGGGTGAAAGCCAGGGTTAGGTGGAGCGCTTGCACCAATTGCACCAATGGCGCCCAGCCACTGCACACACCATGTACACTCTTTCAACACTCTAAACCTGTGCGGTATCATTTTTGGTTGTTTCCAAAAGATTAAACGTCTGCAATGGTTGGGTCCCTCGCCTATACGTTCGTACCCAGGCCAAAAGATGTTTCGTCGAGTACAATATGTGTCTACTTTCTGCGATGTATCCCACAAAGAACCCTGGTTGGTCCTGACAGAAAACATGCAAGCAGCTCACACCCTCAACTAATCTCAGTTGCGTAAATGGAACAAATTTACCATAATAAAAGTTCCAGTATTTAACGCGTGCGCCTAATAGGAACCCTTATTACATACATTTGGGCAAACTGAAAGACTATTTATTTTAGTAGGTGACCTTCGTTTCATGTGGTCAGAAATCAAACAATGCCTATATTCTGCTTGTACTTCTAATTCTTTTCAACCTGATTTCTCAAGCGTTCACCGGCCAGCTTTTTTAAAGCTTGTGTTGGTTCCTTGCAAGATTAAGAAGGCGACCTTTACCAAAGAAATTCTTTGCCCTTTACCTAGTCTGATTTTTTCTCTCGAAGCTTTAAGCAGTATAAAGAAATAAATATAGGGTGTCTTTAAAAAGAAGGACCCATTTAAAGAGCAATAACTCGGTTAACTGCGTTAATTTCAACAAAACTTCATAGAAGTAAAATCTAATCAAGGAGAAGTCAGGTTTGTAAAGATAAGAGAAAAAAATCAATCGACGTGTTTGAAAAAGTATATCAAGTTATGAAAAACTCAACCAAAGTTGTGTAAAACGAAACATTTTTCTCCAATAAAGTGTTCAACTACAGGGGAAGTGGTCGGCCATACGATCAGGGGTGTTGATCTCAGTAAAATCACAACGGTCACGTCAGATGGATATCTTACCGATTTAAGAAAGTTTTGGAGAAGTTTGGGGAGGAGAATATGTCATGCAAGAATGGTTTGAGGAACACCTTATAAGCCGAACGTGTGCAAATGAATGGTTACCTCATTCCCCAAGACTTGGGCCCCTTCAATTATTGTCTTTTGGGTTTTTGTGACAGTCAGAATCAACGTAAACAACACACATACAATGGAACAGTTGAAACTCAGTGTTGAGCAGGACGTCCAGAGAATCGGCACAGAAACGTGCCGCAGGGTTCTCACTTTTTTTAATGGGGGGGGGCAAGTGTTTTACGGCGCTCGCAACTGCATAAGGTCATATGAGCGCGCGGGACACATTAAACTTGTTCAATTGGTGTGTCATTTTGAGTTTTTCCTGGGTGGTGGCCGAAACCTGCTCTTATTTATTTTTAGACCACCAAGGGATCTTTAACGTGCGCAACCTGCACACGGGCGCTCCGAGATTTTTCGCCCTTGTCCGAGAAGGCTAGGTGTAGACAATTCCTATCAGAAGATCAGGGGTAAGGCTGAAAGACAGCAGTAAGAAGGAGCCAAGGAGTAGCAGTTAAAAGGGTGCAGAAAGAGTCAGGAGCCCAGAGGAGGGGGGGGGGGTTAAAGGAGGTGAAGGGGTGGGGCAAAAAGAGAAGAGGAAAGTAGACAACATAACATTGCTAGAGAGCAGGAAAGGGGGTGAAAGGAGACAAGTTTTAGAGAAGAAAATGTATCGGTCGCTACCTGGATTCGAACCCGGGACCTTTGAATGAGAGGTCAACACCTTAACCTCTAGGCCACGAGAGCCCTCTACATATTATCAGCTGCGTATTGGAGCTTGTATGGAGAGAATTAGATAACACCTGGAGATCCAAAGAGTCACAATCTTCCCTGAGTGTGTTTAGTAATATCATTTTTTGTATTATTTTGTTCTTCAATGCACAAGTAGTGACTATTTGAATTAGAACAATTTGGTTGATTTTTTAGAAGTTGCGAACTTGTGCGTTTCAATCAAGTTTGGTTGAAATTGTTAAAAACTTGATATTTTACTAACGTATCTGTTGGATTTTTTCCTATTGACAGATGTAATGTTCCCCCTTGTTGAATATCATTTCTTCGAAGTATTGTTGAAATTGTTATTTCCCTTTAAATGGGTCCTTAAAAAAACACACACAAAAACCCCAAACGACCCGGTACATCATTGGTCAGACCGAAAGCCTGTATTAGGTAATGTATTAGACTTTTCAAAAGCCAGTCAGATCTGACACTTCTCTGTCATTGAGCAATGACAGTTTCCATAAACATCGTGCTGTTCATTGAGAATACTATGGTTAACACGGTATCTAAACAAGGATAGCTGCTGCCTCTATAATTAATTATTATGTCTCAGAGCACACTTTAAGGGCCTATACGTTGCAATAACACCAGCATCTGTGGCGTAATTTTGGCCTCTTCTTTTGTACACAAATAGTGTGAGGTCAGTTCACACTCTAAGACGCTACTTGTTACAAAGAATGGCCATACTCTTGCTGTGGTTGATCTCCTGTAGGTTGTGACAAGGTCTAAATTAGATGTTGGCAACATCCAGCCTTTGGGTCAGCTTTGTCTAATGAAAGTTTTGGTCCGGCCTAACGCCCATCTGCTTATTTATTTAAAGGTCCGGTGTAATGGGCTTTACCGCGACTGTCGTTTGCACTGTTTCGTTCATTGTAAAAAGACACTCCGCGACTGATTGTGAGCAGAGACAATAAATGTACTCATTAGTGATGAGATGCCGAC
>NW_004797335.1:1767350-1770022 GCF_000002075.1 Aplysia californica | reverse complement strand
CACACACACACAAACATCTACTTGCTTATCACACGCGCACGCGTACACGTCGTAACCAAATAAGCACATACAAATGCATTAAAAAATAATATACACAATGCAATTCGCAAAATACATAAATGGATACACAGTCATTTACAAAACATTGTACCGAACATGAATCTACTGATATTAAAATGGTGCCATTAAATGTGTCTTCAAAGATATTTTAAATTTAAACTCAGATGTTGTATGTCTCAATGGTTGGGGAAGAGAGTTCCAAACTGATGGAGCAAGGTGGGCAAACGATCTTTCAACTTTCAGCTAATTTTTTACCTCTTTTTGTAGGAACTCTTAAAAGATACTGATCGCCCGATCTTTGTGATCTAGGTGGAATATAAATCTGGATGAGATCACTAAGACATGAGGGAGCTTTGTTATTGACACATCTATGACATAATATTGCAAATTTATATGACATTCTAGCTGACACGGGGAGCCAATGCAACGTTCTTAACATGGGCGTATTGTGATCCCTCTTCTTTTTCTTTAGTACACGCCTAGCAGCATGGTTTTGAAAACTTTGTAACTTGTGAAGAGTGGTATTTGGTGTGTTACGAGGTGTGTCTCAGAATAAAGTTTCCCTGTCATGCTGTCCTCACATATAATTATAAATCACCTTGTATTTGGTATCAAAGGAAAGCTTATTCAAATACCTATTCAATACAGGAACCATCAAGTTCCCGACATTTCTCCATTTGATGTACCCAGCGGTCAAAGACAGGGGTCAGTGATCGTTTGTCCAAGGTCCCGAGTGCCTTTCTCACAGCCTCTTGAATCTGGTCCTCGTCCTCAAATCGCCGACCTTGCAGCATTTTTTTCACCTTGGGGAAGAGGTGGAAGTTGCATGGGGCGAGATCGGGCGAATTGGGCGGGTGCACCATTGATTCCCACGAGTAGCCCTAAAAAACCTCGTTCACGACTCTGGACTTGTGACCAGGCGAGTAGTCATGATGCAGGATCACGCTTTCTTCCAGAAAAACGGGTCTTTTTTCCGGATCGCAGGTCTCAGCTTGTCTTTGAGGACGAACCTGTAGTAGCCACCATTGACAGTTACACCAGGTGGGACTAGCCAGCTCAGTAGGATGCCACTCATGTCGAAAAAAAACCAATGTGCATCACCTTTCTCTCCCCATGTTTTCTGCGTGCGCTTCATCTTTCATGTCAGACCTCCCACCTTCAACCTCCCTGATTCATTTCCTTACTGTTTGAATTGATGGGGCATTATTTATTCCCTGTTAGTTTGTAAAGATCACCATGGGTTTCAACTGCAGACTTGCCGAGAAGAATTGAAAATTTGATTACAACTCAGACATCGTAGCATGAGAAGTTGCACCAATGTTTTGCTCAGCCATTTTCCTCGGATTTGCCTTGGACAAAGTGCAAAAGTACACCACACTTGACACGTCACAGCTTTATGACCCGTTCACCAATGCACTTGCAATTTGGCGTTGAGATTTCTTAGTCATGCTGTCATGACCTCACAAACTTTAATGGCTGTTGGTAGCGTACTTTGAGTTTAATTGAGAAGGAAAACTTTATTTTGAGACAGACCTCGTAGCTGGTAAAGCATTGCAATAATCGATGCCAGAAAACAAGAAAGATAGCACGAGCGATCGATTTCAATGAGTGTTCATTCACAAACATAGACATAATATAACCAATTCTACTCAATTCATCAAATAAAATAGTTAATAAATAATTAGTATGATTTCCATTGACAATCTTCAATCAAAATACATTCCCAGATTTGTTGCCTTATCAGTAAAATACAGTTTTTCATTTTCAGTAAAAACATGATCAATGTCTATGGGGATATGGCTTTTCTTTGGGTAGCATAACAGAATTTCTGTTTTATTTTCATTAAGCTGGAGCTTATTATCAATCATCCAGTTCTTGATATCATCAATGCACAGACCAATGGTGGTAAGCAAGGTTTTAACATCTGATGACGGAACAGATATGTACAACTGCGTATTGTCTGCGTACATGTGATAATTTATAATGCGCTTTCTAATCACAGAAGCTGTGTATATAACGTATACAAGATTGGACTCAATATTGAACCTTAGGGCACTCCAAAGTCTTGTTTAAAAAATGACAAAAAAGAGTCGTGTACAACCACACATTGTGTACTGCCAATCAGACAGGACCTGAACCAGCCAAGAACCCTGCCAGACAGGCCGAACGTGTTGAACAATCGTTCAATAAGAATAGTGTGATCAATAGTGTCAAAGGCAGCACTAAGATCAAGAAGAGAAGGAATTGAAATTTTGTTCTCAAACGCCTCACAGAAGAGGTCGTTGTGTAATTTCAATAGCGCAGTTTCTGTGTCATGAAATTGCCGATAGGCAGATAGATAAAAATCATATAAATTGTTTTCTTTTGAATGACTCTTCCATTGAACCAAAACAACTTTCTCCATGATTTTTTTAAAAATAAAAAGGGAAGGTTGGAGATAGGTCTGAAATTCTGGAGCTCCTCGGGGATAGATTTGATTTTTTGAGAAGGGGGATGACTATAGCATGGTTAAGTGGTGATGGTACTACTCCAGACTGAAAACACTAATTAATGATGGAAGTTATAAATCCAATAACACTATCAAGATGTGTGATGAGCAGTGGTGTTGGAAT
>NW_004797335.1:1751293-1763566 GCF_000002075.1 Aplysia californica | reverse complement strand
GGGGGCTGTAACTTGAGAAAAGAAAAGTATTGAGTTGTTTTTTTAAATAATTTTTATTCCCCTTCTGCGTTTGGGCTTTATGCATTTCCAACCCTATCTTCCCAGAGGTCAAGGTGACTGCCTGGTTAAAAACATCAGCATGGCGTTATTCAAATCAAAATCAAGCCTCGGCGTCTCAGTTTACAAAAGAGAAGTACGACTTACCTTAGCCAGACAAGCCGCCTTCCACATTGTGTCCACCGTCATCCCTTTAGCGTCCTTGACAGGGTGCCCATTACAGCTGGGATCGGCCAATCGGGCCGATCGCCCCTACTCGATCGCCTCAAAAACAAACGTGTTTGTTTTCACTTTCAGGCGATCAAGTAGGGCGATCGGCCCGATCCAGCCGTAGTGGGCACCCCGTAAAAATAGCAGTCTGGCAGTGATGAATATGCTCATCAGCGTCGCCATAGCCTTTCTCTGTATCGTCCTCGCTAAGGTCCACACGAGACGAGGCCTCTGTACCCACCGTCTGTTTTGGGTGTGTTTGGCAAAGTGCGTGTAGTGGAAGAGATACCGTCAGATCGAGAACTGCTCGGTTCCCCCAAATTCGAGGCCAGGGCCAGACACTGCACCAAGCACCCAGTCTGCACAAGAGAAAACCTCACTTCATTTGTTTCATATAAGGGGTGATAACGAAGGTCAAGATAAAGAAAAAAGAAAACGTGGTAGCTAAGGGCGACGATCCAGGATATTTGAAAGGAAATGAGAACCGTGATATTTTGAAAGACGATGAGGCATTTGCATGGAACGAGATTGCGAGCATTTTAAACAGAGCTGCCTTTCTGGGTTCATCACTTCTCACGTACTTAATGCTGTTATTCTTTTTGACAACTATACTGATGTAGCCTTGGAAAACTCAAGGAAAGGTGTATAACAATATGTATGTAGACGTCGATGGAAAGGAGGCAGACAGTAGTATCTCAAAGCTATAACTTTTCTAAGAAAACCAAAGATGAGGACAGGGGACAATTAAAAAGAAATAATAATCAACCTCACAAACTGATCGGCTGCCACGAGGCTTCTTATTTTTGTACGCTATTGTTTGTCGAGTATTTCACTCCAATTTGGTTCGACATTTAATGTGTTATCGCATATTGCATCCTGCGCTGCTATCTCACGTACATCCGCTATCTATGGCGGCATGCACCCTGTTTTAAAGACTCATATGATATTTCCAAATTCTGTACTTAAGTCTCATTTTCAATTCCTGCTTAATTTCGAAGTGCACCCTGTACTAAAGTCTCCAGATATATGACCGAGTGCACCCTGTTCTAAAGTCTCACATTGTCACATCTCCACTTTGTGTGATTGAATGCACCCTTTTCTAAAGTTTCACACATCTCTACATTCTATGACGGAGTGCACCCTGTACATGTATCAAAGTTTCACATACATCCACCATATATAGCGGAGTGCACTCTGTATCAAAGTCTCACATATCCACTTTCTGTGATGGAGTGCACCCTTACAAGTCTCACAAACAGACTTCAACATGAGTTAATGACCACCTTGACAGAGAGCCCTGATTTTTTTTAAATCTGAAAAAAGACAGCAAGGAATGTTTCAACATTTTTTACTCTGAACGTTTTAATGGGTTACCAATGCGTACTGCAAAGCTTCCTAAAGTGGCAAAACCGCCATGTGCAGCATAGATATCCTCGAGGAATTTTAGCCAAATTTGCTGTTTTTTTATCGACTTGTGAGCCACACCACGGACATTCCTCAGTTAAAATTTTTGGTGCCTGTCGTAAACTGACGTACGGTCTCGAACTGTGCTCACTTTGGAGGCAATATAAGCCGCCGTTTGCGCAAAATCCAGTATCGCATCAACATGCCACCAAGACGAAAGCTGGGAGACCTTGATCGTGCCAGAGCTATGGCACGGCTGCTGGATGGAGTTGGAGACCGAGGAGTTGTCAGAAAGCTTGCAGTGTCACACTCTGTCAATGTCCGCTTGGGGCAGCGCCATCAAGCCACTGGATCAGTCAAAGAATGCCCACGTGCAGGTCAACCCAAGAAGACCACTCAGAGTGTTTGCAAGTGGTCCTTAACTTATGTTGAAGTCTGTATATATACTTTCCATGACGGAGAGCATGCTGTTCTAAAGATTCACATATCTCCCTGTTTAATGAAAAAGTGCACCCTGCTCGCTGTTCAAAGACGTCTATCAAGAAATTATGATGTTGCTTTCCTACCCTGATGCATTTTCTTGAGTGCGCGTATAACAACAGTTTTATTGTACAGCTCCCTAGTTAGGATTGTTGTCTATTGTAGTTGTTATAAGTTTGTTCCTTCTTCCGAGACGTAAAATTTCTGTTTGTATAGTCCCATCGACACAATTAAGATCGACCAGGAAGTGATTTTAAAAATAATAAATTGGGGGGGTAAGTGTTTTTGGCGCTCGCAACTGCATATGGTCATATAAGCGCGCGGAGCACATTACAGTTGGTAGAAATTTTGAATTTTGCCCGAAGCCTACTCTTATCGATTTTGGACAACCAAGGGATCTTTAACAAGCACAACTTGCGCTCGGGACTTCCAACATTTTTCGCCCTTGTCCGAGATGGCTAGATGTAGATCTTTCCTATCAAAATATCAGGGGTATGTTTGAAAGACAGATGTCAGGAACACATGGCGCTGCGGATGTCTCATAATGAAAGAACAAACAAAAATAAAGTGTCCATGGCGACGTGTTAGGAGAATAGGGAATACTCTCTCTCTCTTTCTCTCTCTCTCTCTCTCTCTCTCTCTCTCTCTCTCTCTCTCTCTCTCTCTTCTCTTTGTCTCTCCTTTTCTCTCTCTTTCTATTTCCATCCTTCCCTCCAATATCCAATTCAGGATTCGTAACAGGTTCCCTCACTCTGCTATACAGCATGGTGCTAAACTGAGCTGAGGGTTCTCCTTGAACATCCATAGCCCCATTCTCTACCGGGTACTCTAACTCTTACTCTTAAATACCAGTTACACTCTTTTTTCGCGCAACGGACAGGCTTATTGTGAGTTTAGCTTACTAACTTGTAATAAATTTGTTTCGAGGTGGAAAAGCTCTTTAAATCCCATTCTCTGGACAGAGTGAAAATTTCCTCATTTGGTTCTAATTATTCTAATGTTTTTGCTCTCCCAGCAAAGAAAAACAACTCGTCGATACGATGTTGAGTTTTTTGGTGCGAGCTCACATAGGAACTGTTCACTTTTTGTGGTGTTTACATCGCTTAAACTGTTGTTCTCGCTTTTATCCAAACTATGTGATAGAAACGAATCAATGGTATGCCCTGTTGGATCAGAAAGATATCCTCTAGTTCATGAATTTTTGAAAACTAGAGTAGCACTTTGGATGATGTACGCTCTACGCTTCAGTCTAGCTTTCTATTGAGTCATGGAAAAGAATAGAAGTTTTACCCCTCAAGGGAATCATGCTGTTATCACAATCACTGAGCTGTCATGATCATCATTAAGTACCCAGGGCCGTCGAGAGCCAGGTCGGGCCGTGGGGCAGCAATCACCTTCGGACCCCTCCTCCCCTCGGTCTCATCCGCCCTCACCTGCAATTTAATAACCCAACAAATACAATGCACATAGACACATATAATCACTTTACTGTAGCATATCTATTACATACCAACATACGCTCTCTCTCTCTCTCTCTCTCTCTCTCTCTCTCTCTCTCTCTCTCTCTCTCTTTCTTTCTCTCTCTTTTTCTCTCTCTTTTTTCTCTCTCTCTTCCCCGTGCTTGCGGGCCCCCCAAACCCCCGGGCCCCGGGGCATTGGCCCCCCCTGACCCCCCCTCTCGACAGGCCTGTAAGTACCAGATCTGCTACATACATTGGCAATCATGGTCTGTTATTCATACCTTTGCTCGGTTGATATTTTTTTTAAAGAACGATCTCATCCTGATAATTTGCCGTCACTCTTCTGTTTAGGTTTTTCAAGAAAGTTGAGCACCACGGGGTGAGAGTGAGAAAGAGAGAGAGGGGGGGAGATGCGAAATAGAAAGAGAAGGAGAGAGAGCGAGAGAGAGCGAGAGAGAGAGATAGAGAGAGAGGGGGGAGAAAAGACATACAGAGATAGAGAGAGAGAGAGTGATAAAGTAAAAGACAGACAGACAGACAGACGACAGACAGACAGACAGACAGACAGACAGACAGACAGACAGACAGACAGACAGACAGACAGACAGACAGAGAGACAGACAGGCAGACAGACAGACAGACAGACAGACAGACAGAGCAAGATGGAGAGGGAGAGAGAGATGCAAAAGAGAGATACATTGTATGCGAAAGAGAGAGAAAGAGAGAGAGGCAGAGATAGAAAGATGGAGCGAGAGAGAGAGAGAGAGAGAGAGAGAGAGAGAGAGAGAAAGAGAGAGAGAGAGAGAGAGAGAGAGAGAGAGAGAGAGAAAGAGAGAGTAAGGGGGGGGGGGTATGTAAACATGTCGTATAGAACATTATTTAATCAACTGTCAGTGATTGAGGTCACCCTTCGCCTATCTCATGTCCTCTATCTGCCTGCCTCTGTATCTGTACATTTGTTCACATGGTAACGGCTGCCGATAACAAATCCCAACAGCTTCACTCTAAAATGGTTTGTCACTCCCGCCCCAGTCCGCTCTTGAGTGTACATATAGGGTTATACACTACCATAGCCCATTCATATCATATGTCTGAGTCCAGCATAAAATTGCCTGTATGCTCAGCATCTCAGGTTTCTTACCGTAAACTAAATTCTGCACTAAATACAAGTTCTAAACTGGTGTCTCAGGTCTAGCGGTTAGGCACTTCACGTCACGTGGAGAAGAAAAGAGTTCGATTCTCGTGTACCTAGTATTTCCGGCTTACTGCTAGTCTGTTGCATCTCTCTCAGTCTCAGTCCATGGTGGCCCCGCCAGCCCGAATCAAAGCAGCATGCCTCCTAAATGATCTAGACTTTGTCAAGGGGGCATTGCACGTTCAAAAGACCTATCTATTAGAAGATTACAGAACCCTATTGTTCAATAAGTTATGTGTACATGTATTTCTGAACAGCCCACATATCTTGAATGATTTCTCACTCAGCAGAACAAATCGCGGGTACGAAATAAAATTCACCTTTGAACCAAGGCTACTCACACCTAAAAAAAAAAATTGATTGTTTGCTTAGCAACATAAATCTCGATTCTTCCGTACGTCCTTGTATGCACACATTGTTTGTTCACGCTTCAGACATAGGAATTGCGATTGCATCCTGTATAAATTACTGAGTTAACTGTATCTGCAATATACACCGTGAGGTGTTGCAGGGAAGTAGAAACGTCTAGTTTTGTTGAACTGGAAAGCCTCCTGGAGTCGGAAATTGCAAACTATAAATAATTTATTGCATGAAGTTGTTGGTAGACTATGATTTATCCTACTAGTGAAATTGCCAAGTTGTAATCACGAGTTCCAACGAGTCAGAGTGAGGACTGGAAAAATCCAGACTGTTTTCCTTTATCTTAAGCCACGCTAATCTACACGTTGTGCTATCTACGCGAAATAAATCCTAAATCCTAAAGACGACAATAATAACGTACGCTTTGGCAAAGCAAGCAAAAAACGTACGATTCAAAAGTTTAAACATTAAGAAACTATGTATATATTGGTAAGTGTTTTACCTCGCTCGCAGCTGCTATATTTCATATGAGCGCGCGCTCACATTAAATATTTTCAGTTTGGTAGCAATTTTAAATTTTGCCCAGGTGGCGCCGACGCCTACTCGATTTTAGGACCACCAAGGGAACTTTAACGTGCGCAGCTTGCATGTGAGACTTCCGGGATTTTGCGCCCTTATCCAAGAAGACTAGGTGTAGATCTTACCTACCGTAAGATCAGGAGTGTGGCTGAAAGACAACAGTAAGAAGGAGCCAAGGAGTAGCAGTAGGAAGGCTGTAGAAAGAGTCTGGAGCCGCATGGAGGGGCAAAGTGAAAAGGGGAAGGGGATGGGGCAGAAAGTGAAAACGAAAGCAGACGACAGTACATGGTAAGCATAAAATGCATCTATTACTTCCTCAATTCACCTATTCCTAGATCTTCATTTTGCTCTGTCTCCAGGTATAATTTTGATGAAGGATTTTAAGGCAAGTTGGTTTACAGGCATGCGAGCTAAATGTCCAAAACTTTATGCTCTTTAATGTGCTGTAGGACTGGAATGGTACTATTTCTCTGATGACTGAGTTCCCAACCCTGTCTCTTCTTGTCTTGTTTACAATCTTCCTGAGTCATCTTTCACAAGCCTTGATGTTGCTTTCTTGAATTTTCGTAAAGGTCCAAGTCCGCTGATAATAATAATTGGAGATGGGATGGGGTTTTTTTTTTCATTTGCGTTTTAATGTGCTTATATTTCACTTGTGCCAAATATTATTTTGACTGGAACCTACTGTATGTTATACAGAATCTTATAAGTAAAAAAAGGTTTGTGCACGACAGTAACGATATGTAACAGTTGGTAGAAAGATGTTGCTGACTTGCTTGGCCTTTGCTTCGGTGTTCGAGTGGGTCAAGGGTGGTACTAGATCTTGTTGGTAATTGACTTTGTTTGCTTTTTAGATTATCGTCTTGATCTCTCTGTCTAATTTTCCAACGTTCGTGAAGCTGCTCCCAAGATATTTGAATTTGTTCGACTTGTCTGAATTGTTTGCCGTTGATGGTGACGCCATGGCTAGGTTGGTTTTCTGTTGATTTTCATTACCTGTCTTGCTTGTGCTGACCTCCATGCCATATTGCTTACAAGTCTCATGCAGGCTGTTTACATGTTCTTGGGGCTGATGTCTGTATTAATTAGAAAGAGCAATTAGTTAGCTTTGGATTAGTTTGCCACCAAAGAACTACAGACTTCCACATAAGTTAAGGACCACTTGCAAACACTCTGAGTGGTCTTCTTGAGTCGACCTGCACGTGGGCGTTCTTGGATTGATCCAGTGGCTTGATGGGACTGCCTCAAGCAGACAATAAAAAGAGAGTGTGACACTGAATGCCTTCTGGCAACTGCTTGGGCTCCAACTCTATCCTGCGGCCATGCCATATCTCTGGCACGATCAAAGTTTCTCAGCTTTCATCTTGGTGGCATGTTGATGCGATACTGGATTTTGAGCAAACGGCGGCTTATAGTTATATTGCCACGAAAGTGAGCACAGTTCGAGTGCGTACGTCCATATATGACGTGCACCAGAAATTTTAACTGAGGAATGTCCGTGGTGTAACACACAAGTCGATTAAAAAAAACCCTCATATTTTTACTAAAATTCCCCAATGATTTCCGTGCAGCACGTGGTGGTTTTGCGACTTTAGAGAGCTTTGCAGTACGCATTGTTAACCCCATTAACACTTTCAGAGCAAAACATTCTGAAACATTCCTTGCTGTCTTTTTTCGGATTTTAAAAATATCAGAGCTGCCAGTCAAGGTGGTCTTTAACTTATGTAGAAGTCTGTATACTCACAATACCGAGGGTACACCTATGCATCAGTCAAATATGGGTTAATCCAAACAAATAGTTTATGAGAAATTTTGCCGCGAACGTGACCAAGATTTAACGAACAGACTATACTATTTATATTAGCTGCATACTCCATTGCATGGTCTTTTTGTACAGTGTACACTTTGATTCTCATTAAAGAGGAAACCCTTAAAGTCCGTTCGTCTCCTCGCACTCACAGATTGACGGTAGTTACAATGGTAAAACTAACGGTTTGCGGGAGAGGGGGGGGGGGGATCATCAAATTCCAGCGTTGTGGACCAGTTTTCGCAAACTTAGACAAATTCGTTTGAAAATATTCACTTAAAATCAAACAGGTTTAAATCGATGTGTTCACCAAGATGTACAAGCATGCAGGTATCGATAAGCTTTACAGGACTCACAGCTTGAGGCAAAGCAGACTTGTTTACGTCGTGTCACAGAAAAACACATGACTAACTTTACTTTTCCGGGTCCAATTTTTTAAGTTACTGTCTCTCAAGCCGTTGTACCAAAGCGGTCACAGATGAAGTGCTAGTAGTTGCGAGACCCGCTCAGCGTGGCCATTGACTAGCATTCTGCCCAAGTGGTTTGCTGTCCCGCTTGAACGTGATCAGCGAAATTAAAAGAAGTACCTGTGGACAGAGTAATCAAAATGTGACGCAATCGCGTGCTTTTTGTATTAGCAATAGGCATAGGCGTGGCATGTTGTGAAAACAGTGTCTACTTCATGCATTTATGAAACTAGATACTTGTTCCATCTCAGTGCAGGACTCGTTCGCTTTTACAATAATCGATCCGACCTTTAAAAAAAAAATTCCATGTGATCTTCACTGTCGAGCTACGTTTTCACAAGCGGGCTCTTCAAAATGTGCAGTGGGAAATTCTCCAACTGTTAAGAAGAAGCCATTGCAAAAGAATGTCTGTTTAGATCTAACCGTCTTCACTATAAACTCGAAAAGCAGGTTCACGCAGAAAATAATTTCTCGGAAATCCATTATCAGCTCACGCCGTTTGCTGAACAAATCTGACCAACATGAACAAACCAAATCTGTTTCGTGTAATACTGACTCTAGCTATCATTGAACGGGTACAACAAAGCTCTGGGGCTGGTTTTCGTTCGGTTGATGACGAAGTTCTGGAAGAAATATTTTCCAACTACAGTTCCCAGTCCAGGCCTGTTGTAAATGTAAATGAAACTGTGGAGGTCAATGTTTATTTTGGGCTGCTGAATATTCTGAACGTGGATTCCAAAAGTCAAAGTTTGGAGTTGTCTGCTTTTATTAACATCCAATGGACTGATGGACGACTGGCTTGGGATACCTACAACAATGCAAGGTAAGTGACACCATAATGACCAGATACGACTGCCCTCTGTTGAAAAAAAAAAGAAAGCAGAAATGTACAAATTGTTGACATGTTGACGGGGACCCTTCAGACAATGCGAAAGTTATAACTTAACTGATTATTTTGTTTACTTTGGAGGGAGGCTGGGCTGTTTTGCTATTGTTGTTTTGTTTGTTTGTTTGTTTGTTGTTGTGTTGTTGTTGTTGTTTTGTTTTTTGGGGGGGGTTTTTTTGGGGGGGGATCATCCGATTATTGTATTTTTTATTTGTGAGCGAATTTGGTTGCAAGGTCACTTGGACACTAAGACTATCGAAAGGAGATGGTTTCTTACGTTTTGCTCGTCCCTCAGCAATACCGCCCCCCCCCCCCCTTTCCCCATGTTGTGATGGGATTTTGTAAATGGTTTTTATGAGTGAGTGCCTGTGTGTGTGGAGGGGGTGAGGGGGGGGGGTAAGTTGGCTTTCTCCGCGGATTCCCAGGGGGTGTTTTTTAGGGGGGGGAAAATTTTATGAATATAAGGAGGTTTGGGGGGGGTTCAAAATTTAACAGAGTTTTTTGCCGCGCGTGCGCGCGCACGTGCGAGTGTGTGTTTGTGTGTAATACGTGTGTCTGTTGGTGAGTTGGGAGGGGGGCTGAGTGTGTGTGCACAAGTTTCATTCCGCTATGCATGATCACGAGAAAGGGGATCTAGGAACGGAAAGGGAGAGAGGGGGAGAAAGAGAAAGAGAGGAGGGGGGAGACAAGAAGAGAGGGGGGAGGAGAGAGGGATAGAAAAAGGAGAGAGAGAGGGGAAAAGAGAGGAAGGGGGGGGGGGAGACTGGGGACGGAGATAGGATAACAAACAGACGTGTAGAGAGACAGGCAGGCAAACACACCACTGATAGCAGAGCCATTGGAAGAAATAAGACCAAAGCATAGATAGATAGACAGACAAATAGATAGACAGACAGATAAACAGACAGATAAATAGACAGACAGAAAGACAGACAGATAGATAGATAGGGCAGTATCAACCCAATAACGATACCACAATGTCATGACGTGTCCCTGAATGAATATAACCCCCCCCCCTCTCTCTCTCTCTCTCTCTCTCTCTCTCTCTCTCTCTCTCTCTCTCTCTCTCTCTCTCTCTCTTACTTTCTCTCTCTCGCTCTCTCTCTCTCTCTCTCGCTTTCTCTCTCCCACTCTGTTCACAGGCGTATGTGTGTGTGTGTGCGCGTGCGTGTGTGCGTGTGTGTGTGTGTGTGTTTGTTTGTTTGTTTGTTTGTTTAGTATAGGGTTTTACGGCGCTCGCAACTGCATAAGGTCATATGAGCGCGCGGGACACACCTAATACTTTTTCGTTGGTAGGAAATTTTGAATTTTGCCCGGGTGGCGGCCGAAGCCTACTCTTATCGATTTTAGACCACCAAGGGATCTTTAACGTGCGCAACTTGCACACGGGCCCTCCGAGATTTTTCGCCCTTGTCCGAGAAGGCTAGGTGTAGATCTTTCCTACCAGAAGATCAGGGGTGTGGCAGAAAGACAGAAGTTAGGAGGAGCCAAGGAGTAGCAGTAGAAAGGCTGCAGAAAGAGTCAGGAGCCCAGAGGAGGGGGCAAAGGAGGTGAGGGGGTGGGGGCAGAAAGTGGAAATGAAAGCAGACAACAGAACATTGTTAGAGATCAGGAAAGGATGTGAAAGGAGACAATTTTAGAGAAGAAAATTTTTTGGTCGCTACCCGGAATCGAACCCGGGACCTTTGAATGAGAGGCCAACACCTTAACCTCTAGGCCACGAGAGCCCCCTGTGTGTGTGTGCGTGCGTGTGTGTGTATACCAACCCTCTCCGGTGTATACAGAGGTGCACGGTTGTCATAATATACAGATCTTCTATCAACAGACCAAATTTCGTGACTGTGTCCAGGGATAAAATCTGGACGCCTGTTATCGGCCTTAGGAACAGCCTGGGCCCTATGCAACTAGACCAGACCATGTTCAACCAACCCTCCATACATCACAGTGGCAAAGTTTATGACGTATTTGCAGGGGTCATCACTACAAGGTATCTCTTGTTTGAATTAATCATGTCGTTACAGTAAGGGGGGGGGGGTGGTGATAGGTAGGAATGAAAAGGGGGTGAGGGTGTTAGGGTGGAATGAGGGAGATGTATGGGGTGGAATTAAGAGCCATTAGATCTTCAGGATAAACACAACTGGAGAAAACTCACATCAGTTAAACCATGAAATGGGAATCGAACATACATCTAATCTGCCATTACCATATCCACCAAACCTCTTCTTGTTGTTATTGCCGTTATTGTTCTTGATCTTGTTCTTTGTCTTCTCCTTTCACTCATCCACTTTCTCTTCTTCTTCTTCTTCTTCTTCTTCTTCTTCTTCTTCTTCTTCTTCTTCTTCTCCTTCTCCTTCTCCTTCTCCTTCTCCTTCTCCTTCTCCTTCTCCTTCTTCTTCTTCTTCATCTCCTTCTCCTTCTCCTTCTCCTCCTCCTCCTCTTCCTCCTCCTCCTCCCCCGTTCCCCCCTTTTCTCTTTACTCAGTGTTGACCTAAGCTAATTAATCAGGTCTCTTGTTGAACTGTTGTATCCTATTCTTGCTTGATTGCCAGTAAGCAAAATTTCTTATTTAGAGTTACAGTTCAGAAAAATCGGTGAGTTGGGGTATTATCTGGACATCAGCTGTGATGAAGCTGAGTTTGGGTAGCCCATAGGTGACACAAGATAAATAAACACAGGGCAACACCTTGGCAAAAAAAGGTTGCGTATGACCTAAATTTGAGGGCCGTGTCGACCTCATTACACAATTTTTTTAAATGTACCTCTGAATTTTAAAATAATAAATCTGGATTTCGTGCATATGTGACAAATATAAAGAGGTGTTTTCTATATAATCATTAGTATTTAATTTCAGTCTGCGCGAGGATGTTTTTTTAATTAGAACAAGAACGGTAGTTGAGTGTTAGTTTTTTAAAAATTTGTTTAATTAAATATATTTTATTTTATTTTTTAACTGACTGCATGTGCCGCAAGACTGAGTTGTTTTCAGTCCAGCGGTTAGTGAGTGACAGTCAAGTGCGTTTATTTAGATTTACTAATTGTGATATACAATGAGTAACGTTTCTTTCATATCTTCACAGTCTTTGAGATCGCTTGAGTTTCAATTTGCTGTCGCTTTTTCATTAATCACCGTTAGATTTCGTAATTTACAAAAAAAACAAAAAAACCTTGCCTTAAAGCTACTGAACTGTTTCCCCAAGGAAGCTGGTCAAGGCCGTCTCTTTTTATTCTATAACAAATCCCGAAAAAAGGACAAGACATGCCTTAGGATTTTTCAGGACCACACTGCTCAGATGATCCAAGAGGATGAAAACCCAGAAGAAAGACAAGAAAATGTATGTTTAGGGAGGGGGAGGCTCTACACGGGGAGG
>NW_004797335.1:1748736-1751193 GCF_000002075.1 Aplysia californica | reverse complement strand
CCCCCCCTCTGAAATTTCTAGCTTAGCCCCTGCAACGACACCCTGTATTGTTATGGTTTTAGCTTGCTATAAAAAGTGCGCAGTGTTGAGTTTAATGAACAATTAATTACTAATGATTATATAGACCGCACCTCTTTATATTTGTCGCATATGTACTAAAATCTAGAATTTTTAAAGGTATTTTAGAATTCAGGGGCGCATGCAAAAAATCAAAGAGATTCGCCACTTAGATTCGGTGTAATGAGGTGGTCAAGTTGTCCATTTGGTGTTGTCCGGACTTCTACAGTAACACAGAGTTTTGACGACACGTTTGGGCCATGAAAATAATAATATCGTCCAGCGGGTCGTGATCTCAGACTCCTGGTGTTGATGTATAAGCAAGCTTAATATGGGGTGCCCACTGCGGCTGGATCGCGCCGATCGCCTGACTCGATCGCCTGGAACTGAAAACAAACACGTTTCTTTTTTAGGCGACCGAGTCTGGCGATCGGCCCGATCAGCCGATCCCATCCGTAGTGGGCACCCGGTATTATAAGAGTGTGACTCCTTATGCGCGACGCAACGTCGCGTCGCGCACGACAGTCGCTAGCGATGAGTCGCGAGGTGTGTATATGCTTTTCCTTGATAACGTCACGCAGCATGTCGACCGGCACTCCTTGGCTAGGTATTTTAACCAATGGGGAAGTTTTAAACTTGTCACACCCCCAGTCTGTCACGCTCGAGGAGGTCTCGATCGCTACATGAAGCGATCGCTGGCGACGGTCATTGCTAGACGTTGCGACCCGCGTAAGGAGACACACTCTTAGTGGTTGTGCTTATGACCTTGTGCACATGTGGATGTGCGACTGTGTGTGTGTGTGTGAGTGTGTGTGTGTGAGTGTGTGTGTGTGTGTGTGTGTGTGTGTGTGTGTGTGTGTGTGTGTGTGTGTGTTAATGTGTGGATAAAGGTGAATTTGAATTTTTCTATTATCTCGAATGTCACCTGAATATCGCTTGAATATCGCTTGAATATCGCTGGAATGACCGTTTTAATTATTGATGTAAAACGCTTAGAGCCTAATTGAGCACTGGATACTAAAGAAATCTACTAATCATCATCATCATCATCATCATCATCATCATCATCATCATCATCATCATCATCATCATCATCACTATTAGTAGTAGTATCATTATCCCTATTATTATTATTATTATTATTATTATTATTATTATTATTATTATTATTATTATTATTATTATTATTACACGAATTTGGCGTTAAAACTAGCTGTTGGAAAGGTAACATTATGGAGGGTAGGGCGGGCGGGGGGGGGGGGTCCTATAATCCGTTTACTATTGTAAGTACATGGACAAGGGCGGATATGGGGACGGAAACAGTGTAGGGGCAGACAAAAGTGGGATTCGAATGGTTGATGATGTGAGGTCGACGGAAATATTTATCTCCACTTTGCTTTCTACATGACAGGTGTTCTATGGACATGGAAAAGTTCCCGATGGACACACAAGTGTGCTCGCTAGTGTTTGATATTCCCAGTTCCTACTTCAACGACGTCACGTTCGGGTCAGACTTCAGCGTCATCAATTCCTTTCACAAGTAAGTCTAGATCACTGATAAGCACTGAATAAGACAGGGAGCTCTTGTGGTCTAGAAGCACGGCTGTTCTCTAGCCGTGTTCTATCATTTGCTTTCATTTTCACTTTATAACCCTTCCCACTCCCACCCGTATCCCCAAATCGTCTTGTCTGTGCTCCTCTCTCCCTGACTCCTGACTCTTTCACTACTACTTCTGGCTCTTTCTTACTGCTGTCTTTTAGCCACACTCTGACCTTAGAGTAAGTAAGATCGAACATATAACTTTCTCGGATAAGGGCGAAAAATCTCGAAGGTCCAAGTGCAAATTGCGAAAACGTTAATAGATCCCTTGGTAGCCCCAGAATCGATAAGAGCAGGTTTCGGCTGCCATACGGGCAAAATTCAAACTTAAGTCCTACCAAAACAGAAAATGCTCTAGTCTGTATAAAAACATTCTAGGGTGTCTTCGAAATCGTACAGGGCCGTCTGAAGGGAAGGGACCCTACGAAGTAGAAAATAAAACCAGCACAGTTACATAAAAATAGGTTGTACAGCAGGTTCAAGAACCAACTATTGACTACCCCTGAAATCTAGCAGGGTAACGCGAAGAAGAAGTAGAAGAAGAAGAAGAAGAAGAAGAAGAAGAAGAAGAAGAAGAAGAAGAAGAAGAAGAAGAAGAAGAAGAGAGAGAGAGAGAGTTAGAGAGAGGAGAAGAAGAAGAAGTAGAAGAAGAAGGAGGAGGAGGAGGAGGAGGAGGAGAGAGAGAGAGAGATTGAGAGAGAGAGAGAGACATTAAAGTAATAAAGATAAATATCAGGCAGCTTGTCATAAAATACACCAGCATTTGTTTAACGCGAAGTTCTATTTACTTTTCGGTAGCT
>NW_004797335.1:1744996-1748557 GCF_000002075.1 Aplysia californica | reverse complement strand
TTATACCGCTAGCTCCGTTTACTGCCAAGTTTTGCCAAAGTACGAAAAGGAGCACCTATATAAGCATATTTATGTTTTCACACCACCATCGGCCAACTGTCTGAATAGTAACTAATGTAAAAGTATCCCGCCATACCGCCAGCGAACTGAATGCCAGAGGTACACACTACACGCGGCACACAACACCAACTGGTTAGCCACTTTATAATCTTTCTCCCTCGAGAAAGACAGACAAAGAGAGAGAGAGAGAGAGAGAGAGAGAGAGAGAGAGAGAGAGAGAGAGAGAGAGAGAGGGGGGGGGGAGACATAAGACTCTCAGCTCTGGATGTATTATGTGCACGTACATGTGTATAGATCTATACTTAGATCTACTTACTTTTACTTTTTCATCCTCTGTTGCCGTTTAGCGTAGAGGGGAGATGCAGTTTTCTATGGTAGGCCATCTCCGCAGCTCTTTCAGTTGTGAAGTGCATATGTATATTACCAACAAAAAGACACTTTTCAAACATAGATCGTACTGCAGAATCATACTCCTTGACGTTGGACAGTCGGGGCTATACAACTGGGGAACCCTGTTGAACCACCAACCTCGCTGTTCCGCCAACTTCGGGCTTGCCCCAAAGCTGGTGGTATAGTGAGGTTTGATTGTATTCTAAAAAAAAAAAATTCTTAAGTAACTCTAATCTATTCTACCTTTTCTGGGTATCCAATAGAACTTCTTGTCATGCTATTTCCAGATTGCACTATGATTTATAATGTAATAATTTTATTATCCGGACACGAGAACTGTTGGTAGCGTTGATAAAGTTATACATATTCGGGGGGTGAGGTTGCATGTGTAATCCCATCACCGAAACAGAAGTGTGCAGTTTAGCACACACAAAAAATATAATTTAAAAAAAAAACAGGGTTAAAGATATCGACTAGTTGTTGTTGTGTTGCTGGACAGTTTCAAAATATTGAATTTTAATCATTATTTTTCTTTTTCTTGTACAACAGAAATCAGGTTGATTGGCTGGTAAAGGATATCAACATAGGATCGATAGAAGAAAAGGCTATTGACATCGACATCATACAGACAATTCTAGAGGTTCGTTTAGCCCTCTCGAGGCAGCCCTACTACTACATTGTGGGGACCATCATACCACTCATCTTTTTGTCGTGCCTTAATCCTTTCGCCTTTCTACTACCTGTGGATCATGGTGAGAGAATCTCGTTCTCCGTCTCTCTGCTGCTTTCCTACGCCGTAACTTTGGCCAGTCTGACAGACATGATGCCTAGCTCTAGCAGTACTGTGTGCTACATCAGCATACTGTCCAGCGTCAGTATGTTCACCAGTGTCTCCATTGCTCTACTTGTTATCATAACCGCCCGGGTCGCCACTTGGGAAGGTCAAAGTACCAACAGACAGTTGTGGACCTTCTTAGCCAAGTTTGTGTGTTGGAAAAAGATCAACCGGGTGAATACTAGAGGAGACCAATCGGCTTCAAAAGATAATAAAGCAGTCCAAAGGAAAACTCAGCATGTGGAGAGAGAACAAAATGAGAGTCTTTTCAGAGTTCTTAATTTTGAGGATGGCAAAGAAAAGCCAGCTGGTACAAATAATATTTCTCAAAGTCATAACAATGCTGGAGAAACATCTTTCAGACAGAGCAATTCTTTGACGTGGTATGAAGTTGCTTTCATTATGAACAGGGTTGCCTTTTTTGTCACATCGATTTCAACTATATTTTTCGTGACAGTGGTCATGTTAATGATCTCTTTATAATTAATATACATGTATCTGCTTGGTTACGTCTGGGTCTGCAAAATCCTCGTGTTTGGTGTACATATCATTAATGTAGTAGTATTTTCCTGAAAACAATACCGGTAGTCCGGTTGTTATCACACTGGCGTGTGTCATTAAACTGAAAGACTTCTCTAGAAATCAGGATAATTGGTTCTATCGACTTTTATCTTGAAAACCCACGTCGGAATTGTTGGTGTATTTGACGCTGGTATCGCCACTGATACGAAAACAAGGCATGGCGCGCTCCATGAGTCCACAGGGACCGACCAAAAGACACAGAGACACAAATACACTGATGAACATTTCTACACGGTTTTATCATTAATTCCCGATTGCATAAACGTTAGAGATGTTTTATGTGGTGCCCCAAATTTCTCAAGTCATCTAGGTTTTTCATTTGGTTTTATTTCTTTTTAAAAAATTTGTTTCTTTGTTTGTTTGTTTGGTTGATTAGTTGTTTGGTTGTTATTTTGTTGTTTTTGTTTTGTTTTTGTTTTGTTTAGGGTTTGTTTTGTTGTTGTTGTTTTTTGTTGGGGGGGGGGGGTTTGGGGGGGGGGGCGGGGGGGATTTTAATTTAACAGGATCAGACTCGAGAACGTGATCGGAAACAGCTCGTTCGACTGTGCCTAATAAGTACGAGCAACTGTTGTAGAGAAAACATAATGTTCTCCCCCACGGTCTTGGGGAAGACAACAGTTGAGAAGAAAAACAAGCAAAACGCTTAGGCGCCTGTCCTGTATCAGCTTTTACTTGGTTCGGGAGGGGGGGGGGTGTCTTACTTCTGGACCTGTGTTGCCTGTGTATCACTTTCGGCAATAAAATTAAATATCGATACGAGTTATTATTGCTTGTAAAATCTCAGTCATGTCGAAGTAACTTTGTTCAAACTAGTCTGTGGCTTACTTTTTTTTTTTAATCACTTTAAGTTAATAATTTAATCAATGTATACACAGATATGTCAAGCATGTACATAGCGAAATTGGTGAGACAAAGATTTGTGCGTACTTTAAATTCAAAGAATAAAATGTATATATTACAACATTTTGGACTGAGTATCTGTTCGCTATGTGTGTGTTTCGCTCTGCGTGTGTTTTCTATGGAAAAAAAGTAACCGTCCTTAATTTCAGGCCTAATTTTGAAAAAGTTCTTATCGGCCTTGTAAATTATTTTAGCATATTTAAAGACAGAACGATATGTAAGGTCATGTTCTGACCAAAAGGTCATTGTATACGCAAATAACTCAAGACAAGAAGGCCACCACCCAAAAAAAACAACGAAAAAAACCCAACGATTTGAGCATAAGTGGGATGAACTTGATCGAAGACTCCGTAAAAGGCCAGTGCAACCAAGAAATCTTCTCGAATTAGCGCAAGCTTTGCAAGAGGGGTGGACCAACGTGTCTCAAATCAAGATCCAAAGAATAATTAGCTCAATGAGACAAAGATGCTAGGCTTTTATTGCTGCACAAGGCGGGCGTACTATTTATTAAAACCACGCTCTAAAGAAATACATGCAATTTTCCTCAAATCGTGTTTTGCGTTTTTTGGGAGGTGGTCTTCGTGTCGTGAGTCTTTTTTGTATAAACTGACGTTTTGTTAAAAAACAACAACTAGTCTTACATAATGTTTCGTCTTTAAATAAGCTAAAATAATTTACCAGGATTTTTAATGTAGCGCGATTATAACCTTTTTCAAAATTACGCCTAAAAGCTATGGACAGTTACCTTTTTCAGAGGGTATGTATATTTATTAATTTTTAAAATTATTTTTTTA
>NW_004797335.1:1721019-1744495 GCF_000002075.1 Aplysia californica | reverse complement strand
GGGGGAGGAGGGAGAACAATGATCGTCGATGTCTGTTTCAGACCTGGCATTTTATGACGGTGATAATACTAAGTTATCACGTAAAGTTGTTGATGTTGTTGTTGTTGTTTGTTGTTGTTGTTGTTGTTGTTGTTGTTGTTGTTATTGTTGTCGTCGTCGTTGCTGCTGCTGCTGCTGATGCTGCTGCTGCTGTGTTGCTCCCACAATTAAAAAAAAAAAAGAAAAAAGATGTATAATACAGTGGCGCCCAAGAGAAACTCGAAAATGCAATCACTCAATAATTGTTTTCAAGCTTTGCACTACCCATTCATGCAGCATACCAATTTAAAGGTAAATAAATTCTGCATCATATGGTACATTAATAATTAATCTACGTTAAGAAACACCTGAGATATGGTCACTTAAGATTGACCTTTTAAAATGAGGCTTGGCAAAATTGTTCAATGTCAAAGAAAAGCAAATTTATCTTCGCGCGTGTATTGAGGACCATCAATATTGATAGAATGGGCACACATTGTATATCCAATGAATGGAAAATGTTGTCCTTTTCAATAAACAATATTTCATTACGATGTTTTAGTTCATAGCTTCAAACAAAACGGAAAACAGAGCAGTCACAAATACCATGCACAGCTTGGACTTAACAATAATTGATTAGTGTGCTCGTTGCTATTTTGCTTAGGAGCCATTTGTTTTGTTTAGTGCACAAACCCTTTGGGCATCGACTCTATTAAATTTTGGACATTCTGTCATTCCATCACAAAAATCACAGAGAGTTGCCAACAAAGGGTCTGGATTGGAGGCAAAGTGGCTTTCTTCAGTTGTTGTTTCATGGGACTTTACGTGCATGTAAGGTTCATATCGGGGCTATTCATAGATGACCACTCCAACGTTGATTTGATTCGGTTTTCAAAGAATTGTCTAGTGGCGTTGGCCCTGTAAGAAAGTGTTTTGCTATGCATGGGGGTGTCTACTTGAATGACACCAGGACGAAAATAATGGTAAGACATGACGTTCCAGCACTTGTGGGATGTAGTCCAGTAAACCAAGCCATCTGGTGATTCTCCCGAAGGCGGTTTTGTTCATTCCACCCCAGACTACCCAAAAACCATGGCAGTTTCGTAGCCTCTGTTCCTAACTAACAGATGATTATGTCCATTGTTCATTGTTCATTGTTTCAGGAAGCAACATCCCTGCTCTCCGGACATGTCCATTGGTGCTCCGTTGCTCTCTCCAAAATGTTGCTGAGGGTCCTTCCACTGATTGTGCCAGTGCACATCTTGTTGAACGTTCTTCTGTTCTTTCCTGCAAGGATTCCAGACTCTATCTGGTTGAACTGTATTGTCAACTAAGGTGGCCTCACCAGCCAATCTGTCGGCTTTTTCATTTCCCCTAACACCTGCATGGGTAGGGCAGAAAATCCATGTGAGTGATCGTATAGGCTTTGGTTCGATAGCTTGAATCCATTCTGTTCTCTGGAAACCTTTTTCGATCCTTCTGAGGGTACACATGGAATCAGTGATAAGAACAGCATGGGTTGTGTGGGGCGATCTTGGGTCATCCAATCAAGTGCTTTCGTGATGGCTTCAATTTCCATTCGCATACTTGATGTAGCCCTGCTGCAGGCTCCAGATGCACTGTGTCTGATTTTATTGTTGACGAATGCAACAAATGCCCATCCACTTCGCTGGCTATCTCTTTTCACTGAACCATCTGTATAAATTATAGGATCCCCTTCTTTTGAGTTTGTGTCAACAATCTCTTTGATATCGCTCTCGTTGATGGCAGCCGCAACATTTCTTCTGTCTCTGCCCATGCTTATTTTTACCTTGGTGAGGTCCCTGTATTCTCCTGTCACCTTTTCCCATTCTTCGCCTAGTGGTGGGCTCTCGGGTACACAGATTTTTCTCAGCGAATCCTCTGCTTCCACCATCCAAAATTTTTCGCTTTTCATTCTGCCTCTCTTGTTGCCATGAAGTGCTTTATGAAGTGGATGATCCTTCTTGCCCTTTACATATACATCTTTGCCTGAGCTATCCTATGGCGTACTCTGATGCCACTTAAACCTAGCAAGTCATTCTGCACTCGATCCAGCTTTGCAATCTGTGTGTCGGACAGCGTGAGACAACCCAAACCGTAATCAATGACAGACAGGACGACCGGCCGTAACGTCAGGAAGAGCATTCTTTGCGGAATCAGGGCGGCCGCCATGGTCTTGATTGCACCAACACCTCGTTTGGCCTTTGTTACCACATGATTCACATGCTTGTCGAAGGACAACGACCTGTCGAAGACGATTCCCAGATACTTCAGCTCTGACCGTCTGTCAATAGTCTCATAGTTACTAGAGATTGGTGGAGTTATGTCTTGGACAATCCTGTTTTCGAGGGAACACCAAAGTACCTGTGCCTTTGAAGGACTGATAACTGCTTCATTTTGGTCGCACCATTTTACAACTGAGTGAAGTCTTTTCTCCATGTTCCTTGCCATCTGAAGTCTGTCATCTCCGTGCTCGTATGCCATTATGTCAACCGCTTCTGGTGCATCGTTACCTGTGCAGTGTACACATTGAAAAGCACAGGAGAGAGGGGAGATCCTTGGGGCAGTCCTGGAGCAATTGACACCTGGTCTGAAGTCCATTCACCCTGTCTCAGGGCTATTTTTCTCTCCACCAGGGCTACTGCTACCCATCTCACCAGCCATATGTCTACATCAAATTCCAGGAGGCGGTCGATCAAACGTTCATAGTCGACTCGGTTGTAAGCATCCTCAAGGTCAAGTGTCCTCACAACTGTTTCCTTCCGCTGCTGAAAGCCTTCATAGATGTCATACACCATGACAGCCGCATTCACTGCAGTTTCTCGATGGGTACTATAGCTGCCAAGCTCATTTGGCAACAGGGACTTCCTTTCTAAGTGTGCTGATATTCGTCC
The DNA here is from genome assembly GCF_000002075.1 of Aplysia californica. NCBI lineage: Eukaryota > Metazoa > Mollusca > Gastropoda > Aplysiida > Aplysiidae > Aplysia > Aplysia californica. The sequence continues at coordinate 1,741,562 of NW_004797335.1, read as the reverse complement.
GGCAACTATCTTTTCCAGAATTTTCCTATAGGTGTTCTGCATGGCTATCATCCTGTAACCACTGAGAGCCGAGTGGTATTTTCCTGGTTTGGGGATTGGTATCAACCAGCTGTGCAACCATTCTTCAAGGATTTCACCAGTGCCAATGCTCTTGTTGAAGTCTTTTGTCATTCCTTCAATCATCTCGTCATCTGCTTCTTTCATGTGGCAATATCTTACACCATCCGTCCTTCCAGCACTGTCCTTGGCTTGTTTCATCGTTCTGGAAACCTCTTTCGTAGATATCGCATCCTCGTAGTTTGCATACATTTCTGGGGTCAGCCCACTGGAAACATCTCTTTCAACTTCCTTTCTTGAGTCAATATTTCCCTGGTGTGTTTGATGTATGAATCGGTCCAAGAAAGCCCTTCCTTTCTCCTCATCAGTTTGGAGTGTCTTTCCTGACTCGTCCTTCATATTCACGGTGGTTTTTGAGTGACCCTGTCCACACATCTTCTTTCACAGTTTCCAGAACGTTGAGAGTGCCTTCTCAGAGGCAACGCTTTTTACAAACTCTTCCCACTTTGCTGTTTTGGCCAGATCTGCTTCAGCTTTGAACTTATCTCGGGCTTGCGTCATCTTCTCTTTAGCTGCCTCCCTTTCTTCCTCTGTGGCATTGGGGTTCTTCCTCTTTCTTTGCCAGTCCTTAACAGCATTCCTCTACTCTTTCCACAGGCAGTCGATTTCATTGCTCCACCATGGTAGCTGCATAACGTTAGATCTTGAGGGTCTTCTGTTCCACGCCTTCTTTCTCAGGCCTCCATAAACCGAGGTGTCTGGTTTCTATTTAAACACCCTCTTGACCTTTTGTCTCTCTGTCTTTCCACCCTTTGATATAAGAACTGAGCATGGCAGGTGGTCACTACCGTGATCTGCCAGTACACTCCATTGTGTAAAAGCTTCGCCACCTGTTTTGATCTGGGCCAGATCAATATTAGAGTCCTGTTCACCAGTTCTTTGAGATAGTCTTGTCATGGTGGAAATGTTGAGGATGTGGAGATCACTTTCAATCAACTTGCTGTCCTTTCCCTGACCATTTTCGTTGACATTGCCCCAGGCCGAGCTTCTGGCATTAAAGTCCCCAACGATCAGGGCAACATCTCCAAGATCGAATAGCTCATGGAAAAACTCCCAGTCATCTTCCTTGACAGGTTTTCCACTTCCTGCATAGAGATTGACAATGACCCATGACCACTTGTGCGTGTAGCTCCCTGTCCTTCTTGTCCCAAGCACTGACGTCTCTTACCCGGTGCTGGATACCATTCCTAACAAGTGTGGCCAATCCATGATGAGTCGGGCTCACTGGGTTGATATATGATGTGTACCCAGGACATGACAAGGTAATAGCATTGGTCTCCTGCAGAAAAAAAGAGGTCAAAGTCATAGGCGAGCTTTTCCAGCTCTCTTCCTCTTTTCCTACCGCTGCGGCAATTCCAATAGCCAATGCAGACGTTTTTCATTTTGAGCCTGTCTGTTTTTCCCTGATTCCTCTTTTTCCCTGCCCTTCTTTTTCTGGCTCCTCCTCTCTTTCCTCTCCACCTTCTTCTCCTCCCATCAGTCTTCAGCAACGATTCTGGAGAAAGTGTCGCCAAAGGAGCACGTTCTCCGTCGCTCCTGCACCGTTTCCCTTTTTGATTTTTAAAATTGTTACTCATGTTTGTTTTTTCTACGGTAAGTAAGAAAACTGTCACTCTGGCAGAGCCCTATACCAGGGAAGGGACAGGGGATGTCTTTACAGGGTCCATACGCCTGGCGCAGTCCCTCTCGCTTACCAGACGCCCACGTTAGCGACTGCTGAGTCCTGTAGCCATTCATCCCATTAGCACGTAGGTACACCGTGAGATTGGGATTTGTAAGGCTGATTGACCCACAGTCTTGCGTCCCTTTGGCAGACGGTGAGCCGCAGGACTGGTGTTTTTTTATCGAGGTATTGCGTCTCTAGATCCGTTGTGTTCTGTTCCTGAACCGCATGGTTTAGGTTAGCTGGTGACACCCCGGGAAGGATGTGGTTTTCCGCTCACGCACAACGGTCTTGAGCAATATAGAGGTTTTCCAGATCAAAGTGGACTTACAGCTCGAGATGAACGCCACTATCACCAGATAAATCTAGTGGGACCTGGAGAAGCGCGGGGGAGCAGCAGGTGTGCTCACTGCCCACAATCCTTAACGTGTTCCGTCCCTGGGCAGCAGCCCTCGTCCCCGATTATGTCCTACATTTTACTAACATGGTTCATGAAACCAATAGCTTCTAAACAAATTAAAATATACTAATGAGCACATGTTATGTTAAGTCCGGGTTTCTGTGTGGTAATTGTAACTGCTCTGTTTTCCTATCTGTTTGAAAATTTCACCAAAAGATGCTTTTCATTGCAGAGACAACAATATTCTCTTTGCATTTGCTATTAAAATGTAATACATGTCCATTCCACCAATGTTGATGCACCTCAATATACGCGCACACACACACTTTTATGTTTCTTTGATTTGGCGCTATTTTGCCAAGCCTTATATATATTTTAAGGTCAATTTTGAGTGACCATATCTCGGGCGTCTTTTAACATAAATCTAGATGAAATATTAATGGCACAGATGATGCAGAATTTAGGTAGCTTTAAAGAAGTATGCTGCATGAGTAGGTAGTGCTAGGCTATAACACGATAGTTGGGTGATTACATTTTCACGGTTCTTTTGGACGCCACTATAAATGAAACATTACAAAGAATTACAGCAGTTATCCTTACGCTTCTCCGGTTACCTCGTCGGGCATTTGACCTTGGCAAAAGCCGCGACTTCGTCCGATAGAAATCCGAATGAAAAGGACAATTTTTTTCATTAAGGTATGACTTTCACCGACGGGTGTTGGGGCACCCCTCTATGGGTGACGATTTAATTAATCATGACAAAACCTCGATGCACTGCTCGGTTCACAAAGAGACAATTCAAAGCAAGATACTTGCGAACAGCCTACAGTGATCCGTCAAGTTCTACCAGCGACTATTTGTTAGATTTGGTCACCATCACGCGTCTATGTCATGGTTGATTGATCCCGGGAGATAACCCCTACGGATAGCAGTTCTCGGTCACAATTAGACCGAACGCTATTAGGACAATAGTTCGCGTTCGGGCAGCAGGTTATGTCCAAGGGGGAATCTTTTCCATTATTGAAGCCACGAGAACTCACCAAACGTTTCATTACCTGGGATAGGTATCGATTTCACAGCTTCACCCACCGTATTCTCTACGCTCGAGCAAAGGCATTCATCTGAATCAAGTACATTGCCTTCAGTACTTACTAGAACCTATTATCTTGCCTACAGCTATTTGACTAGAGGATAACAGCTTGCCAGTAGTTATGGCATTGACCTAGGAAGCGTCAAATATGTAGTCCACCATTTCCAAGGCACATTCCAGTCTCATCCAGTCGATGCCCCCGGATGAACAAAACTGGCCAACATGAACAAACCAAAACCGTTTCTTGTAATACTGACTCTGGTTATCCTTGAACTAGTACAACAAAGTATTGGGGCTGGTTTTCGTTCGGTTGATGACGAAGTTCTAGAAGAAATATTTTCCAACTACAGCGCCAAATCAAGGCCTGTAGCAAATCTAAATGAAGCCGTTGCAGTTAATGTCACTTTTGGTCTGCTTAATATTTTGAACGTGGATTCTAAAAGTCAAAGCTTGGAAACGTCTGCGTTTCTGATTTTCAAGTGGAACGATAGACGATTGGTTTGGAACAGCAGCAACGTAAGGTCAGTCGTTGATTCTAGAACATTGTATGTACGACATGAGAGGAAAAAACAGCCAATTGTGTTTTTGAACTTAATACGCCTTTAGAAACATCTTCTGTAAGGGCTATTATTTGCTGGTTTGTTTGTTTGTTTTTTATTTTATCTTTCTCTATCTCTGTCTCCCTCCCCCGCCCCCTCTATTTTTCCCTTTTCCAAATACTCACTTTTCTCTTCCGTTCTCTACCTCCCTCCCCCCCCCCCCCCCACTCTCTCTCTCTCTCTCTCTCTCTCTCTCTCTCTCTCTCTCTCTCTCTCTCTCTTACTCTCAGACCCCCCCCTTCTCTCTCTCTCTCTCTCTCTCTCTCTCTCTCTCTCTCTCTCTCTCTCTCTATCTATCTATCTATCTATCTATCTATCTATCTATCTATCTCTCTGTGGGGGTTTTTAGGTGCATGAGCATGATGTACGTGTGTATCTCTCTCACTTACTCATTCAGTTTTTCTCATTAACTTATTCACTGCATCTCTCTGTCTCCCTTCCTCCCTCCGTTCCAGCTGATTACCTGTCTCAAGACAACTCCGTGTGGCGAAACAGTTCGCAGACGTTTGTGAAAGTGTGTGTGTGTGTGTGTGTGTGTGTGTGTGTGTGTGTGTTTGTGTGCGTGTGTTTGTGTGTGTGTGTGTGTGTGTGTGTGTGTGTGTGTGTGTGTGTGTGTGTGTCTGTTAGTAGACAACAATAATATGAGAGGCATCGTGGTGAACTCAGGCGCTCGTCAAAATAATTAAATCAAAATCAAAGAAATCGGCAGTTAAAAAAATTTTTTGGGGTCGATGGGCAATCTTTTTTCTAATTTTCTTTTTTTGACTCAACACCTTTTATATCCATTTAAAAACACATTTTTGTTCGGATATTACTGAAAAACGTTGTTTAAAGGCACAAAACTGTAAATTTTCAGTTTCCAATGACTCTCAGGCTTTGGAAGTTACCTAACTTTGGCAGCCATTTTCTCACTAATTTTACCTCAGAAACCAGGCCACTCTGATTTCCTTCAATCACACATATCTCTACATCTATTCAAGATAGATGGGTATTTTTCACGAAAAGGAAGGCAAATGAACAGGCTTTAAGGTGTAACCAATAACCCCATATACCCAAAAATTGACGAGAGCTTGATTTCACCACGTTGTGACACATATATGCCGGTACATCTGTGCTGGTATAAGACGTTTTTGCCTATATCATTATTAATATTATAATCGAGTACAAGTCGGTGAGTACACGAGTGTGTGCATATATAAATACAAGCTTTGCCCCCTTTCGATGAAAGGAATGATCGGTGCATTAACATCAACTGAAAGTCATTGGCCTACTATATTTACTCTCTTTTGGAAAGGAGCAATAAATCTTGAGAGAAAAGTGACACATGTGTTTCCAAGTTGCCAAATATATAATAGACAAAGGAGTCCAGAAAAAGCGATAATGGGCATCAAACGAAAAGATCACAGTCGAATTTAGAACAAAGTAAAAAAAAAAAAAATTTTTAAAGAAAACATGAGGATAGATCTGTACGGGTTGCACACTTAAAATAGTGCCAAAGAAAATACATGTAGACTCTTTGATAGTGCTCAGTATTGCGCGACAATGCGCGATAGTATCGAACGGAAGTACGACTTGAAATAAACAAACCTGGCAGATTCTCTAAAATTGCAGAGACAGAAGCGTCGGCCTACAAAAGCGATTGGCGAGATAAAGAAATTTAGCTTTTTGCAGCAGACTCTCAAAACTGAAAAAAAAACCGAAGGGCGTCATGATCTGGAGAATATGTTAAAGAATCTTTTAGCGATGAAGCCTTTAAAAAGCCTTTTGAATAGCAAAATTCGTCCACCACAAACAGATAATAGACGTGTGCAACAGTGTTGTGAGTGAGAGAATTTAACACCACCCCCACCCCCACCCCAAACCTCCCCGTCCAAGCTCAAGTCTTTGTTCATAAGTATGCGGGTTCGTGTTGAGCTTGTATAGGGTGCCTCAGTTTTCTAACAAATCGGATCGTACTTAGATCACATTGATGCAACCAATGAAAATCCTCACACTCTACAAAATATTCTTTCCTCACGACAGACCGGACACCCTTATTGTGGCAAAAGAAGATATCTGGACTCCTTATTTCGGCATCAGGAATGGTTTGGACTCAATGCTACTGGACGAGAGCATGTACATTCCTCCCGTCATAAGTCATAACGGTCAGGTCATGCTCATCTTTTCGGGAATCATAAAATCCAGGTACTGTCTTTGTAAACAACAAACATTGTCTTGAAGTTACTGAATCGTTCTTTTTCTGAAGGAAACGGCATCTGAGCCAGGAATTTGATTATTTCTGTACTGCAAGGCAATATCTGAGACATGTTTTGAGAATGCCAAAGACAAAATTGCCCTATGAAGATACATACAAGGTATTGGAGACCAAATGGAAAAAGAAGACGTGGTAGACCAACTGGCAGTTATAGGAGTACGATCAGTGATGAGGCAATCACCCAGGGCCTGGATGCGTCAAAGCTTGATGCTAGATGTATTGGCCTGGGACAGATAAGGGTGGCGTCTACTGCTCTCTGAATTGTGAACCTGTCGGTACAGGTAGAGAGTAAGTAAGTAATACTACAAGCGATAGCGGGACAAAGAAGAAAATCCTGTCAGCACACAGATCCTAGACGATACATCACACGTTTATTAATAATATTATGATATTCATACCATGTAACCAATGCAGTAATGCGCCAGATCAACCAATGGTTAACTCTAAATTTTATTTTATCAATATCTAAAAATGACAATAGCAACACACAGAATGCAGTTTGCACACGCTTTGGTTTCATAGTTTTCAAAGGAAGCTTTTTATTTATTTTATTTCATTTTATTTCATTTTATTTTTTATTTATTATTTTTTTTGGGGGGTGCTTTCAATGGCTGTACTGATAGTCGATTTTCTAATTGCCCCTCACAGGCCGATCTGGGTTAAGAAGGTTAATATAATAATATAGCATCCCAGTAGAAAGAAAGACGGAGATAGGCCTACCCCAGACAGACAGACCGACGGGTAGACAGACAGACAGACAGACAGACAGACAGACAGACAGACAGACAGACAGACAGACAGACAGACAGACGAGTCGGCGGACGGGCGGACAGACAGACAGACAGACAGACAGACAGACAGACAGACAGACAGACAGACAGACAGACAGACAGACAGACAGGGGTTGTAATTATTCTTTGCCGCTACCGTCTGTCTCCTAGGTGTGTAATGGACATGCGGAAGTTCCCGAAGGACACACAAGTGTGCTTGCTGGTTATATACAGTCCGTCATTCCATTACAACAACGTCTCATTGGGGACAAACTACAACCTCATATGGGACTTCCTCAGGTAAGCGTTATTAAATATGTGCAGTCAAAAGTGTCTAAGACGGCCAACCATTGTCGAGAGAAATGCGTCCGTCTTAGGCATGAGAACGTCTTACACGGTGTCGTTATAATATTTTCTTTTAAAAAGGGCAAAATGTGAGGGGGAAGTGAGACGTATTAGTATAGTTTGTATAGTGACTGTCTTGGACAGGTGGCCGTTAAAGCAGGTTTGACGACATGCTATTGTAACAAACATGTACAGTCAAACATCGTTTTACCCCCACCCTTGGGACGAGTGTAAAGTTGGCAGAACAGCGGGGCTGGCGGTTCAGCGGGGTTCCTCTGTTCTATAGCCTCGACTGCCTGACGTCAAGGAACATGATTCTGCTGTGCTGTGTTTGAAAAGTGTCTTATTGTTGGTGATATGCGTGTAGATGCACATGTTTTCAGAGCCGATAGTCTTCTCTGTCTCTATCTTAATGTATTTCTTGCGGGAGAAAGATTATCAACTTACCAACCAATGAATGCCGTGCGTCGTGTGTAGTGTGTACCTCTGGCAGGCAATTCGCTGGCGGTGCAGCGGAGTGAATTTACTTTAGTTTAATAAGGACGGTACAACTCAGACAGTTGGTGGATGGTGGCTGGCGGTGTAAAGGCATAAATACTATGTTTATATAGGCGTCCCTTTGCTACTGGCAAAACATGGCTGTAAACGGGGCTGGCGGTACAACGGGGTGCGGTACAACGAGGTTTGACTGTATGTATAATCTGTAATATTTCAATAGAATTACCAAACTGTTGGTGGACCTTTATAATCAAAGACCTGGGTGTTCAGTGGAATTCACAGATTATCTCCAGTGAAGCACAAGCCTGTTCAACATGCCTGAATGTGTACACACGACTGCTTAGTTTAAAACACACTGAGCAGTCAGTATGATTTTGACGGCTGTTCTGTCCTGATTGTTATGAATTGATATCAATCTGATCAAACTCGTCCTCTACTGGACCGGGCGGGGGTGGGGGGTTGGGTTATTGATCTGGAATATGGGCCCATGTAATATATTATGTTCAGCACTTTCCAGGTACCGTAGTCTGTCCTTAAATAAAAAATGATAAGTTAAATAAATGAATTTTAAAAACACCACCACCAACAAAATCTAAGTCATTAAGACAAAATAGGTTTTGCAGGCAGAAGTTTGTTCTCTCCATTCGTAACGTCGTAACAACTATGATGATGATGATGATGATGATGATGATGATGATGATGATGATGATGATGATGATGATGATGATGATGATGATGATGATGATGATGATGACAGTAATAATAACAATAATAAAATAATAATAATAATAATAATAATAATAATAATAATAATAATAATAATAATAATATAAAAAAATGATAACAATTAATACAATAATAGAAATAACAATAATAGTAATAATAACCACAGAGGGAAAAGATCCTGTTTTCTTGCTTACCCACTTTGAACATAATATAAACAAGAGCGCACTGAAGTAGAAGCGTGGAGATTGTCATAAAATTCTTAGGGCAGGATGTACATACTCTTTCGTCCAGAGGCCATATCGCCGGTAATATCCCAAATCCTACATTATTACGTTTGCTAAGCATCCGGATTTTCTGCTTTTCAGAGAACAATGTGGCTGGCTGATAGACAATATTACCATTAGCCCAGAAGAAAAGAAAGATAGCAGCGCCTTAAAGCCGCACAGCTTAGAGGTTCGGTAGAGCCAGTTACAGTATTTTTTCAGGGTAACCAAAATAATTCAAACTGTCACTTATTACATTTGCTAATTATCATGATCTTCTGTATTTCAGGGAACACGGTGATTGGCTGATAGACAATATTACCATTAGCGTTGTTGAAAAAAATGAAACCGAACCCTTACAGCAACACGGTTTGGTTGTTGAGTTGACCATCTTGAGACAGCCCTACTTCTACATTATAGAGATCATTGGACCACTCATCTTTTTGTCGTGTTTAAATCCTTTCGCCTTTATGCTACCCACTGACCACGGAGAGCGAATCTCGTTCTCCGTCTCCCTGCTGCTTTCCAACACGGTAACTTTGGCCAGTCTGACAGACATAATGCCCAACTCAAGCAGCAGCATGTGCTACATCAGCATACTTGCCAGCGTCACTATGTTCATCAGTGTCTCCATCGCTCTCCTTGTTATCATAACCGCCCGCATCGCCACTTGGGAAGGTCAAAGTACCAACAGACAGTTGTGGATCTGTTTAGCCAAGTCTGTGCGTTGGAAGAAGATAAACCAGGTGAGCGCCAGAGGAGACCAAGCGACTACAGAAGACGATAAAGGAGACCAAAGGGAAATTCAGAAGGTGGAGAGAGAACAGAATGAGAGTCTTTTCCGAGTACTTAGTTTTGAGGATGGCAAGGAGAACAAAGAAAAGTCAATGGGTACACAATTCATCTATCTAAATAATAACAATTCTGAAGAAAAAACTTTCGGACGCAACAATTCTTTGACGTGGTATGAAGTTGCCTGCATTGTAAACAAAACTTCTTTTCTAGTAACGATGACTTCAACATTAGTTTTTGTGTCAGGGACTATACTCATGGTCTTTGAGTGATGAGTGATGAAAAATCAGGGTAGGGCGAGAGGACATAAATATTTTAATGTTTCTTGTGTTGTTGCTATTGCTGTAGCTGTTGTTGCTGTTGCTGTTGTTGTTGTTGGAGGGGGTTGGTTAAGGGGGGGTTGTTATTTTTCGTTATTGTTGTTGTTGGTGGTGGTGGTGGTGGTGGTGGTTTTGCTGTTGTTGTTTTTGGGTTGGTTGTTTGTTTGTTTTTGTTTTTTTTCAAACAAAATCTGTACCAATGCACTATGTTGCATTTCATTTACGGAATACGATAAGCATATATGATACATTTTCCTGTCCGTGAGTCTGCTTCTCATCTACATTGTATTTATTTGTTTTTAAAAGTCAAGCTTTAAGTATCTGACTCGTTGGATGTCATCTCAGCTGACACAACAGCAGGAGCAAAGCCAGTCGTACTTGACAATATCACAGGAATTAACTGTTTGGTCAAGTTTAGCGCCATTGAAGAGATGAGCCCTCCAATATTGGCAATTACACCCGAAACGAAAGACAAATTCACGGAAAGTTAATCTGACACAATCGACTTTGTGTTTACTTTTTTCTGAATAAAATATCAGAAATAAAACCTGGCTTAAAGTATCCACCCTGAATTTATTTGTTAATCTGGGATATAAAATGAGTTCACGAATAAAACGGTATATGTTTACAGGATCATTTTGCTTCTATCCTAGAAATGCTGAGATGAAAGGCCATACTACACTTAGCGTCAATAAAAACCAGACACATTTTAATAGCGTGTTTCATGAAAAGTTGAAAACCCATTGAGCTGAAATTTTCCACACGTGATTGTGAACACTTGACGCTCCTGATCAGCCTCCATTTATGATCAGGTGCTCAGTTTATAAAGCTCATGTCTTGTTTTGTTAAAAACCGTGTTTTGTCAGTTTTCTCGAACGTTTTTGGTTTATAAATTCTATTTTATGGGTTTAACACATCTTTTATCTGTAGCCAAGAATAAAACGTTAAAAGTTTCTTTTCAAAACATCTAAATCTAAAGATACAGCATGCCGCGTTTAACGAACGAAGAGCGCAATCAGGCAGTTGGTATGCTGAGGGCCAATACGCCAGTAGCGAATGTTGCAAGGACCTTCAGTGTGACAAGAGACACGATATATCAACTAATGAATCGTTTGCAGACGTCTGGATCCGTGCAGGATGGACCCCGGACGGGTCGTCCTAGAGCTACAACACCAGCCCATGACTGGTACATTCGGGTCTTGCACCTACGAGATCGCTTCCGGCCTGCTACCAAGACAGCCAGGGAGTGGAAGGGACGGAGAACCATAAGTGCGCCGACGCCTTAGACCTCAGCCGGTCACCTTGGATCAGCTAGTACAGCACTTACAAACATAATGGAACAACATTCCACAGCATCCCATACAAAGACTTGTGCGAAGCATGCGGCAGAGGTGCACAGAAGTCGCCAATGCCCACGGTGGCTATACGCGGTATTAACTGTGACTTTTCATTTTAAGGCCTACAATTAAAAGATCAAATTTCAGGAAATAAAGTTCATTTTTTAAAATTGCTTTTTTTTTGTGTAATTGATTTGTAAAATGTTCAAACTTTCCTTATGGAGAGATTGTTTGTGGTTAAAATCAGTCTTTCAATACAAACAACACTTTAAAAAAGGGGTGTCTGGGGGGTTTTTTACGCCAAGTATATAATTGCATGTGCAGACACTTTGTAAATGGTTTCTGCAAACAGTAATTCTCACTTACTTCTTACTTACTATCTTCCTGTACCGGCAGGTACACAAGGCAGAGAGCTGTCGACGCCATGTTGGTCTTTTCCTGGCCACTCTAGCTTTGACTTTGACACATCCAGGCCTTGGGTGATCACTGATCCCCGGTCGTACTCATAGTACTGCATGTTTGTCGACCTCATTTTCTTTTTCCATTTGATATCCAGTACCATATTTGATAGGGCAATCTAATATCTGACATTCTCAAAACTTTTCCCAGATTTCACCATTTTCTGTTTATGGTTATACTGATATCTTCAATCCCAGCTCTTCATAATTTCGATTCCATTTTATTGATAAAATCCTTCGTAGACGTTTTATTTGAAACTTGTTTTTGTTTTTATTTTTTAATTTCGTTGAAATTCTTTGTTTGTAATTCACAGTCTAGCACGTGCTTGGCGAATTTGGTGAGACTCGGAAATCCTTTCGTTATGTACCAATTTCGCTATATAGGCCTACGAGTTTTGAATACAAAGAAATATACATATTTATGAATGTTCCCTATGTGCGTCTTTTGGTGTATGCGTGTTTGCTACATGCGTGCTTGACTGCAAATACATATAATGTGGACAAATGCATTTCAATAGAAATAAACAGACCAATATTTGAACTCAAACATCCTACAGTTTCATTATGTATCTTTGTTTCTAAGTTGATTTATGCAGTCGTATTAATGTGGTTGAATATAAGCTTTTGAATATTATGAGTTTCTTTCTTTGAATAGTATACATTATTTATCTATTTGTCCACTTGTCTATTTATGATCCTCATTTATTCATTTATTCGTTTATTTATTTATTTATTTATTTATTTATTTATTTATTTATTTATTTATTTATTTATTTATTTATTTATTGGATGCTCTTTCGCCTCCATCGACACAATTTAGATCCTTTAGAAAACGAACTACATGCTCTGCCTGTCATTGCCAGCCCGGGATTACAAGGATACAACAGCTCACCAGAAAGGCCGAGATACTCGATAAAAATGTCCTCCCCAGTTGGGAATCGAACTTGGGTCTCCTGCGACAACAGTTTGTTTGGGGTTGAGTAAAGAGAAACACGTCAACTCAGCCGAAACTTATTTTTTAATCAGGAAAAACCCCCGCCTTTAAAAAAAATTAATTAAAAAAAATAGCCAGCAAGGCAGACGGACAGACAGAAACGAAACCGTGAAAGTACAGATGTAGGACCACCCGTTGGAACCCGTCAACCCTTCAACCCTTCGAAAATGAAGCCAGCCTGATAGCCCATAATCCTCTGCCCGAGAATAGATCCACAGTCAAGGCTTTGCTCAGAATGTACCCTCTCGTAAGACTAAGTTGTATCAAAAGGTATAGTAGTAGTAGTAGTACATAATATATTAACTTGTGCTCTGTCAAAGCAATGCAGTTTCAACCAGGTTTGCAGCCCCAACCCTCTTTCCTAAACACCACCACCCCCTCCCCCGGGTCTTTTTCGTCTGTCTTTTTTTTTCTCGTTCCCTCACATTCATTAGATTTTCATTGCCACCACCTTCTTTCTCCCAGGCCCACAATCTAGCACCCTACAACTTAGTGTTTGATGTGTATATACATGTATTTCAGTTGACATTACGGAAATTAAGTCGGAGTAGATCTACTTCTTTTTTTTAACTATTTAATTACACCGTAGTCTACATAAACCTGGAGAGGGGAGGGGCGAACCAAGGGGGAACAAGCAACCACTTTTCTCCATCCTTCTCTATTTTCAGCGTTTGGAAGGACTTCACCCAACTTTAAGCCTGTCCATTCCATTATGTTGTCTTCACATCTCTTTTTCTGTCTGCCCTTCCTCTTCCCTCCTAGTACAGAGCCCTGTGGGATCATCTTTGCAAGTCCTGTTGCTCTCGTTATGTTCCCACTATCTCAGTTTCCGTTTTTTCACACTGAAGATCTTCAAACGGCACAATGGCACGCTGGATTTTGTTCCTCAATTTCTCATTTGGGACTTTATCTCTGTAGGAGATGCCCAAAAGTCTTCGAAAGCATCTTTTCTGTAGATTGTATCTTTCTCTCCAACTCTGATGTAAGGGTCCACGATATACGGTATAGATCTGTGGTATTCAAAAATCTTAGTTTGAGATAAATTCTGAAACTAAAGCAAAAATTAAACTGTATTCTTGTGTGTCAACCCCCCCCCCCCCCTTCCCGGGGGGGGGGGGGGGGGGGTATTTTTGTGTGTGGATGGTTTCCTCTTTGTGTCTATACCAAGACTCAAAACCAGAGCGAGCCCAGCGTCAGGGAAATGATCCGGTGGTAATTTACCTGTCGAACCCGTGTGGGGATCAATAAAATATGGTTTTTGGCGGTCTTTTGATTTGTTTTCTTTTTGTCTCTAAACAACCGGGCTTCTGTGATGTAGCGACCCCTGAGTTCAATTCCTCAATGGGAAGAAAAAAATTATCGAGTATCTCGGTCTTTTTGATGGGATGTTGCATCCCTCTCAGTCTGCGTTGGCTCTAAGCCCGTCTCCTAAATAATTATCTAAACTGTGTCGATGGGGAGTACAAACATGTACATTTTTTTTAAAATCCTGTAAATATTGGATATACTTACTGGTTTCCAGGCTACTTATATATCTCCGCAATAAATTATATTTAACTACCCCCCCCCCCCCCCCAAACCGTTCTGGTACATGTTCCGCGCAATTTACCGCTCTTCAGTTTCATATCTTAATTTTCAATTATATTTTCATATTTTTACACTTTTGGAAATATATGTGTATGCGTGGATGTTCCTTGATGTGGGTAAAAGAATAAAGACGGAAGTGAATATTTTTTTTAAAGTATGACATAAATTGATGAATGTACTTTTTGAACTTTGAGTTTGATACCTGGCATTGTATCATTCTTGTGAGCTCTTCAGTTTCACACTTCAATTTTATTTTTATTTTAATTTCCATATTTTTTACACTTTTGAAAATATATTATGTGAATGTTCCTTAATGTGGTAAACGAATAAAGATGGAAGTGAATTTTTGTTATTATTATTATTTCAAAAATATAAAATATTAACGCAATTATTAACGTGACCCAACAGCGCAATTGCACCATCGATAAAACGCGCACCGCAATTTTAAGATTGCCGCGCAAATTATACGATCGTTAAAATGCGCAACGCAATCGCATACACATTCAAATAACTTTCACTTTCAGGTTCTCCTCTTCAGGTTTGTTTTTGGGTCGTTATTGTTGAGTTGGTACGATGCACTAACTAAAGTAATACATTTTGAAGAGAAGAATTGATACCTCCGTATAAGCTTTCTCCGATACAACAAAAGGGGAGCCTATAAACTTTCCATGAGATCTGCTTTTAGAAAAGGGGTTGAACTTAACATTCACATAACTGCCCAGTCTAGTACCCAATTACAATCAGCACGTAGCCTAGACAAACGGCTCACCGTAGAATACAAAAGACGCGCCTTGGTGATGGTTCGGGGGATAAAGGCGCTAGTACATTGTACGTTTTTATAGGATGGTTTTAGTTGGGGGGGTTTTCAAAGGGTTGAACCCTTCAGATCTTTAAAAGCTCAATGACTTGTTGCTTTAACCTACATGATGTGTCTTAGCGTCTGTGTAGAAAATAAACCCCTGAAAAAACAAACGATTGAGCTTGAAAGTTGGACAGTAGAATGTTCAAGCCAGTTTCACTGCTTGCCTTGAATGTGAAATCACGACCAACAGACAAAATATGTGAACACATACCACTACCGGTATACATTTTATATATGACATACAGATAGCCAATACACACGCTCATACACACTCACACACACACACCTACACACACACACACACACACACACCGCGTGCGCGTCAAACACACACTCCTATGCGTGCACGCTGGCGTTAGCGAGAAAGTGAAGGGGGGGGGGGGAGAAAGATGGAAAGAGAGAGAAAAGGAGAGAGAGAGAGAGAGAGAGAGAGAGAGAGAGAGAGAGAGAGAGAGAGAGAGAGAGAGAGAGAGGGGGGGGGGGTTCTGTATGGGGGTGGGGGAAGGATTGGGGGGGGGGGGTTGATATTGCTTTTGTGAAGTGCCCATTTCAGGGTTGTAATACAGCAACAAGTGCGGAATTTAGAAAGAACCAGATAAACGTAAATTCAGTACCCTACTTTCAATTTGAACGTTGTGATTTAACATAACCAACATCTATATTCTCTCAATACATTGTAGGCTACATACTGAAAAATAAAATTTAAAAGGCAGCAAAGATCGAAACAGGGTCACAATGTCCAGAATTAATAAAATTCATCTCCAATAGGACTGAGCGAGCGAAGGAGATGGAAAATTTAGAGAATTCCTCCAAAATAATTCAAAAACGTCTCATGGGGGATTCAAACCAGGAACATCCGCACGGTTGCTCAGTGTGATTGTAAAATGAGGTAGTGATGCATGATATCAGAAATAAAAATCAAGTAGGATTTACGATGGACACAAAATCAAATGTCTGCATGAATGGGATGTGGGTGGGGGTGGGGGGTCGTAAGGCTAAGAAATACATCTCCGTTGAAAAAAAAAAAAGAATTCATTAGATCTAGATCTAGAGCAAGGAGTTTAGAACTAATAGTATGTCTTGGTCTATAAATAATATTATAGATCACAATAATTTTGTTTCCTGGTTTTCACAAAGTGGAGCGCACAATGATTTCAAATATTCAACAACAAAAAAGAGATAACAGCACCCTTGGAGGTGTGATCGCATGCATGAGCGTGGATAACCTTTGAAGGCTTTTTTTTTCAGTAAAGTATGATATGGAGAGCAGCATTTTTAGTCCCTTATTACACTCCAGAGGGGGATAATTTATCTTAGTGATGACTCTTGTGTAGTAAAATTTGTTGTTGCTTTGTTTGGTTTATTTTTTAACAGTAGAATCTTAAGTGAACCGGAATTATTGATTGTGGGGTCTTAGGTGAAGACTACAACAATAGAATTAAACCGAGTATAGTTCTATCTAACAAGACTCAAACTCTTATCCACCCCACCCTACCTTCTCCCCTCATCTGATATGGTTTGGTGTTTCTTTAACATAGAAAATATTCATCATTATTGTTGTTGAATATTGATTTCATGTTCTAACGGAGCCTCTAGATATCTACATTTAGACTACAGTAGCATCTAATTTGCACACACAAAGGAAAGCAATATCTTTAATTAAAATGTATAATGTATATACATACACACACATAATAATTATATATATACTCATAATAATTATATATATATTTATGAATACGAATACTTTAAAAAAAATGAGTATCTCAGTCTTTCTGCTGGGGTGTTGTATCCCTTCAGCCTGGGTTGGCCTTGGCATAAAGCGCCGGGGCCAGCCTCTTATGAATTAATGATTTAAATTGTGTTGCTGGGGGCATAGAAACACTTTCATTCAAATTTTTAAAAAGGGGAACAACTTAACTGTGAAAACTTCGGTCCATTGCAGCATCATATCGGTTCTTACACTTAAATACAACACATATGCAAGGCATTTTTACTAATTGACTTGCCTAATCTGAAGGACCTCGGAATAAAACCTTCTTTCTTATATAGATTTCAGTGCCTTAGTCGGGCAATCGCGCAGCGCAGGTAGCCCACGGTTCCGCCGCGAGAGAGGGCTCCTATCAGGCGTGCGGTGCCGCCCACAGGGCATCCTCCATTACTTTTAATCTCCTTGATCTAGAGCGAAACTGAGAATCGATGGAGAAAAGAGCGAAACTAATATCTAACGACAGATTTTTTTTTTCCGGGTGTTTCCGTTTTGCGGCTGTCTTCGGTTCTTTGTTCAAGCGGGAAGTAGAAAAGCGATTTGTTGTTTTCTCATCTCGACATCTCGATGCGCCAAACAAGAAAGCAAGCTGGTAATGTCGGCGTGAGCCCAATGTAGTCAAACAGGAAGAGTTTTTATAGAATATCTGCTGGATTACGCAAATAGTGAGGTGCATTTTTACTTGTTTACGAATGCACTGAAGTGTCTGAAGCGACCTGTTCAGCATGAGTGAAGGAGAAACTACTTCTTTGGCTTTGCCGGACCAGGTTGGTCTCCTCCTTCAGACTCTTTTTAGTAGGCCTAATAACCTAATGTAATAGTCTAGAACTCTTTTAATCTAGATCTAGGCTCTAGACAGGCCTGGCTAGGCAACTCAACTTCAACTTCAGACTTCACTGTCTAATCTAACTCCAAGCCTTTACACTCTACACAACTCTGCACTGTTTAGATCTTACTCAACTGTACTCTACATGACATGATAAGCTGTGCCGTAGAGATTTATATTTAAATAAGCCTAGATCTAGACTTCTAGATCTAGATTCTTGAGATAGGCCTCTATTCTATATATATACTCTAGATCTAGAATCTAGATCTATACTAGACTCTATGTATATCTAGAGATCTAGATTAGATCTATATCTAGATTCTAGATTTAAAATACAAAACCAGAGTTTATTCTCAATCAAAATCTACTCGTGGCCTCTATGTCAACCTTTCCGCCATTCGGTAGTTCCCACCCCCCTTATTTGAGCCTGACCTACATCTAGATCTAGATCTATACGTTTGATTCGCGGTGAGCTAAGATATCAAACCTAACAACTGCAAAACATTAAATTATGGTAAAATTCAGGGGGGCATGCCCCCCTCAAACCCCCCTTCCTATTTTTGTTAGGTCAGGGGGGCAAGCCCCCCTGAAACCCCCCTACTCTTGTGGCCCAAACCCGTGAATAAAATTGCGGGGTGGGAACTGCCGAAAAAGTGCCAACCTTTCTGTTTCAACATTTTATTTTTAAAGAGAAAACGGACACGCCTGTTCTATAGTCTATGTGTGTGCTTGATATTGTGCGTTCGTGAACTTCCGCTTGTAAAAACGCATGCCTCTCTGTCCCTGTCTGTATGTTGTATGTGTGTGTGTCTCTCTCCCTAATAACCCCCGTCCCCCAGGTTTATGTTCCCGGATATATTATGTTGGGTGCGATCCATCGATCGTGTAGCGCTTTTGGTTGATCGAGGAAACGCGCGACAATCCATCGATAATTGCGCATTCTGTTGATCAGCAGCGCTTTTTGTCGATCTGTTTAGTTGCACGTTCTATAAATAAATCTTACCCGTGGGTTTTGTTATAAAAGATGTTTTGTTGTTGTCCAGGGTGTAATTTAGTTTCATTCTCCAAAGTCAAACCGAAACTGAATGGAAATAACTGGAAGTCAGGGTTACAATAACTTACTAGATCTAGATCTACATCGCAATAACGGACGTTGAAATCAGGGTTATAGGTCGGTGAGTATCACTCCGAACACTTATTCAATATGGAGCGGTTCACGGCGCAGTCTAAAAATCCTGGGTCTGCGTTACTGACAAAAGAAAAGTTTGACATGATTGTTAAACATCAACACACAACAATTTATCACAAGCCTGTCACAAGCCATTAAATCTTGACTGTATTTGAATTTGGAATACCACGTGAAGTACTCCGCCAATCAAATCCGTCCAAATACTGAGTGCAGGTGCTCGATTTAACGTTGTGTCAATTTATCTGCCTCACTCAACCGTCAACACTTTAAGTTCAACCCACAACTCTTCTCTTAGAAGCAAAACAATAGGATGCTGAAAGACTGACATGCTCAGTTAACCAATTTTCTTTTTTTTTGAAAATTCACTTCATCATCATAGTTTATCAACAGAATGCGCAGTAGGTATTTATATATATATTTCATGGATCGACAAAAAGCACTGCACGATCCACTGATCAACTAAATGCACAACAATCGATGGATTGTTGTGCGTTTCCTGGATCAACCAAATGCCCTGCGCGATTGATGGATCGCGCAAATTGACAGATCAAGCCCAACAATAATATAAAAGCACATTTCTGCTTTAGAGTAGTTTGTGTGCGTAAGCGGCCCACTTCTAGAATCGCCTGTGTTGGTTCTACACTGAAGCGTAGGTTAGCCTACGTCTCATTCAAAACACGTCAAGTTGAAGTTGGTTGCTCTAGATGTCCGTCCAATGAAATTTGAGAACAAATTAACTCACTTAGAAGTGAGGAGCTTTAGAAGAGATGCCAGGAAACAAGACTTCCATTTGACATTTGACTGTACACAAACTCTTTCATGAACTTAAATTTATGCAAAATGATTACGTGATAAAAATAAGTTAATAGATAGTTTTGAATACCATTGTGTAGGTAAAAAGAAGAATTTGAGTACAAGACATTTGGAAATTGATACTATTTCCTTTCGAATGCAGGAATGTGTGTAACTGCTTATTATGACTTTTATCAACTAGATCTAATGAGAGGGGGTTAGATCTAACTTATTCATTACGTCATGTGTTTGTAACACATGAATAGAAAGCTAGAATAAAGCTTTGTTTTCAGGCTTGACGCAGCTTCACTCGGTGGCAACTGACACCGACGTCAATTGCCACCGCTTCACTCTGTGGCAATTGACACTGGGGTCAATATTGCCACTGTGTCACTCAGTATTCAGTTGCAATTGACGCTACCTAGATAAAACCCATAGTCCGAATAGATAAAATATCTAATTGAACTCGAGCCCGAATATACAGCCCGTTTAATATAGATTTCAGAGTGGTTGCTCGTTACGGAAGTCCTCCCCTGGATGTGTGTGTGTGTGTGTGTGTTTGACGTGCATGTTGTGAGCACTTTCTTGTGTGTGCATGGGTGTGTGTATGTGTCGTATACATGAATATAGTTCGTACATATTATTGTCATTATTATTATTATATTATTGTTAATTAATACGAAGTGATTATTCGGACTCGAGTCCGAATATGAAAAAATGTTATTCGGACTCTGATTCTTGTCCAGCATGACATCACTTCCAACTTCCTGTGACTCGTGACTCCGGCTTCCTGTCCTGCCTCACTCGTGACTCGCCTCAGGCTGGGTAGAGACCGGGATCACTACTGCCAAAAAGGCGTTAAATTGTGCAGGAGCCGAGTTTTAATCTTATGA